>NC_134405.1:187922024-188522024 GCF_038048845.1 Mixophyes fleayi
CCATAATATACAATAGGAAAACTGCGTATAATTAGCTAAAGTCAGCTTATCCGTGAAGACTCTTTTTGATCCTCTTTGGAAATGCTTGGCTCTTTCCCTCATATAGAGTTCATTTTTAGAGATGGGACTAACTCAAAGGTTATCAAAGCTGACCTAAAAAAGAACAGGTCACACGGCGGCCATACATGTGAAGGATTGTTTTTGAAAGCTGTATTGCACACAAGATTAAAATCATTCACCGAAAGCTCCAGGGTTTCATGCCTTTATGACCATAGTCTACCCATCTTCAAGTGACTACTTCAGCAAGGTAACACACCTTGTTCCAAAGCACACTTCATCTCAGGCACGTTTCATGAATATAGCAAAGAATTCACTGTACTCCAATAGATTCCACAGTCATCAGATATCAATTGAAATGAGCACCTTTGGGATGTGGTAGAACTGGAGATTCACAGCATGAATGTACAGCTGTCTAATCTGCAGCAAATAACATGTCAATATGGACCAGAATATCAAAGGATTGTTTCTAGAACCTTGTTGAATGCAATTCACATTTGGATAACCTGCATAATACTTACTTGGGTTTCTAATTGTGTCGTATACATGTAGTTGACAAACTACATGCTCTGCCAAGCCCCAGTGCGAATAGTTTTGGGTGCGGTTGGTCATATCCCCTTCAGCTTTCTCCTCCTTCTTATTCATGGTATTGGCTTTGATGAGTAGAGAACTAATTCACAAATCGTTCCAGATTCACCAAATATATAATACCGACTGGAATCAGTGAAACCTGCCCCCATTAACAAAGAGGTTGTGACAAGCAATAATCTGTAGCTCTACCATTATTTCCATTCTGAACTGGTCCTGCAACAATAATTAAGCAAACAAACCATTTTAAAATATGGGCAACATGCCCCCTCCCCAAATCCTTAACTAGACCCAACAATAGGCAGTCTGAGCTAGGATACACTATAACACTATTTCCCCTTCCATTGTGGTAACCAACCCCTTGTTTGTCAGAAAAAAAACTGGTGCCTCAGTGGGGGGAGGCAAAACAGCACGTCCCTCCTCACAGAAGCTACCACCCTCCAAGTGCAGGTGTTTACCCCAATTTCAATCTACATAAAAGGGTACATTGGCCTCTGTATATGTCCATAAATATATTTTAGCTGAGTCATTTTTACATTTGCAAGCTACTACTATTGCCATTATTGCATGCCATTTTCTACTCTGCTTTGCTATTGTGCTTTTTGTTGTTTGTGAGATAGAATCCATAAAACAACAGCTTTTTAATAATTCGGAGACATGGCAAAATTTTTTGCCTTGAGCTATTCACCTGGAAATAACATATGAATGTACAGTAAAATGGTAATAATAAAATAAAAAAAAAAAGGAAAGAAATGAGCATTTTCAGAACTTGAATACATAACATGTATCAGGAGGTCCCTTTAATTAGGACAATAGAAGAATACATATAGAGGCATATCTGTGCAATAGTACTAGTTATTAAAAAAAAAAGGTAAAGGTAAAAAAAGGTTTTTCACATTTTTATTCAGTTTTCCTTACATAATAAAAAGTAAAAAGGTTCTCTATAAATCTCATTTAGAGACTCATTTAGAGTCGGACGCAATGTGCGTCTAAGACATGCAGGAGTGGGAGTATGCCGCAGCTTGGTAGGGTATTCGAGTGGCATGCAACCCCAGTTGCGTCCCACCCGTAATACCCTACGGAGCTGCGAGCGGTTCCCACAGCTATCTAACTGCTTGCGCCACCTAATTCCTGCCGCACAGTTTTAGCCCTTTTTTGACATGTGTTGCATCTCTGCCTCACTGCGTCTAGGATTAACTTACAGGGTCACGCCTTCACAATTCCGCGTTCCGCCATTTCTCTCGTAGTGAGCTGCAAGCTGTCGCAAGTATATATTGCGTCCAAGATGCAGGCGGATATGGTGCTTGCTGCACATGCGAGATAGTGCTTCTTTGGTTGATGCGCCTAAAATGGACTTTGCGTCCAACTCTAAATGAGGCCCACAATGAAAATAAAGTACTATGGGCCTGGGTCATTAAGGAAAGCAAGCCAAAAAAAGGAGTAAATGTTCTCCGAGACAAACCATGTTACAATGCAAGGGGTGCAAGATTAGCTTATTATTTTGCACATAATTTAAATACTGGATGTTTTTTCATCTAGCACCTAAAGTTGATCTAGGACATGCCCTATCCCAGCTATAAATATCTCCCCACATTTTGAATTTAATCCCCCCCTCCAATGCAGCATGGTTTTGCCCAGGTGCAAAGTTACACCTTTTTTATGCGTTGCTCTCCTTAATGACTCAGGCCCCTATAAGTGTAACATTTATATGGGTACATAAACCTGCTAAAAGTGTATTATCAGTTTAGTCGACACATAGCAAACCGGTAAATGTTGCTCTGGTCATTATGTTATAAGGTACTTTAGGCCAAGAAGAGGTTAAATTCTCATTTGGATTATGTGAGATTAAGGGTGATGTTAATATCTCATCAGTCAAATATGTAATTAATATATTGGCACTTCAGTGTACTTACCAGGGTCAAGCGCATTCCACTTGCCTTCTAAGGTGGCGAGGTTTCCTCATTCTCTGTAGCCGCTGATGACACCGATAACACTTGGCTCCTGTTCCAGTGTTTTTCTGGTAATCTCTTCTGTTCCAATGTGTTACTGTTAATTGCATCTGTTCCAGTGTGTTCTTGGTAATTCCATCTGTTCCACTGAATTACTGGTATCTGCAGCATTTTGCTGTATTCCTGGTATCTGCAGCCATTCGCTGTATTCCTGATATCTGGTATCCTTGTGGCTGTCACTGATAAATATGTACCTTATGTTAGAGTCCTTACCTCCATTATAGTTAGTGTCAAACCAGACTGACATTTCAAATCTGAATGTTCCTGTGTGTTTCAGATACATATGCTAGAATATATTTTATGAAGATTGAGGACAAGTGCTTCTATTGACTATGCATAGAACAAGGCTCAGTAAGTAGTTTGGGGTCTGATAATAGCCCATGAGGTAGAAGTGGGGATGCAGGAGCGTGGAAGCATAGCCAGAATACATTGGGCCTGAGTCATTAAGGAGAGCAAAGGAAACAAAGGAGTAAGTCTTCTCCTGGACAAACCATGTTACAATGCAAGGGGTGCAAATTAGTTTAATTTTTTGCACATAAGTTAAATTCTGGCTGTTTTCTCATGTAGCACACAAATATCTGATAGCTTTATTTTTACACTGAAATTTAAAGTTGATTTATGGCATAACCTATCTCAACTTTAAATATTTCCCACATTTTAAAATGACCTCCCCCTCCAATGCAACATGGTTTTGGCCAGGTACAAAGTTATTCCTATTTTATGCTTTATTCTCCTTAATGACTGAGGCCCATTATATATATGTTGGCTCAAATGTGACTTTTGCAGCCTGAGGCTCAGATGCACACACGCCTGTCAGGAGAAGTGAAACTTGCATGTGCTTGACCACTAGTGTAAGTTATGATAATGATGACAATCAGCTGAGATGCATACAACTTAACATACCCATGCAAACTGTGTGTTTTTCGGATACAATTTACTTTAGTATACCAGTGATCCATAATACTTGGATGGCACAATTGCACAGTGGTTAGCATTGCTGCCTCACAGACCAGGGCAATATACATGTGTAGTCCCGCCTGCATGGGCTTCCTCTGGGCACCTGGACACCCACAACAGACATAAAAACTTACTGACAGACTTATTGGCTTCTGATTAAATGGGATCTAGCGTTTGTGCTGATGTGGTAAAAAGAATAGACTGTAAGGTCTATTGTGACACAGACTGAAGTGACTGATTAAAAAACAAAAAACATTGTCTGTAGAGCATTAGATAATATGTTGGATTTATAGACATAAAGGGTAATAATAATAATAATAATAATAATAATAATAATAATTATACCCAGGATACTATAGGGTCATTCCATGTCAGTTCAACCAGGGTTGTCCACCACCCATCTCAGATTTCTACGAAGATGTTTTAGTTAAGAGAGGATGTCAAAACAACTATTTCTGCAAAATATCTCGACTGTCTGACAATTAGTTGATTATATATTGATTTTTCAATTTATTAAATAATTTACTTAATCGCGGCTTCTTTATCCAGTTTATTTGAAGTATTACAGGTTTTTGAAACAGAGTACCTGGCTGATTTTTTTTGTGGTAGTAATTTATACTTTTTTTAAACACCCCCCAAAAAATGGGATCCCCAATGTCAATTGAATCTAGCGTTTTTTAATGATATTCGAAAAACGTGCGTTTTTGCCGTAGCGCAAAACATGAGGCAGATACAGTAATTTGGTTTGGATTTTTGGATTCGGGAGGAAGAGTTACCTTAGGGGTGCAAATTTTGTGTTGATTCCTTAATAAACACCTGTAATACTTCAAATAAACTGGATAAAGAAGCCGCGATTAGTAAATTATTTAATAAATTGAAAAATCAATATATAATCAACTAATTATCAGACAGTCAAGATATTAGCAGAAATAGTTGTTTTGACATCCTCTCTTAGCTAAAAAAATTTCAAAAAAATCTGAGACGGGTGGTGGACAAATCATGTTTTTTTGGGTGATCTGATGTGGAATGACCCTATAGTAAATTAAAACACACTAATTAAATATTTAACTAAGCAGCAGTGATAATTAATTTGTGTTCATGTTATCTTATTACTTGCAATGTAGCTAGCAACCATTACTTACAGTTAATGATATGAGTCAATTAATATGTGTGCTATACCACAATAATGCTCACAATAGAGATGTTATCAGGGATTTCCCAGAAAGAAGGGAAGATCTGGGTACTGCATGGAAAATTTGATTGCCCCTCATCATTTTGATCAGCAGCATGTCTGGCCCTCTAGATACTAAACAGCCCAAACAGACAGAGGAAACCTTCTTGATGTTGCTTGCAGGTATCAACTGACAATTTCCTAACCCTCTTGGACCTTAGAAACTCAGTTAAAGCAACAGTTATGTCACCCCCGGATCCTTGAATAATATAAACATTGTACATGGTAACTAAATATTAAGTTCAAAAGTAACTGATACTGATTCACAAAAATGCAGGTTTTATTGGCTACATTTTATTTATAAATTCAAACTTTTAATTTCACAATGTCAAAATCCCTGTGCAATATTGGAGTAGGCTACAATGTGCCCTGAGCAGGGTAAAACTTTGTTTAGAATGAGTACATCTTAGTCGGAAAGTACTTTGACTACATAGATAGCAACATACTAAAATATCAGAACAAGCAGCAAATAAAATCTGCAGTATTTTTTCCCTAGGAAATCATTTAAAAGTTTGAATTATATTTATTAATGCAAAGTGGTTACCCTTTATCTGCCATCAATGTAGGATTTAGGTCAAAACATGTTTCACGCTTTAAGTGATTGATAAATCGTATATTGATTGGCATTAGTTTCATTACTTTTCCAAGCTACAACCTTTGGCTACAGTTTAGAACTTTAATGAGCCAGGAAGCACCTTGGGCACCTGATTGCTTAGTAGACATATGGAGAAAATGATCTAATTGAAATTGCTATCCCCATGAGTTTCAATGCTCAACAGAGACAAACACATTGCTGATGTGATCTCTGGTGTTTTCTGCATTATCTTGGTCTCTAGAAAGATCCAAACCTTGAGTGCCAGAGTGCTCTTAGTATCAGAACATGTGTTTACATTCCCTCATATATACTGGGATGTCTATAATATCCAATTACATGATTAATTTATCAGTTAAAACTTTGTTAAAACTTAGTTTAAAAAGTGTTAAAAAAACATTCTAAATAAATATAAAAAGATAAAACAACACAGAAAGACAATTTATACACCAAACCTCTAATAAGGTGCACAGTTTTAGTATTCCTATAAACCTACGATGTTGCAGATTAATATAAGAAGTGCATTTCTGTGCTGAATACATGTTATGAGTCTGAATCTTCTAATTCTAAAGAGTCTAAATTAATGCTCCCTCTCCACCCACAAATGAAAACATATCTATTCTATGACCCCCCCCCCCCTCCCCCACCCCCCCCCCCCCCCCCCACACACACATTATTGCTTTGCTGTACTTAAAAATACACTTATACAGTACCCATTGGAACTGACAATGTTCTATTTTAGCAAGGACCCTAGGCAGTATGAGGTCTAAGCGAGAAAATAAAAAATATTTCAGCATTTTTTTTTAACAATAAAGTATATAATACACCTAAAAGCTAAAGCAGCTTGAAGCATCTGCTGATGTTACTGCATGCTCACTTCATCTGAAATACTTCAGCGCTAGAAGAGTAAATGTAATTGCTTCTCACAAGCTCAATCTGTTCTCAGAAGTGTGATCATATGTTCAAAAATCAGGCACCCTACAATAGACTAAATAATTACCTGATTATCTAGCTTGCTATATGACAGGACCTGCAAAATCATTTATATACTTGAACAACATGAAAACAGTGTGAAAATAGGAGCAGACAGACTGACAATTCTCAGACTGCTTGCTTACCATACAGCATATGGTTTTGAAAACTAGCTTGTGGCGAGTTGTCAAAAGCAACAAACACCTATTAATGAAACACTGATAAATTGGAGCACAGTATTGCTGGATGCCAGTCAATAGGTTCAATAATATGTTTCAGACATTGGTGGCATTTTCCACAAGGGCTGTTCTTGATACAGGTTAGGGAGTATATATGACTAAGGGTACCTGGTCATGAGTGTCCATCCATCATACGTTGCCTTGTATTACTGTATGTTCATTGAATAATGTCAGCAGCTTCAAAGCTCTTTAACCCAGGGATCAATACAGACACTAGGTTAAACACTGTGCAGACCATGTTTTCTGTGAGCCATATGACATTTAAAATTCAGTAATTATAATAAGTGCAAAGTAATGCACCCTCAATATATTTCTGTTTGTTTAAATGCACATATTTATTTGTCCAGTGCAAACACAGCTGCAAGCAATTGGTTTTTAAACCATCCCCCTATAATCGATCTGCGCCTACTTTTGCAGGATTACAAGAGCATCTGAAAGTGTTTATGATGGCAAAGACATCACTTCAGAGTTCTGCTCACTAACACTTTAATACTTCCCCAATCAATAAATTACACTTTACATGTTTCTCCTAAAATACTAATCAATTCCAGAAATGTATGTCATAAATTAATGAGAATGAGAATGAGGAGTGTGGTTATTTTGTGTCACTTTTTGTGTTTGAATATTTCTATTACATGGTAATTTGTCCACATGGTAAAATTGATTTGGGAAGTACATTTGTATTTGAGAGAGATAATTTGGAGGTTGCAGAATAGGGGGGGGGGGGTGCAGGTTATGAATTCTTCTTAAATGTCTGAGAAGTAAGTTTCCTTGTGGTCTATAAGTATGCACTTCTGGATTGAGCTGACTCTTTATAAATTGCGCTAGGAGTGCCAAAACTCAAAAGAAGATGCTCATTGTGGTAGGTGTCAGTCTGACACAGTAAATCGTGAACATACAAATAAAAATAAAAAACAGATATAAAACATACAGTAAGGCTGTTTCTATCCTTTTATACCTGTTTGCAAGTGCAATAAGCTAGAATAAAACACAAAAAACAGAAATACCAAACATAGTGTAATAAGTCAAACATCAGGGGGTAAATGTATTATCGTCCGGTTTTGTCAACTCGCGGGAGTTTGGCGAGTTGACAGCTTAAATTTAAAGCGGCGCTGCCTTTAAAGGGAAGTTTCCCTTTACAAGGTAGCGCCTCTTTAAATTTAAGCTGTCAAAACCGGACGATAATACATTTACTCCCAGGAGTCCATATATAGTGTAGGTGAATAGCCACATATCAAAATTATAATAAAAGAGAGCTTATCTGTAGTAATTGAGCACTTTATAATGGGATCATCTTCTTGAACTCTATAGCAATGAGTCCATGTAGGAAGCTTGGCTCCATATATAAGGAAAAAGACTAAAAACAACACAAAGATAAAGAAAATATAGTGAAGTACTTTTTTTAAAAAAAAAAACAAGGCAATTTACTGTAAGAGTATATGTATAACCCAAATATCATAAGCTTAAGCATAAATTATAAAAACAGAAACTGCCATTAAACATTCCCAGTATGGTTGAATATGCAATAATAAAAGACATCAAAATGTACATATACATTTAAGACAAATGATGAGAGCTGTGATCCATAGCAGTAAAGATGTCCATGTGAGAGAAAAAAACTCTGACCAGGAGAAGAATCCTATTTATACTGAAAGAAGATCCACAGGTAAGTTCCAGGGCGGTCCCCTGCCATAAGAAGTAATGCTTATACAGTGCACACTACAGCTTTGTGGACTCAACAGTTGTGTTCAGTAAGGTATCCAATATTATATTTATGGATTTATTGTGACGATTCCATCACAATATCTTTCCCAGTTGTACCCATTTTACTCTGGCTGTCCACTCAAGGGAGCCTTACTATACCAGGGACATACACCCTTTTAGGGGTTCACAAATTACTCAGGCAAAGCAGTTATCAAGTACAATGGTACTTTACCACTTTGCAAATACACATTAGACAAATGCTGCCTAGTTTTAATACATGACCTTTCCCATGCCCCACTAGCCCAGAGGACTACAGTCGACTTTGCTCATAGATCGCTGTGTCTAATCCATTTGGCCTAATTTTCTTCCCCTCTACCAGGGTGGTAGAAATCTGATACAAAGTCACCCAGCTCCATCAGACCCACCAAGCATTCAAACTCATGGAGGGGATGTGTTGAGGAAGCGTAATCGAGCACTAGTGCAGCTGAAGCCAAAAACTCCATTGCTAGTGCTCTCCAACATAGCAACCTTTGTGCGCTGATTTTAATTTCCACTCTGAATCCCCTGTCCCAATGCTGAGGGCATCCTTTTAATAACAGTTAGATTTCCCACTCGCCTTGGACTAGTCCATGGATTGGCTTTGATATATAACCCCTCAGGGATTGGAAACCATCTTAAGGTTCTTGTACAGGGCTACCAAACAGAAACTGAGCAGGGAACTGTGAGACAGAACTGCACCAGAGTGGAGAGGAGAGTGCCCTGGAAGCAAAGCCTAAACCAGGCTCAGCTCCCTTAATAGCTGGGACAATGCATACCAAAGTAACATGGCCATGGATATGGAGAAAGAACTGTCAGGATTTCCCAGGTATCACCACGCAGAGAGGGTAAGTGATTAAAGTGGTTTTATTAAGAAACACAGATAACAGTCCACCACGGATTGTGGCACAGATATACAGAGATGAAAACTCAGAGCAACAGTTCAATAGTAACATCAATGTTGAAGACTTAACTGATCCGTTAGATGGTAATTCAGAGCAGCAGATGTAGAGAGAGCAACAATAGCAGATCTTGGAAGAGCGGTGCACTGCAACCACAGGTAAGTTACACAAAGGGAGTCCAGTCCTGATGAGAGACCTGAACTCACAGCACTTGGTAATGCAGAAAGGAGATGAGCACTTGGTAATGCAGACAGGAGCTGAGCACTTGGTAATGCAGACAGGAGCTGAGCACTTAGTAATGCAGACAGGAGCTAAGCACTTGGTAATGCAGACAGGAGCTAAGCACTTGGTAATGCAGACAGGAGCTGAGCACTAGGAAATGCTCACAGGAACAGAGCACTTGGAAATGCTCACAGGAGTGACCTGATGATCTGGCAAAGACCGTTTGAAGCAGGCAGGTTTGTATAGGCCACATGCAGGTGAAACAACTCCCAGTGATAATGAGTCAGGGAAAATAGTCTAAGTAGCACAGTGGCCCCTTTGGTGGGCAGTGGTACTACAAGTAGGATATACATACACAACAAATCCAATAAAGTCACTGCAGACAATAGCTGCAGAATGCAAGTCGTGACAGTACCCCCTCCTTAAAGGGCGGATTCCAGACGCCCAAATACTAGAAATGGTCGGAAAAGTCAGAGTCATAGTCCAGAATTGGGCATGTAGTTGAGAAGTCTTCGTGCAAGGACGGAAAGGGTATGGAATCCACGCTACAAGGGAGTTGAGATCCAGGAGAATCTTTCTTATTCTTCTTCTTCACTTTCTTTTTATGGTTTTTAGGGGGTTGCTGGAAATGAAGCAAAGAAAACGATAATCTCAAAGTTGGAGTAGCCGGAGATAGAACATGTGCATAGATGAAGCACTGGGAGTGAGATTGGCAAGTGCTGGTGTAAATTCTTCGATCACGGTCTCAGTAAAAAGCTGTAAATCAGACAGGATGGGATCTTGGGTTTCAATTAAAGGCTCTGCCCATTGCAGAGCTTCCCCTGTAAAGTTGGCTAACATGTAAAACCCTTGCTGTCGTTGAGTATCAAGGAGGTCGGATACAGAGGGAAAATAGGATATACAAAATTTAATAAGAGCATGAAATTTCTGAATATCCCCATTGAAGGTAGGTGGTTGGAAGACTTGAACAGAGGATGAATTCGAATTTGCACGAGACTGGGTCGTCTCAGGTTGTACATATGTC
Source organism: Mixophyes fleayi (assembly GCF_038048845.1). Classification (NCBI taxonomy): domain Eukaryota; kingdom Metazoa; phylum Chordata; class Amphibia; order Anura; family Limnodynastidae; genus Mixophyes; species Mixophyes fleayi. The sequence continues at coordinate 187,932,558 of NC_134405.1, forward strand.
CCCTCTGGAGCGGACTGTAAGGGCAGCGCCCCCTCTGGAGCAGACTGTAAGGGCAGCGCCCCCTCTGGAGCAGACTGTAAGGTCAGCACCCCCTCTGGAGCGGACTGTAAGGGCAGCGTCCCCTCTGGAGCAGACTTTAAGGGCAGCGCCCCCTCTGGAGCAGACTTTAAGGGCAGCGACCCCTCTGGAGCAGACGGTAAGGGCAGCGCCCCCTCTAGAGCAGACTTTAAGGGCAGCGCCCCCTCTGGATCGAACTGGGGAACCCGGGTTCTCATGGAAGCAGACAGCGTTTCTGGAATGGAGACAGAAGCTTGCGACTCAAAGCTGGAGGTAGAGGTTGAAGATGGTCGGAGTCTACAGAGTGGGCAATCCTGTAAAAATGTAGATAACTGGCACAGTAAAGACACAGTTTGTAGGTCCTCCTGCGCCATCGCTTCTCTTCGGTCAGGTGGGGGCGTGGAGCACCTGAAAACCTGGAATTTGTTACAGGATTATTGGAAGGTACTGCTTGCAGAGAGTCAAAGGCAGACAAATTTGGTAATGAAATGTTAGCAGCACAGTTAGACTCCTTACAGCAGGATGTATTAGGGGTCGAAACTGCTTAAGCACTTGGTTCAGCAAAGAAGATACTTGCGCTATTTGAGTCTGAAGTTGAAGAATGTCCACTTGGAGCAACTGGAACAGGGGATTTTCGGAGGAAATAGTAGCCATGGTCTTAATGTTGAATACGGAGTATGCCACTACCCTGGAAATCCTTTTCAAAAAGGATGAAAACCGTGCAGCAGCAGGCTCAGTATTATGGCCAGATCATACTGTCAGGATTTCCCAGGTATCACCACGGAGAGAGGGTAAGTGATTAAAGTGGTTTTATTAAGAAACACAGATAACAGTCCACCACGGATTGTGGCACAGATATACAGAGATGAAAACTCAGAGCAACAGTTCAATGGGAACAACAATGTTAAAGACTTAACTGATCCATTAGATGGTAATTCAGTGCAGCAGGTGTAGAGACAGCAACAATAGCAGATCTTGGAAGAGTGACGCACTGCAATCACAGGAAAGTCACACAAAGGGAGTCCAGTCCTGATGAGAGACCTGAACTCACAGCACTTGGTAATGCAGACAGGAGCTGAGCACTTGGTAATGCAGACAGGAGCTGAGCACTAGGAAATGCTCACAGGAGCTGAGCACTTGGTAATGCAGACAGGAACTGAGCACTTGGTAATGCAGACAGGAGCTGAGCACTTGGTAATGCAGACAGGAGCTGAGCACTAGGTAATGCAGACAGGAGCTGAGCACTAGGAAATGCTCACAGGAATAGAGCACTTGGAAATGCTCACAGGAGTGACCTGATGATCTGGCAAATACCGTTTGAAGCAGGCAGGTTTGTATAGGCCACATGCAGGTGAAACAACTCCCAGTGATAATGAGTCAGGGAAAATAGTCTAAGTAGCACAGTGGCCCCTTTGGTGGGCAGTGGTACTTAAAGTAGGATATATATACACAACAAATCCAATAAAGTCACAGCAGACAGTAGCTGCAGAATGCAAGTCGTGACAAGAACTTTGAAAACCCGAGGCTGTGGAGCCCTAAAGGGTCCCTGTACCAACAGCAATGGAGTTGCAGCCCAGCCATGGGTTGACTACAGACATGGCCTGCAACATCATGGCTCAGGGGGAGCATCCCTAAAAACAGCAAGGGGACTCCATAGAGGTAAACTGAATTTGAAGAAGACCCTGAAGGTTGCAAAGCAATAAACAGCCATCCAGGTGTTGGTAAAAGCAACAAGGCTCTGGAAGCATACTCTGGAGTTGCCCCCATGGGTCAGCCTGACTTGGAAATAACCCCTGCAAAGTCAAAAACTCTGGCAAGGTAAGCCAAAAGAGCCAAACAGAACAGATGGAGTCAATAAAATAAGACATGGGAGTGAGATCCAGAAGCAGAAAACAAAAAGTAAAAAAGTAAGAGGCAGATATTTAATTGTTGCAGTAATCACAGAACTGGAAAGAGACTTAAATGCAAAAGAGCTACAGTTATGCTTCCTGCATCAAAAAAAGAAGCTAATTCCAGACAGCAAAGCAAGTTGTTATAAGAGATTGTGGAAGAGATAAGGCAAAATCAGCCTGGTGATGAATAAAAGACTGTCAGTAGCAGAAGGGTAAAGTGAGCTAGAACAGCTTCACTGCTGCCAAATGTGCCTAGGAAACATACAAGTGTTGCAGGAGAGTAGAAAGTTGTATTTATGCAAATATGTGAATTGGAAAAAGAAACTGTATCAGATCAAATTTTCACGGTTTGGTAAATTGGATTCTTTGATCTGCCCAACTTGACACTACTCCTAGCAAGGCGCGGAGTCTAACGAACGGACGTTTTTCACCAGGGACCACCACAAGGTGGTTTGGACTTAGCTGCGTCCGTCCGCAGGTTGTGGCCCTTGCCATGAGTGTCAGACGAGACCCTTTAGAGGAGATTAAACACAAGGCCAGTAGCCAGCGGGACAGTGGAGACAAATGGAGCATAATCTTTTTAGCCAGCATCACAGTATAGACAGGTGGAGTGTATGCTCTTTTAGCCAGCGGCACAGTGGAGACAGATGGAGCGTGAGCTCTTAGCCAGAGGCACAGCAGAGACAGGTGCAGTGCAAGCTCTTCAGCCAGTGGCACAGCAGAGACAGGTGAAGCATGAGCTGTATAGCCAGCAGATGGAGCGTAAACTCTTAGCCAATGGCACAGCGGAGACTGGTTAAGCATGAGCTATATAGCCAGCGGCACAGCGGAGACAGGTGAAGCGGAGCTGTATTGCCAGCGGCACACCGGAGACAGGTGGAGTGGAAGCTCTTAGCCAGCGACACAGCGGAGACAGGTGAAGCGGAGCTGTATAGCCAGTGGCACAGCAGAGACAGGTGGAGCGGAAGCTTTTAGTCAGCGGCACAGCGGTGATAGGTGAAGATCCAAGTTGAACACACAGGAAACCAGACAGTAAATCTAACCAGGCAGGTAACTTGATCAACAGGCACTGAGGAGAAGGGGGAAGTGCCTTTTAAAGTTTGGAGCCAGACAGATTAGCCAATAGGGAACATGCAAAGGACATAACAGATAGAGTCTGCGCATGCACAGAACCAGGGTCAGGAGGCCAGCAGCCAAAACATCAATCAGTGAGGAACAGGTGAGCGTGTCGGTCACTGGTTATGGAAGCCAAATGACCGCCGTGTGACACAAATAATCACATAATCTACAAAGAGAGGACATTGGTAACAAGGAGACATATAGGGAATACAATTGCATATCTGTGAACTCAAAGAGGAACAAGTGAGACAATTCAGTCAAGCAGGCTTTAATATTTAATGATGAAATGTATGCAACAACTATGCATAATGAAAATGTTACAGACAGTATTGGAAGCATGAAAATAACATCAAAGGTAATATCAATAAATCAAAGTATCAAATGTACATTAGACAATAGTGGTCTAGATAATATTATTATTAGACATTTACTGTTAGGCCTGTATTTTGTATGTGGCTGCAGTACCTCAATTCCACTAGAGGTGCTACTGTATTGCCCCATAACTTTATACCTTACCTGTAAAAGTTAATGTCTCTACCTGATTAGTACCAGCATCTGTCTCACAGCTTCATGTACCTGCCTCAATCTGTGTTCGGTACAGTTCATCATTTATACCTAGCTGCTGATTGTCTCTTGTTAATCCCTGTTCCAGTTTTGTTCTATTGTTGTCTGATCTCCCGTTGTGACCCTCTGCCTGATTACTGGACCCTGCTTGTTTGCCTGTTGCCCTCACCTTTGCCTGATTACCGGATTATGCTTGTTTGCTTGTGATTCTGAACTCTGCCTGGCTAGTGGATTCTACTTGAACTCTTTTTGCCCTGACCTCTGCCTGGTCACTGGACTCAGCTAGTCTGTCTGCTTCCATGGACTGCCTTGTGCCTCTGGCTATCTGGAGTCCTGATCCCTGCCTCCTTAGTTTGGAGCCTTGTGCCACCTAGCAATTGGATAACTCAATATACTTGTCCAGCATTTAAACTGTATTTGTCATTGCTTGGAACCTATTGCTTCTGTGGACTATTCCTGCCATTCATCACACCTGTTCATATTTGTGTATTGGAGTAAACCTGTTTATTCTGCTACCTGAAATCTGCATTTCATGAACTGAATCCGTGTTCACATATTTTGCCCAAATAAAGACACTTGTTTTTTCTACTGCTATTGCCATGTCCTGAATTCCCAAGGAATCATAGCAGTTACATGAAATTGAAATTTCTCGTGCTAAAGTGTGGGAGGGATAAAGAATGCAGATCTTGGAAGAGGATTGACACGGCCATGGGGACATGTACTAGTGAAGTAGCAAGTATGCAGGGGCTGGCTGGTCAGGGGGGCACCTTCCCCTGGGCTGGTCCCATAGTGGGCTAACTTGGGCTGTGTCACTGAGCTACCTGCAAAAAGAGGCTGCTGAATCAAGTCTCACCCCGTAGGCTAAAATTTGCCAGTCAGGATCTTTGAGTATGGAAGGCGGAGCTGTCTGGTGATCAGGAAAGTGAAAGTATCATGCATGATAATGTAAGCAATGTAGTAGAATCTAAACCTGAACAGCAACATAGGAAATGGGTAGCACACCAATAGAAGTGTCACAGCACATAAAACAAAAAGAGGTGGAGAATGATGTGATATTACAGTCATGACATGAGAGTGCAATTTTGCCTGTGACTAGGTCACTGAAAACAGCAATGTCTTGTCAGAATGCAAATACCAGTCTTGTTTGAATGGCATAGTGAGTTGAGTTCACATAAGGTAACAAGCATGCATGGGATGGTTGTATCAAGTCAGGAAGTGGATTTAAATGAATTACACAAGGATGAGAGTTTGTGTGAACTAGATAAAAGGGCCTAATTAAGAAGCCATTTTTGTGGGATAACCGCAATATTAAAAATCCAAGCTACTTATAATTTGAGGATAGCATCAGATATCTTCAATATATTCTGCTGTCCCACTGTTATTCTACACAAAAGCAATCCCCATAGGATTCTATGGGGACTGCCATTTAGTGTAATTTACCAAATTCGAACTTGTGCCCGATCTCAAGATGGAGATAGCCATTAAAACGTATGGGGAGAGCACTTTGCGATAGTGACCATAGAGAAGATAGGAAAGAGTTAAACTGTGTGTTTGCCAGAACAGCCATTTATCATGACTTCTGTTTCAGCAGAACACTTTTCATAAATGGTCATAATCTTTAATTTTATTGCGGTAAGAAATGAAAATGATTAAGTCAAAAATGTGGTTATTGTTAAATATGCCCCATAAATGGGTTATTGCTGCATAACGAGCTAAAAGCATCAAAATCATAAGAGGAGGGGGTAATATGATATGGAACAAAAAGAAAGTTGTCAGCGCTTATCCTTAATATTGCATATCTGTGTGTGTCTAGCAAAATGAAAACATGAGGTATTAGTTCATATTTTGATCAAAACATTTAAGCCTGCATCCCAGCGTCAAGGGCACCTCATTATATGCAGGTCCTACACTGCCCTATATGCTTTAAACACCATTAAAATGCATTTAAAATCAGATGCACTCACCTCACAGGTATAGGGGTTTACATCTAGCAAGGGCTGGCTTGTGAGCCACACCCATATGTGCCTTAAATAGGTTTGATTGACAGCTGCTATGACAATAAGGCAATATTTTGAAACAAAACCAGAGAAAAAAAGAAAAAACAAGCCAGCGCTCGGTATATCCTACACTATATATGGTACCAGCTGCTTGGCAATAAGCCCACGCTCGGTATATCCCATATTGTATGTGGTACCAGCTGCGTGGCAATATAAATGCCCATATATGTATACAAAACAAAAAGACAGTTGTCAGCGCTTATCCTTAACATTGCATATATATGCAGGTATAGGGGTTTACATCTAACAAGGGCTGGCTATGGTATGATATGGGAAAGTAAATGTGCCTGAGACTCATGTGGATGAGCATGTGTTGGGTGTACATAGAGAAAGAGCAAGTTGCAAAAGAAGGTGCATGTATTGATACAACAAAAGGAAGTATGTGGGTCTGAGCAGCAGCATTTGAAGCGGTCAGAATGGTAAGAACTTGGTTTCATGTGACGAAAGTGATGCTGCCACTTCAGAGAAACTAGTGACTGAGATAGTGCTACTGGGCCTGATTCATAAAGGCACGTATTCTGAGCGTTCAGTATTATATGCACGTATTTAAGCTTTGCGTACTCCTGAATTCATCAAGGCATGGATTTCAAGATACATGTGCTGTTAAATTCACTTGTAAGTCTGCTGTGCTCTACTACACAAGACGCTGCAGGATACATTCAATACCTGTGGATTTTAAATTTGCAAAAGAACGCACAGGAAAAAAAAAATTGAATTAATGTTGCTTGTTAATACTAAAGACATTAATGATAAAACAGTTAAAAAAGTTTTTTTTTTTCTTTTTATTTTGTTTCCATTAAATACATTTATTAGAATGTTGTTAATGTCTGCTGAACATAAAATAATTTTTTATAGTTGATCGAGATTGCAAACACTTTATATCATGCATACGAGACTGTCAACACCACTTATCACGTCTTAGACTAGCCCCATAGTTGAAGCAAGAGAGTCGACAGAAAAACACGTAACATTAATACACTCAGAGCTTGATTCAGACGTGGCTTTGTGCACTTGAGTTTGGCACGCCCTACTGTATATTGACTACAACAAAATGCCCCTTTTCTGCTCAGTTCACTTACCGGAATCGTAGGTTGTCGTAAGTGTCCTTTATGTTCGAAGATGGATGCGTTCTGTCTAGTTCTGGATGATTTCGCGAATGATGCACACAAAATTGCTGTTTATGTCCCTTGATGAATCAGGCCCTAAGTCTCCATTCTCCTCCAAGTGCACCATCTCTTCAGAGGGTTTAGATTCTAATGCTAAGAATGTATTCACTTCTACTACCTCTACTACCTTCCTACTACCTCCACCTATACATTATACATTTTAAGTTTCTTTTTCTCACCTTCTTCTACCTTTACCCGCTCTTCATGTAAAGTAAGAGCATACCAAACTCGAGCTCACGCAGCAGCTTTCAATCCAAGCTCTGGGCATCTGAAAAGTACTTATTTTTCAGCTGTATCTTTTGCTTCAGGTACAGGGCTAGTCTAAGTCCCGTTTACTAATGATGATGGCTTGTATGCATGCTATAACAGGTGTATGCAATCCTTAGCAGCTGTAAAATATTTGTTATGTATAATAGACATTAGTAACATCCTAATAAATGTATTTCATTTTAATTTTTAATGTTTGTCATTAATGGCTACATTATTACCAAATGACATTAATTAATTTTTTTCCTTCTGTGAACTCTTTCGCGAAATTATATTCAAAATAGATATATACCATATCCTGCATTGTCCTGTGTAGTAGAGCAGAGCAGACCTACACCTGTATTCATCAGACCCAAAATACGTGTGTTCTGAAACAAATGCACATTGCGCTCTGTATGCGTGCCTTGATGAATCAGGCCCTTAGTGCTTAGGAAAGGGAGGGAGAAGGTTAAAACAGGTAAGCAAAGAAGAAGCTGCAGGAAAAAGGCAGAGAATGGGAAGAAAATTGTTAAGGCCCCACAGTAGGACAGAAGAAGCTAGGAGAAAGGAGAGAGTAGAGAAGATGCAAAAAGGAGTAGAGGAGGAAGTAGAGTCTCCTAAAAATAGCAAAGAGAAGGTGACCTCCAGGGACATAGGATGGGAGTAAGTAGGAGTGGAAGTGGTGAGCAATAGTGGTGATAATATAGAACTCAAAGATCTAGGAGGGAGGAAAAAGAAGAAGGGAGATTTATGTAGAGGCTTTAGGAAAAAAAATAATGAGCCTAAGGATAATGTTGATGAAGGGTTAGAAATATCAGACAATGTTGTTCTCCCATTGGGGGGTAATGGTAAAGCAATAAGGATCCTTTTATGAGGAATCAAGGAGATAAAGAAGAGGTAATTAGAGTTGACTTTGGAGTTAGACAGTGTTGTCCCTTGAGCCCTTTAGCACATGAGCTGTGCTGGGTGCTAAGGGGGAGCACACCAGACAACAGATTAGATAACAATTTTGGGTTTGTCCAAACAGATCAAGGAATCCTTGGTTCCCATACCCAGTCCCAGATACTTTCGAGAAACTCATTCAGCTATCAAGATGGAGAGCTGCATAAAAAGCAGGAAGATGGAAAAGGGGCTACCTCCTTTTGCTCTGTCTGCAGTCTACAGAGCTCATGCAGCTTGCAGCTTATAGAATTTCTCCTGAGGAAAAATCCATGAGACACTCTTTGGAACTCTATTAGCTGCCATTTTGTAGAATGCACTAAATAAATGTGAACTAGAATCTGATTGGCTGCTATAGACAACATCTCCACTTTTTAAACCCTTTTAAACTTAGAAAGTCTAGCCCCAAGTCTAATGGATTTGGAAGGTGTCCATCTAGACTTACAATTAGTCTCTTCCAAAGATTATCTTCTGATTCTCTCTTTTGATACTCAAGATTCTGATGTTTCTGAATTTTGGATAGTGAACACACTGGAAACTCTCTAGATATTGTCTCTTGTGTCCATAAAGTGGCAGTTTGGCACTATAGTTAGCTTTCGGCATGATATAGGGACAGCAGATTTTACATACATAGCCCTTGTTCCAATGGGTAGAAATGCATCTATTTTTGCAAATAGAAAGCATTCCACTCTATCAAGGCTATATGTGATACATCTTTCCAGATTCAATGCCTGGTTGATAAAGGGCTGAGTATCACACATGTTTCTTTTGCAACCAGGCATGTGGTGCAGATTAGCCCCGAGGCAAGTAGGTGCAAGGCCACATGAAGACATGTGGCTATTAGGTATTTTTTTTAATCACATATTTGTTTATTGTTAGCCCTTTTTTCTTAAATGATTTGTATACATTGTACTAATGAAAGGTTTGTTTAGCACCTTAGCAAAATGATAACACTCTTTGCAAATTTGAACAATACTCATATGTAATGAACTTTTTTTTTTTGCTCTCTTCAATGGAGACAATACCCTTTCCGCCTTTGGCTCCTCACTCCCATTTTACATACACACACAGAACTAGAGGTTGCAAACAATTCCGTGCATACCTCAACCTTAAATCAATTTGAGAATCGATATTCAGGCTTTTGAACAGTCTGGTTTAGCCCTTATTTATGCTCCAAATATTGTGTGCAACATCATAGCTCTGTGTGTGATATTTCACAATATTGCCATCCAAAGTTGGGTTTCACGGGTGGAAAAGGTAGCGGTTGCATTTAGTGGTAAAAAAAACAAACAATTCAGTGACACACACAGACACAAGCAAAACACACAAATATTGTTTTGACTAGCACAGTCATTTTTATTAGCGGAGAAGTGGAATACTAAGTTTTGTTGGTTATCAAAATTATACTTCTTTATATCAATGGGTATTTTAGAGGTAGCCTTAAAACAAGAATAATACATTAAACATTGAAGAGGTATTTACAGGGTCTTGCGTTGACTCCAATCCAATATGGATGTAGAAACACATGTAACACACACTGTTTCCTATTTTCCTCTCTGATGAAACAACTCACAGCTCCTTTTTCTATTATAGGTGCCATAACTCACACTTGTAGAGTTATGCACACATATCCTCCTCCGTTTTAGACTCACTATACCCTTGTCACTAAAACTCAGTTCTGCAAAAGTGTTTTACAATTTATGTTCAGGTAACCCCTCCAGTTTCCTGCATAGCTAACAGCAAAATATTTAGTCTATATAAACCTGCAATAAAGTAAATGTGAGTTACTTTTCCAACTGGTCTAAAATTTCCATTTTCAGCATGGCTTCTCTCAGTAATCAATCCAGCTATCCGTAGCCACTCCTCACTGAATGGCCTCTTCTGTTCTCTCCTCACTTCTGTCTCTGATCTGTCTCTCTCACTCTCAGAACTCTCAGCTTTTTGGTTTGAATGCAAGGTTTTTTCCTCCCCATGCTAACTCAATTATCTCCATTCTGCTTTCTCCTGCTCCTCTCTTCAATTTCCCTTCCTCTTTCCAGAGTGCCTCTTGTGAGTTTCCTGCTCTGCACCTTCTCTGTGTGTCTTTTCACAGTAAATCTGTCCCTCTGGTCTGCCGGAAAATTTAGTTCTATGCCAGCTGTCAGTATTTCAGTGGCACATGCATGGGCTGCTCGGGTCGCTGGGGCTACACACTCCCTTGTGGTACTGGCTAGTTGATGAGTCTATTTCATGCCCTGAAAAAGAATATATGTTAATACGTCCTGTCTATTAACACTTTCACACAGTGACTTTCAGGATAAGTTCTCCCAGTCTTTGCACCTATTCTCCTCTGTGCTTCCCAAGGCCCTTTCAGTAGATCTGTATAGCCGGATGGTCTCACAGTCCCGACTTAGGGGCCCAACTTCAGTAGTTAGAGAATCATACCCCTATTCATCTTCTCAACGATCTTCTCCTTCATTATGTAAACGAGTTCCATCTTTCCATGTAGGTCTCATTCTACCCTGTTTGCACTGAGCATTCTGAACAGTGTCAACCTCTTCTTCATCCTCACGTCTCTTCCAATAGGCAATAAGTGCTGCTTACGATAAGTCTTTAGAGGACCTCTCCATCCTTCAGGCCTTACTCGATACACTGGTGCTCCAGACATTTTAGACACTACTTCATAAGGTTCCCTCCTCCATCAGTTAGCCATCTTCCTGGTATTCCCAGGTACTGAAGCATCACTCTACCTCCAGCTGCTAGTATATTTTCTTTCCCTAACAGGTCTTGTTTCTCAATCCAGACTTGGTAGAACTTCTTGAGCTAATCTATGAGCTTCTCTTAGTTCTTTTCGCAATCTTTGAATGTATTGTAGATGTGTGACCCCAGAGTGTGGGGTAAAATTTAGTCCTAAACAGATATCAACAGGCAGACTTTCTTCTCTTCTGGACATAAGCAGGTATGGAGAGTATCCTGTAGGCTCAATTTTAGTAACGTTGTAGGCATGTACTAATTAGCTAATATGGCTATTCCAATGTGCCTTTTTGTCAGTGCCCAAAGCGCCCATCATGTTGAGAAGGGTTTCATTGAGTCTCCTTATGGGTGGAAAGGGGTGGGGACGCGTCACCAATGCTGGTAAATCCGACGCTGAGGACACCTAGAAAAGGAAAACAATTTCAGAAGACAATGACAAGCATCTACACAGACTTACCCGATCAGCGATTGTCCAGATAGCCGATCATACCAAAACACTGACAGGAGCTTCTTCTGAATGCACAGGTGTTTCTATTTAAAGCGGCGATGTCAGGACCCCTCTCTTAACAGTTAACCTGTGTGGTCCCGAGATTGCCGCTTTAAATAAAAATTCATTAAGGGCTTACTGACGTCAGGCACTACTGCCGGACACCTGTGCATTCGGAAGAAGCTCCTGTCAGTGTTCTGGTATGATAAGATATCTGGACAGTCTCTGATCAGGTAAGTCTGTGTAAATTCTTGTCGTTGTCTTCTGAAATTATTTTTCTTTTGTAAGTCTCCTTAGTGTCGGATTTACCAGCATCGATGAAGAGACTACCACCGGTGGAAAGGTGTGGTTCAAGACTTGCGTATTCCACACAGTTCACATATCTCCTTAATTAGATGACTCTCAAAGTCTCTTCACTGATCAGAATCAATCCTAGCAAGAAATCCCTAACGCACAAAAAGATTTTCCTATAGAATTTTCCCTACCGCTGTAGCTCTCTAGTCTTTATCATTATCATCATCATTTATTTATATTGCGCCACTAATTCTGCAGCACTGTACAGATAATTCATTCACATCAGTCCCTGCCCCATTGGAGCTTACAGTCTAAATTCCAAAACATACACACACAAACTAGGGTTAATTTGTTAATAGCCAATTAACATATCAGTATGCTTTTGGAGTGTGGGAGGAAACCGGAGCACCCGGAGGAAACCCATGCAAACACGGGGAGAACATACAAACTCCACACAGATAAGGCCATGGGCGGGAATTGAACTCATGACCCCAGCACTATGAGGCAGAAGTACTAACCACTAAGCCACCGTGCTGCCCACCGTGCCTCTGTCTTCGGGTGCAGGCACTTCCACCCACTGTTTCTCAGGTGACTCAGCCTCTGGACAAAGCATCTGCAGCAATGTTTTTTAGCGTAAAGTCATACACATCCAGGGCCGGTAACCACCGATGGTAGCATCCATTTTCACTGTAGTCTGTTTACATGTCAACAGATAGTTGTCAGTATGTACTTCAAAGGTGGCACCATATAAGTAGTCCTGTAAACTTTCCACAATGACCCATTTCAATGCTAGTATCTCTAATGTGTGTACAGGGTAGTTCCTTTTGCTGGGTGACAACTATTAACTTATATAAATGCACAAGCCGCAGCTGTCCGCCTTGTTCTTGATAGAACACTCCCCACAGTCAATTGAGTAATGCATCTACGTGCAGGATGTATGGTAGATCTGGGATCCCATAAGCAAGAATAGAGGAATATGCAAGATTTTCTTTTTAATTTCGTAAATACAGTCTTGCACTCTGCCATCCATCTTCTACATCTTCTTCTTATTTGGAGGCTTCTGGGGTACCAAAGAGGTACGCCAGAAGCCTCCAAACAGCAATTCAGTGCCAGTACCCCCTCTCAACTACTGACACCAACATGCCTCTCAGACAAATACAAAAGTGGAAGCTGCTCAAATCAATTTATAGGCCATAACAGGTGCTTGAAAGGGTGGGGTTATCCTGCAAGGAACATACACACAACATTTTTTCCCCCAGCACACTGCTATAGCCAGCAACAGATCTGCCATTTCTACTGTAGATAAAAATGCAAAAGTCTTTGTTGCACACATTTGCAAATGTATGTTTAAGCCATCCGCCACGCCAAGGTACTTCTTTGGTAAGTTGGCTCTCAATTTAAAAACACATATGTATGGCCCAAATATATGGGACTCTCATTGTTTAGAGTAGGACCATCCTATTAGCAAAAGCGCCTTGGCGTGGCGGATGGCTTAAACATACATTTGCAAATGTGTGCAACAAAGACTTTTGCATTTTTATCTACAGTAGAAATGGCAGATCTGTTGCTGGCTATAGCAGTGTGCTGGGGGAAAAAATGTTGTGTGTATGATACATTTACCCCAGATGTCAAAATGTTCTGCTGACTCATCTGCATTACCACTGGGTCTCTTGGGAAAGCTAAGTTTTTCATAGCAGCAGTTGGCTGAGAAACTGAAGAAGGAGATGTTCTCATGTCATGTACCACTTGAGCTGTCAACTTGCTCACCAGGAGCTCATTGCATCTCTTGAGATCTGGGTCAGTTGGAAAGAAAGAGAAGACATAGCTCTTAAACCTAGGATCAAGCACAGTCGCCAAAATGTAGTGGTCTAATTTCAAGATGTTGCTAACTCTTGGATCCTGGCAAAGCTAATAAAGTACATGATTTACAAGTCTGACATACTTGACGTAATTGCTTTGTTTCATCTCCTCCTTTAATTTCTCAAGCTGCTTTTCCAAAAGTCTAATTAGGGGAATCACTTGACTCAAGCTAGCAGTGTTTGAACTCCCTTCACAGATGACTACTTCGAATGGTTTCAGCACCTTGCACAACACGGAAAGTTTTTTCCACTGCGCTGCACTAAAGTACATTCCCCCTCCTTTCCTAATGTCATGGCTTGTTGAGTAAGCGTGGATGAGTTTTCGCTAATCCTCCATCCTCTGAAGCACATAAAGGGTGGAATTCCACCTTGTTACCACCTCTTGCTTCAGTTAGCTGCAGTGCAAATTCTATTGTTCTTGCAACTGCTGCAATCTCCTACATGCTGTTGCACAATGCCGAAAATGTTCAGAAATTTTTCAGGCCACAGACAGCATCTCCTGCATGTCCCTGTCATTTTTTAAAAAGCTCTGTACCGTCAAGATCATGTGAGCAAAACAGGGAATGTGAGGGAATTCCCCTGTTGTAATGCTCTTACAATATTGGTGGTGTTATCAGAAATCACATAACCTGAGGAGAGTCCAAGCAGCATAAGCCATGTTGCAATGACATCCCTTAGGTTTTCTATCAGGTTGTCAGCGGTAGGCCTCTTAGTGAAGCCAGTGGTACACAGAGTAGCCTGCCTGTGAAAGATCTGGCATTGTTTGTTAGATGCTGCTGCTATCCCTGCTGGTGAAGGGGAATCACCAACCCAGAGGGCTGTCACAGTCAAATAATCTTTAGTTTGCCCAGGTCCAATTTTGTAGTGAGTAGAATGGCATTTTGTAGCCCAATAATCACCTTTTTTTAACTTCCTGGCACAGGTGAGGAATTGCTTGTCTAGTAAAATTGTGTCAATATGGAATTTGGTAATGGGGACACAGGACCTCAATTAACTGTCTAAAGCCTGCTGTATTAATGGTGTATATTGGATGCAGATCTAATACTAGCATAGTCGCCATGATGCCTGTGATCCACTGTGCAGCTTTCATACTTGCTTCCTCTTGCAAAGGATTGTTTAACAGCCAGTTGTTGTTTTAAACTAATATCACCATAATCATCATCATTTATTTATATAATTTATTTATATAGCGCCAACATATTCCATAGCGCTTTACAATTGAGGACAAACACAGTAAACTAATAAACTAATAAACAAACTGGGTAAAACAGACAAAGAGGTGAGAAGGCCCTGCTAGCAAGCTTACAATCTATGAGACAATGGGAGTTGGATACATGAGGTTAAGGGCTAGATTTACTAAGCTGCAGGTTTGAAAAAGTGGGGATGTTGCCTATAGCAACCAATCAGATTCTAGCTTTCACTTATTTAGTACCTTCTACAAAATGACAGCTAGAATCTGATTGGTTGCTATAGGCAACATCCCCACTTTTTCAAACCCGCAGCTTAGTAAATCTAGCCCTAAGTCTACATTTTGCATTTTGGTCCAGCCAGACTGCAAAGGTAAAAGTGACTCATAAGCTAAATGATCCTGTCACACAACAATGTTGGTCAGGGGGTAGTTGTCTTGTGTGAAATTGTGTAACAGATGGTAATAGGGTAAAGTAGTGAGGTTAAGAAGGTGGTTGAGGAATATTATAAGCTTGTCTGAAGAGGTGGGTTTTCAGAGAATGCTTGACCAGAGAAGAGTCTTATTGTGCGAGGGAGAGAATTCCATAGAATCGGTGCAGCCCAAAAAAAGTCCTGTATCCGGGCATGGGAGGATGTAATGAGGGTGAATGAGAGACGCAGATCTTGTGCAGAACGGAGTTGTCGAGTTGGGAGATATTTTGAGACAAGAGAGGAGATGTATGTTGGTGCAGCTTTGTTGATGGCCTTGTAGGTTAGCAAAAGTATTTTATATTGGATTCTGTAGAAAACAGGCAACCAGTGTGTAGAGACATACAGAGTGATTCAGCAGAGGAATAATGATTTGCAAGGAAAATCAATTTTGCAGCTGCGTGCAAAATAGATTGTAGGGGTTTGAGTCTGTTTTGGGGAAGACCAGTAAGGAAGGGAATTGCAATATTCAATGCCGGAGATGATAAGTGCATGATTTAAGGTTTTTGCAGTGCCTTGTATGAGATACGTGCGAATTCTGGAAATGTTTTTTAGATGTATGTAACATGATTTAGATATATGTAACATGATTTAGATATGAAATCAATGTGGGGGACAAAAGATAGGTGTGAGGCGAGGATTACAACTAGGCAGCGAGGTTGTGGGGTGTTATTTATGGTCATGTTATCAACAGAAATAGAAATGTCAGGTAAGCTCTTTGTCACACGGCGCTTATTCGGCTTCCATAAACAAAGACTAAGACACTCACTTGTGCCTCTTTAGCAGCCCTCAAACCCTTAGTCTTGATCTGCACATGTGCAGACTGAGTACCTGTCTGTTGCTGGCAAGATTCCTATTGGTTCCTGGTTCTGGCTCTAAACTTGAAAAGGCACCTCCTCCCTTTCCTCTGGGCCTGTTGATCAAGTTACCTGTCTGATTAGGTTCCTACCTATTCTGTGTGCTCTCACCTGGATCGTCAGTGCCTCTGCTGTGTTGCTGTTCCACGGGCTATACTGCTCAAGCTGCACCTGTCTCTGCTGTGCTGCTGTTCCACGGGCTATACTGCTCAAGCTTCACCTGTCTTCACTGTGTTGCTGTTCCACGGGCTATACTGCTCAAGCTGCACCTGTCTCCGCTGTGTTGCTGTTCCATGGGTTACACTACTCAAGCTGCACCTGCCTTCGTTGTATTGCTGTTCCATGGGCTGGATCGATTAAGCTACACTTATCTTCGTTGTGCTGCTACTACACGGGCCGTGCTGCTCAAGTTACATCTAACTCTACTGTGTTACCCCTCCACGGACTGCACCACTCAAGATCATCTACTCCACATTTTTCTCGGTGGCTCAGTGGCCTTACAGGTCATATCATCTAAGCTGCTTGTTCTTATCCACTCCTTGCTGGCTAGACTGTTACTTGTACCTCCTGCATCATGCTGCCTTATTGTGGTCTCATATACCTGCTGCATTGCCATCTCCACTTTGTTGCTGGACTGGTTCTGCTATTGCTATATTTGAATACACTGATTATACCGCTATATTGTATTCACTCATACTACATTGCCGGTGGTACTGCTCACCCTGTTCCTATGTTCCTTGTGTCAATTTACCAAGACTATTCTGTGATCATCCAATCATCATTAAATCGCTGATTGTACTTTTATCCTGCATCTGTTGTCTATTCGCTGTCTGGGTATAGAACTGACACTACCAGTGTGCCTACCTCACTCCAGTTACTATCACTCCCCCAGGACTCTGGCCAACACCCCTGGTAGGGACCGCGACCTGCGGGGGCGAACGCCGCTAAACCCAAGTCACCTTGCGGTGACCGCTGGTGAAAACCATTCGCCCGTTAGACTCCGCGCCCTGCTAGTGGTAACATCTGTTGGGTGGATCCAAGAGTCCAGAATACCAAACCGTGACACTCTTGTTGGTGGGTGGGAATATTATTAACTCTGTTTTAGAAAGATTAAGTTTGAGTTGGCGAGAGGTCACACAAGATGAAATGGCAGAAAAACAGTCATTTGCACGGGACAACACAGATGTTGAGAGATCAAGAGAGGATAGATAAATTTGGGTATCATCTGCATAGAGATGTAAAACTGAAATCCAAAGGAACGTATTAGATTTCCAAGAGAAGCGGTATTGATAGAGAACAGCAGAGGACCTAGCACTGAGCCTTGCGGTACTCCAACTGATAAAGGAAGCGGAGCAGAGGTGGCCCCAGAGAAATTAACAGTGAAAGACTGATTAGAAAGGTAGGATGAGAACCAGGATAGAACAGTCTCTTGAAGACCGAGGGATTGCAGCGTTTGTATGAGACGAGAATGGTCAATGGTGTCAAATGCAGCTGAGAGATTTCAGGAGAATTAGGAGAGAGTAATGGCATTTATTTTTAGCAGTGATTAGATTATTGACAACCCTAGTCAACGCAGTCTCTGTGGAGTGTTGAGAACGAAAGCCAGACTAAAGAGGATCCAACAGGTTGTTTGCGGAAAGGAAGCATGTGAGGCAAGTGTAGACAAGTCTCTCGGAGGGGCATGGGAGCTGAGAGATGGGACGGTAATTTGAGAGAGAGTTTGGGTTGGAATTTTGTTTTTTAAAGAATAGGAGTAATCACTGCATGCTTGTATAGTGATGGAAAGATACCAGCAGAGAGTGAGAGATTACAGATTTTAGTTTAGTTAGAGGTGAAATGAGCAAAGGAGACTGGGATCTACCAATTTGCGTTCTGCTTTACGGGAAAGTTTTTGAAGATTTCCCGTTGCTGTAGTGTGCCACAGTTGACATCCGAGTCAACATTGAGTATGTAGTGTTGCTGGAGCCACTTGATCAAGGGCCATTGCTAAGGTTTGGTGAAAATGGGGCACTGCCATCTCAGGGGAAGAGAATGTAGAGATAGGGGAGAGAAGGTGTTGGAGAGAGGTGGAAAATTGTTGAAGATTAATAGAATTAAGATTTCTGTGGGTATGAGGAGGCTTGGTCGAGTTAGACAGTAGTGAGGTTAGGGGGGTGAGCGTTTAGCTGATAAGGTGATAATCTGAGAGGTGAAGTATGTGTTAAGGAAATTAGAAACTGAGCATAGTCTAGAGAAAACAAGATTGTGAAGATACCGGGTTTTCTGGTCCAATGCTACCCACTTCACTCTGCCTGGCCACCCGCGGGTGCCTTCCTATGCCAGGGAAGTCTACCCAGTACTTTCTACAAACTACATGGCCTTATATGTAATAGTGATGTGTCCATCTCAGCATGTTATTACATCATATATAATTGGTGTAGTTGTGTTTGTTTTTGGGCAAAGTTGAAATAATGCTCCATGTGTGGTGTTTTATAATTAAATTTGAAATCTAAAATGTTTTCTATCTATCTATCTATCTAACTATTATTATCATTTATTTGTTAGGCGCCACAAGGTATCCGCAGCGCTGCACACAGTACTAACAGTAGACTATACAGGGTGAAACCATACAGAACAATGAACAAAAAGTACCAATACTTCAGAAACTCTGGCCAGTTATATGCAGTAAAGACGGAGCGGAAGAACAGGTATGGAGACAGGAGGGGAGGGGGCCCTGCTTATACGAGCTTACATCCTTAGGGAGGGTAAACAGACCAGGCACAAGAGGAGCCAGTTGAGGCAAGAGGAGAGAATGGAGGATGAGGTAAAGGGAGGAGATGGGGGTTAAGTAGATGGTTGGTAGGCTTTGAGGAAGAGGTGAGTTTTGAGTGCACGTTTGAAGGAGCACAGAGTAGGAGAGAGACGGATGGAACGAGGGAGGTCATTCCAGAGAAGGGGGCTGCACGGGAAAAGTCTTGGATTCTGGAGTGGGAAGAGGTGATAAGAGTGGAGAAGAGGCGGCGGTCATTGGCCAAGCGCAGGGAACGGGCAGGAGTGTTAATGGAGAGGAGGTTAGAGATATAAGGGGCTGTAGAGTTGGAGAGAGCCTTGTAAGTGGGGGTGAGGAGTTTGAAAAGGATTCTGTAGGGGAAGGGGAGCCAGTGTAAGGCAAGGCAGAGAGGGGAGGCAGAGGAGGAGCGGCATGAGAGGAAGAGGAGTCTTGCAGCCGCATTGAGTATAGAGCGGAGGGGGGAGAGATGGGAGTGGGGGAGGCTAGTGAGGAGGAGGTTACAAAAATCGAGGCGGGAGATGATGAGTGCGTGGATGATAGTTTTGGTGGCATCCTGAGAGAGAAAAGGATGGATGCGGACGATGTTGCGTAGTTGGAAGCGACAGGCTTGGGCAAGGGAATGAATGTGGGGGGCAAAAGAGAGAGAGGAGTCGAGGGTGACACCCAGGCAGCGAAGTTGGGTGACAGAGGAGATGGTGGTGTTAATGACGACAATAGAGAGGTCATGGTGGGATGGGAGTCTTATATATGAGAGAGAAATAATATTTATTAAAATACTAATGTGTCATATTTCTTAAAACAGAACACCACCATTGCCAGCTGCCACAGGAGGTGAGGGAGGAGGCCAGGGAGGAGGCATTGGAGGAGATCCTGGAGCCCATGGAGTAACTCCATTTGTTTGCTAAATCTGTATTTTCCTAGGCCTACGCAAAGTTTGCTATTAAACAATTGTGTGACTTTATGGGCCTCATAAATTTTTCCCTTAAGTAAAACAACCCTCACAAAATGCAGTCCTCTGGCTAGTACTATGTTAACACTAAAATTAATATTTCAAATAATTTCCACTAATCTAGCACCTCTGAACTCTACAGAGTTAGAAAAATGTGGGATTAAACTAAATCCATAGAACAAAGATATGTTTCTCACATGTAATAATGTTATGAAGTTAAAATGTAGGGTTTGTTGAGAAACATTGAAAAAAAATTAAAATGTAAATTTGCTTGTAAAAAAAAATATTTCTGTGTTTATTAAAAAGTTTGGTTTTAATAAACATATATAGATATATTTCTTAGTAAATGATGTTATAAATGGGTTATTGTTATCATGGAATAGTTCAGCTTGCTAAGGTAATGCAGTGAAAGGGTTTATATTATGTAATTGTCAGAAAACATCAGTGTTTAGGAGTAATAATCAGTTAGGGAAATTACTCAGATTTGGAGTTAGGAATTATGAGTAACGATGCATGTAGTGAAAAAAAGGTGCAATTGCTCCAAAACCCACAATTATGCTGCTGTGCAAGTTACGACACATCGTTTTCACATCAGAGTGGATTCCCCAACCTGCGCGCAAGATGAATCAGGCTCCATATCTCAAGTAACTAATAAAAGTTCAGTAGTATTATATATATATAAATATATATATATATATATATATATATATATATATATATACCGTATATACTCGAGTATAAGCCGAGTTTTTCAGCACATTTTTTGTGCTGAAAAAGCCCCCCCTCGGCTTATACTCGAGTGATGCTCCAGGACTCCCAGCAACGGTTACCGCGCATGCGCGGATTGCAGCAACAGGATATCCGGCAACAGAGCCAGACACGGAGCGCACAGCGCTTACACAGGGAATACCACCACATGATCGGGATTTACAGCAGCCACACAGTGGTCCCGAGCACATCCATAGCTGCCCTAAACATCGCGTTAACCGTCGACACGCTCCACCATGTCACTGCCAACAGAGGACAAAGGTGCGCATAAGGACACTGAAACCAGATCTGGGAGCTGCAGCATTCTCGATTATGGCAGTTAAAGCTCATTAACTACCATAACACAACATCGCTGTACACATACAGAGGACAACAAGAGCAGCATCCATAATCATATTTCCTTCTGACATCCACCAGTGACTGCTTTGTGTATTAAGACATTACAGCTAACTGTCTGCCTACATACAGACTATTGATGATCTATACTGCTATAGATGACACTATAGATGACTATTGATGACACTATACTGCTCTATCTGCCTATCATTATTGCTATTACTGTGATTGTTTTTGTCGCATGTACTTTGAAATTTACCAGTAGCTGCTGCATTTCCCACCCTAGGCTTATACTCGAGTCAATAAGTTTTTCCAGTTTTTTGTGGTAAAATTAGGTGCCTCGGCTTATATTCGGGTCGACTTATACTCGAGTATATACGGTATATATATATATATATATATATATATATATATATATATATATATATTTATATATATATATATATATGTAGTTTCTTGTGATGTGACACTGAACACTACATAAACAGAGACCAGCTCTCTACACACCGCCCAGCTTTTTTTTTAGCATTAAAACAGGGGGTGAGGGCCAGCACTCCATTTTGGTGTAGTAGTTGGAGCTGGTGCTCTCTGGAGGGATAATATGTGTAAAAGGGAGGTTCCTAACCCCTAACTAAATATAACAGTAGAAAGATCCCTTTGGCGCAATGATGGTGGGCGAAAATTATACCTGAAATGCTGAGTCAGTAAATACAATTAAAAAGTGCAATTTTATTGCTGGTACATATAAAATAATCATAAAGGTTGCAACTTGTTATATACATAAACAGTTTCATTGCATTAGAGGCAAAAGTTGTCATAAATCATCATCTTATGCATAATACGCAATATAAACAAGCAATAAGTCAACCAATTGTCTCAGTCTCTTACTCTCATAAATAGTATATACCTGGGTGTCGCAACCCTTTACCATAGGTATGCAGATCTCAATGTTGGTAGATAGTTGGTAGAGTCACAAAGCAATAACGGGGTTAGGTAGAGAGAGTATAACCAATTGAAATTGTTCAAGTGTTCAATAGCATAGTCCTTAATAACTCAGTCTTTGAGGATAAGTGTAATCCAAGATCACATATGGTAGGTATACAAGTTCAAATTGTGAGTTCAGTGCTGATCAGATGCAGAGAGGTGATCACTCTCACAAATGCTTTCATCCGGCCATAGCCATGAATCTAGGATTGCCAATTTTGCTTTGAGTTGAGTGGTTATAGCTTTTCTAGCATTGGTCACACTGAACAATGGAGCAAACAGATTTTTATACTTGACACTCCTCCCACAGCCCTAGTTTTATGGTCAAGTGATACTCCCACCTTCCCGTTAAAAAGGAGCTCTCATCAGCTGCTCTGTTTTCTCTGACTTCAGACAAACCTTGTCAGCCTGCTGTGGGAAAACATACTTCCAAACTATGAAAGACTTTATACTATTATTTTGTCACACATATGTCCTTTACCTGTTTATCTTTAACCTAGATGTACTGCTGCACCAATGTGTAACACAGTATGCATCTTTTCTCTGCAGATTGACAGCTAAATACCTTCTTTTGTTACGATAGATAGATAGATAGATAGATAGATAGATAGATAGATAGATAAATGTCTGTGTGTGTTTGTCTGTGTGTATGTTAGGGAAGTTAGACTGTAAGGTCCAGTGGGACAGGGACTGATGTGAATGAGTTCTCTGTACAGCACTGCGGAATTAGTGGCGCTATATATATAAATAACTAATGATGATGATGATAAGTAGATAGATAAATAGATAGATAGATAGATAGATAGATAGATAGATAGATATTAGAGATGTGAGTAGACCCACATGTTTTGCTTTTGATGTTAAAACCTCATCTTTTTGGTTTTAGTTCTGGTTTTGTCCAAAAATCCTCATGTGGTTTGCATTGGTTCTGGATTTAAATAAAATAATTATGAAAAATAGGTCAAATTATGTGATTTTGAGCTGTTTTTGTACCTGTTACTATTTATATCATTAACATTCATTTATAATCATGGCCAAAAGTTTTGAGAATGACATAAATATTATTTTACACAAAGTCTGCTGTTTTATTTTGGCAATTTGCATATACTCCAGAATGTCATGAAGAGTGATCAGATGAATTGCAATTAATTTCAAAGTCCCTCTTTGCCATGACATTGAACTTTATTCCAAAAACTACATTTCCACTGCATTTCAGCCCTGCTACCAAAGGACCAGCTGACATCAAGTCAGTGATTCTCTCATTAACACAGGTTATAGTGTTGATGAGGACAAGGCTGGAGATCACTCTGTCACGCTAATTGAGTTAGAATTACAGACTGGAAGCTTTAAAACGAGGGTGGTGCTTGAAATCATTGTTCTTCATCTGTTAACCATAACTATCTGCAAGCAAAAAACATGTAGAGTCATCAATGCTTTGCACAAAAATGGCTTCACAGGCAAGGATACTGCTGCTAGTAAGATTGCACCTAAATCAACCATTTATCGGATCATCAGGAACTTCAAGGAGAGAGGTTCAATAGTCGTGAAGAAGGCTTGAGGGCGCCCAAGAACTTCCAGCAAGCGCCAGGACCGTTTCCTAAAATTGATTCAGCTGCGGGATCGAGGCAGCATCAGTGCAGAGCTTGCTCAGGAATGCCAGCAGGCAGGTATGAATGCATCTGCACGCACAGTGAGGTAAAGAATTTTGGAGGATGGCCTGGTGTCAAGAAGGCAAGTAAAGAAGCCACTTATCTCCAGGAAAAACATCAGGGAAAGACTGATGTTCTGCAAAAGGTACAGGGATTGGACTGCTGAGGACTGGGGTAAAGTCATTTTCTCTGATGAATCCCTTTTCAGATTGTTTGGGGCATTTGGAAAAATGCTTGTCCGGAGAAGGAAGGTGAGCACTGCTGTCGTGAGCATAAAGAGTTTACAGTTATTTATAAGGGATAAAATCATAACTGTAGTGTAAATATGTTATATCATTTGAATCCATTGATAAGTTTAGTTAAAGTGTAAAAGTGAAGACAGAGTCTGATGTAAATGTATTTGATGGCTTTGCACATCCCAGTGTGAGAAGATAGGAGTGTCACCTGGGGCAGCTTCTAAGAGCTCCCGCGGTGAGATATAGCCTGGTTGTGACACCTGAATAGACGTTTAGTCTCCGCTCAGCATGTGGTCTGGCTCAAACAGGCCATGTGCTGACATAGGCTATATGTAATATAGACAAAAATAATTTAGTTTTACAATATGCTACTTAAAATCAATAAAAGTAGTGCTCAACCACATAAGGGTTTTAAAACATAGATACCAACTATACAGGGAACAACCATAGTCACATGTATTTCAGGACGAGATCGGATATTGTTGTAATCCCATCATATTTGGTATTTAAATGTGTGGGAAGTTATGACCGGTTTATTGAAGGAGAGGTTATGTCTCTGGGAGATATCTGAAAAAAGCTAAGACAAGTCAAAACTTAGGAATAGTTTTGAATAAGCCTTAGGTGACACCCAAGGGACATTTCTGCCCCACATTAGCATCCACACTGGCCCTGTGAATGCCATCCCATTTGATTTTGCTTAAAAACCTGTGTTTTGAAGGGGCAAACTGTCAGCTTCTTGGAGATCAATCTATTTGAAGGACTGTCCATCCTTTTCTGCCTGCCCCAGGCATACAGATTATTATATGTAAGTGATGCTCTGTACTTTCATCCCATTTGTTTTTATAACTGTTTTGCATTGCCTGTTTAGAAGAGACAGATTGCTTAGCTGGATTAACTCTTTAGAAACCAGTGTGTGAAGGGTTGACTGTTTAGCTACCAGAGCATAGAGTGTGCACAATTGGGTGATTAAGTCATAGGTTTGCTACGAGCCTTATACGTAGCTGGTGGCAGTTGCTGAGAGGTGTGAAGCGTGCATCTGTCTTGGGAAAAGGGACCAGCAAAATCTGTAGAATTAGAGAGAGGTGAGTGTTAGATTTGGGTTTGAGTCCTGTGTGTTCCATTACAGTAAGCTTCCAAGTTACAAGTGCGCAGAGGGCAGTTTGTGAAAGATAAAGGTTCAGGAGCGGTTTCCTGACAAAATAGAGGTGATATATTGTATGACTGTTGGAATATATGATAAGATATCTAATCAGGGAGAAGCTAGAGGGGGGCTTATCCTTGACAACCATCAGTCCTGTGTCATGCCAACAGTAAAGCATCCTGAGACCATTCATGTGTGGGGTTCCTTCTCAGCCAAGGGAGTGGGCTCAAACACAATTTTGCCTAATAACACAGCCATGAATAAAGAATGGTACCAAAACTTCCTCCAAAAGAAACTTATCCCAACCATCCTAGAACAGTTTGGTGACGAACAATGCCTTTTGTAGCATGATGGAGCACCTTGCCATAAGGCAAAAGTGATAACAAAGTGGCCAAGGGATCAAAACATCAAAATTATGGGTCCATGGCAAGGAAACCCAGATATTAATCCCATTGAGAATTTGTGGTCAATCCTCAAGAGGATGATAAACAAAAACCCACAAATTCTGACAAACTTCAAGCATTGATTAAGCAAGAAAGGGTGGTCATCAGCCTGTATGTAGCCCAGAAGTTGATTCACAGCATGCCAGGGCGAAGTGCAGAGGTCTTCAAAAAGAAGGGTTAACATTGCAAATATAGACTCTTTGCATAAACTTAATGCAATTGTCAAGAAAAGCCTTTGACACTTATGAAATGCTTGTAATTTTACTTCAGTATACCATAGCAACATCTGACAAAAAGGTCTAAAAACACTGAAGCAGCAAACTTTGTGAAAACCAATATTTGTGTCATTCTCAAATTTTTTTGCCATGACTATACATTTATAGTCTATTTTCTGATGATCTCTTTACCTCAGTCTAAATTTTCACCAATTTTGACAAAGGCTTCAGTGCTCTGACTGGCTAAAATTAGGGACAGAGCACCGACACAAATACATGGCAGTTTAATAAAGATACAATCCCTATGAAACATAATCATTATCAGCTATTTTTATAGCACCACTAATTCTGCAGCGCTGTACAGAGAACTCACTCACATCATTCCTTGCCCCATTGGAGTTTACAGTCTAAATTCCCTAACATACACAGACAGACTAGGGTCAATTTGTTAGCAGCCAATTAACCTACCAGTATGTTTTTGGAGTGTGGGAGGAAACCGGAGCAAACCCGGGGAGAACATACAAACTCCTCACAGATAAGGCCATGGTTGGGAATTGAACTCATGACCCCAGTGCTGTAAGGCAGAAGTGCTAACCACTTAGCCACCGTGCTGCTGGCTACTTTGAGATAAGTTAGGATATGGATTTATTGAGGAAGGGTTCTGTAAAGTGCTTCACATGTGAAAACAGCTAAAAACCTATCTTACATTAACTATAAACAAGTTAAATAAATTGTCAAATACCAAAAAAGTGTGTAAGAGGTTCAAAGCACTAACCTTCCCCCTTCAATCTATGTTAGAGTGAGTGTGTTCAAAGCAGGTTCAGAATGTGACATTAAGGAAAAAACATTATTTATATCCAGTGCTCTCCATGTAAATTTGTTCAACAGTGGAATTCAAAACAAAATGTATAAAATGATAGTGCAATATTGTCTAAATCAAACAATATTCAAATATGAAATCCAAGTATTTCCAAAAATCCAGTTCATCAATCCAAATAGTGTGTCTCCTCTTGTGAGTAAACTTACAGATTGCAAGCTTGCAAAGCACACATTATAAGGTGTAGGTCAATGAATGACACTCCACTGTTAATATACCCTTCAGGTCACACACTTACTAGATTCAGTCTTGGGGTTTTCCATATAGTGAAATTCTTTATCAATTACCATTGGAGTATCCATAGATATTCAGACAAATTCATGAATAGAATTGTCTCATATGGAACACCACCATGCAGAAAAAATAAATACAAATATCTACTGCATATGTTTATTTTATAAAATCAACATAATTTTATTATGCACTAGAAACATGCAGATAATTTTTTTTTGTTAATCCAACAAAACAGAAGTGGTATGCAGGTATTCCCAGACAGATGCGAACAGTAAGCATATGACATAGATGTTGTCAAAAGGTCCCAAGATGAATGGCAGACACAGTTCTCATCCAAGTAGTAGTACTGGTAGTAGTTCCTATATCACCTGGCAAATACTTTTTAACGCATTTCGGCCCAAAGAGTCGAGAAGTAGTCCAAACCCACCTAATAGCCTACCTTCATGTCTGGAGCTGTGGGTGAAATGGAGGCCACCATGTAAAAGGGCTGCAGATGAGGCAGTGTCTGATTGTGTAAGCCATGTTTCTGTTATTGCAAGACTGTTGAGGTTGTTTGAGAGGAAGAGGTTATGTATGGAGTTAAGTTTGTTACAAAATAGATGTACATTCCAAAGGGCACATTTAAAGGACTTTGGAAAAAAGGGGAGACAGGTGATGTGTTTGAAGTTTGCTGGATTTTATTAGTGTTTGGCATATATGTGTGTATGTGAGAAGTGAGTGGGGCCTGGATTAAGTGCTATATAAATAGTTAATAGAACTAGAGAGAGAAGAATTTAGGAAAGATGATTGTAAGATGTGTGAAATTTTATTTTCTTGTGACAGGATGAGGATGTTACAGTTAGTGAATATAAATAGGAAAAAAGTTCATGAGTGTTAACTAGAGGCAAGTGAAGGAATGAAGGGGCAATGTGGACAAGAGTATGTGTTGCTGGAAGGTTGAAGGTTGATATAGTCCTAAAGATAATGCCATGGAAGGAGAGCAATTTGTTAAACATTAGGATTTAAGAATAAAGGGGTAGAAACTGAGGGAAATAAAAAAATATATAAAGTTGCAATGTCCACTGCAGTTAGATAAGTGTTGAGTCAGGTTGGAGCAGGTGTAATTTATTTCTGGATGTCTTCAGGTGTTGGTCAATGTTTGTTCAACTATGTTGTTTAACAGTGCATTTCCCAACACTTTGTGAGAAAACCCACTTGTAGAAAACCCCAAACACGTCACATTCCAAACACATTTCCCCTAAGACTGAATGCTAATATATAGTTGGTA
The DNA here is from genome assembly GCF_038048845.1 of Mixophyes fleayi. Classification (NCBI taxonomy): domain Eukaryota; kingdom Metazoa; phylum Chordata; class Amphibia; order Anura; family Limnodynastidae; genus Mixophyes; species Mixophyes fleayi. Next base: position 187,960,353 of record NC_134405.1, read on the forward strand.
TAGCTACATCTGTTCTAATTGGTCAGCTGATCAGAGAAAAAAAAACTATTTGTCTTATTAGGCTATATGAGGCCACGCCACTGTCATAAATTATGCAATAATATGAGGCTAGGCTAACATATGTTAAAGCAATAGATAACACATTTGTGTTACATACTTTTAAAAAACACAATTACACAGCGATACAAATTAATGAGATAAGGTTTAGATTAGGAGAAGATGAGAGTTGCTGTAGATGTACATACTTTTAAAAACACAGTTGCACAGATGAGAGATACAAATGAATGAGATGAGGTTCGCATGGAGGAAGAAGAGGATGAGAGTTGCAGTTGATAAGGGAATCAGGGATTGCATTAGGGGAGTCAGTTGTAATTGGAAAAAGGAATGCTGGACTGTGTACTAATAATGAGGAGGTCGATGATGAAAGTGTTGTCGGCGAGAATTGCTATCAATTCGTCTGCTACCTGATACTGAGCTCCTTGCTACTATACACAACTTTCCACCTTTTGAAAAATGACTTGAATGAATTTGCTGCATATGACACAGCAGGAAGGTGCTTAGAAGATCATAGTACCTACCTCTTCTTATTTTGGTGTCACAAAGGCTACAAATACCTTGACAAATGTTGTATTGTTTGGGATAAAAATATTTCCAAACAGAAGAGGTGCTTTTGGTCTTATATACAAGCATGACAATGAGTCTATCATAGGCAGGAAGTAGCATGCTGGTGGCTGCCTTAGTTCAACACAATCATCTTCATCCTCCTCATTATCTTGTTCAAGTGCAACATATTCATTATCAGATCCATAATTATACCCACTCAACCTTTTGCACATTTGCAAGTTCAAAAGTAGCATCCACAATTTATATGTGTAAACTATCATCATCACTACTACTCATCCTCACATTTCCAAATAGTTGAGAAATTTTGGAACAAGGCTGCTCTATAATTAGTGTCAGAATCTGAAACGTCAAACTCACATGAAGCACTCATGGATACCTTTAGACTCTCCTCAAGATTCTGTGACTGCCCAAGTTGTTCTTCAGGCACAGTGTTCTGTTTTAGCAATGATTTGGCTGTTTTGGAGGTGATGGACCTACACTCTAAGCGAAAAGGTGGCACAAGGGAAGTTAATGAAGATGCATGACCATGTTGTGCACTCTCTTTTGCAATGGGTATACTAGTCCGTGCACCAGCACTATCAGGACCTCTACTAGCAAAAAGTGGGCATTGTCTTGCCACTATGGGAATGTTAGCTATTTTCATTATTTTGGACATATTGCCACATTTATCAGAAACTTCTCTCTTAATCCTCTTTACATCAAGAGCTGATCTTTTCTTTGAGATTGACAAACAGTGTATGGATTTTGAAAAACGCATGACCTTTTTACTAGTAGACGTCATAAAAAGTACTACTACTACTACCAGTACTGGTACTTGGATGCTCCTCATCTGTAGACTGATCCATGGTTAACAAGAGGAGTAATGTTACTTGAACAAGTTGGAACTACTTATAGCTGCCACTACAACAAGTGAATGCTTAATGAGATAAGAAATGGAAAGAATGTTCCTTTATAATTCTATTGACACAATATAATCCAAATGTAAACAATTGGATCTTAAAAAATAAAAACCTGCTTGCCTGCGTAATAAAGACAAATAAATAAGTTACTGAGACTGTCTTCACAAGATTGATTTAACTAAAAACATTTTGGATTTTAAAAGCAAGAAATATATTTCATTTTTGGGGGTGCTGCTCAGAGTCAAAAGACACCATTTTTTTGTCTGCTTAATAAAGATGTCACTAAAACTTTCTCTCACAAAATTGCTTTGACTAGAAGCATTGGATTTTAAAAGAAAAATCTATTTGATTTTTGGGGGGTGCTGCTCACACTCAAAGAGCACTCTGTTCGCAAGCTTAATACAGATGTCACTAAGATTGCCCCTTACAATTTTTTTTTTACTAGCATCGTTGGATTTTAAAAGCAAGAAATAAATATATAGTATTTGGGTCCAAGAACACCCTGTTTTTTTTAAAAATATGTACTTAATAAAAATATCACTGCTTTGACTAGAAACACTCTGGATTTTAAAACAAAGAAATATATTTTATATGGCAGATTTCCCTGGCACTCCACCATAGCATGAGTAATATGGTAGTTTTAGAAAAGTGATAAATATTTTATAATGCAACAATATATAATGAAACAATATATAAACAATATATCATCTCTGGCCAGAGTAAAATTAACCACATAATACAGATAGGTCTACATGCAACCACTTGATATTTCATGGTATGCAAAAACAGGGAAAATTTTCTGGATAATAATCATCACAACGAAAAAGTTTTCATATACCTGCAATATTCCTAGAATTGCATCATATGGGGTATCAATAAAAACAAAGTCTCAGCACATATGGAATGACTTACAGTCCCACCCTAAAGGTTTTCATCCAGTGCTGACTCACGATTAGTAGACGTATTGTAAATATATTGTTGCATTATAAAATATTTATCACTTTTCTAAGACTACCATATTACTTATGCTGTGGTGGAGCGCCAGGGAATTCTGCTCTATATTTCAAACCATATGATTGGTGGAGACACCACTCAAATCCCTATAGGCAGCATCCCATTATACGGTATTGACACATAACTTATCCAGACATCGCTAGGTATCTATTCAATATAAAGAAATATATTTGTTTTTTGGGGTGTGCTGCTCACAGTCATACAGCTACAGCACACTGTTTTTCTCCACTAAATACAGATGTTACACTCACTGATACTCTGCCCCACACAAAATTGCTTTTAGTTCAAACACTGTGGATTTTAAAAGAAAGAAATCTATTTGTTTTTTGGAGTGCACTGCTCAGAGTCACACAGTAACAGCACCCGTTTTTTCTATACTAAATACAAGTTCAGATGTCTATGCTATATACACTATAATAACAACCAGTAGCCACTACTCTAAACTCTCTGACACCCAATTGATCAGCATACTATCAGTAAATCACAGCTATTGCTTGCTAATATATTAATAAAATTGCCTCTTTCACTGTTTTTAACCCTCTAAACAAGATTTTCAGAGCACAGCGTTGCAGCCACCCTCCTTCCCACATGCTCTCTCCTCTAAAATGGCAGATTAGAGCACCAGGGACTGGTAATTGTTATGACTGCCTATGTTTTGTATGTGGCAGCAGTACCTATAATCCACCAGAGGTGCTGCTGTTCTGCTCCTGAACTCTGCACCATGCCTGAAGGAGTTAATCTCCTTGCCTGATGCCTAATTAGAACTGCACCTGTTGCACTGCTTCAAATACCTGCCTCAAGCTGTGCTCATGCGTTTATTCCTGGCTGCTACTGCTCTGTTCCTGTGTTTGCTCCATTGCTTGATCTTCTGTTGTGACCCTCGGCTTGATTCATGGACCCTGCTCGTTTGCCTGTTGCCCTGACCCTTGGCTCGACTTCTGAACCTCGCTTATTCGCTTGTGACCTTGATCTCTGCCTGGCTTTTTGGACTTTGTTTATCTGATCTCTGCTTTATCCCTGGACTCTGTCTGCTTCCCTGGACAGCCTTGTGCCTTCTGGACTGGGGTAAACTTATTATACCTGTTCCTGCCATTTTAATATACAGTCTCTTTTGGAACTAGTTCTTATCTGAGTTATCTTTGTTTATGTATTTACCTGAATAAAGACACTTTGCTTTTTACTTCCGTTGCTCGTCGTGAATGCACTAGGAATCATAACACTAATATAAAAAGTCAGTGTAAGGGTACTGGGGTTATGAATGGAGAGAAAAGGGTGGGCTCCATTCATCAAGCCCATTCCAAGGCTTGATGAATGGCTTCCAGACATTCTGCTGATAATCTGGATTTACGCTTGTCTGATAAAAAGCTGCTAGGCAGTTCCCTCAGTCTCACTACCTGGGGAGCAGGTGAGATGCCCGCTGAGAGACACTGCAATTTGTTACCAGTAAGTGCTGTTATTTAGTGTGTGTGTGAGACACTAGGTCCTTTACTTTAAGGAGGGTATTCATATTGTATAAGTTAGAAGCTGGACAGGCTAGGACTTTTGTTTATATTTTGTTTACTTTGATACTGGGGAATAAAACCTAGCTGAGGCTACTTGAAACAAGGCACTGGGCTGGTGTGATATACTTGGCTGATGTGTGTGAAGGACAGCCTTTTACCCCAGGCATCCCTAACCTGATCTTTCAACACAATATCTTTCTCTCTCTCTCTCTCTTAATCTCTCTCTCTCTCTTTCTCTCTTAATCTCTCTCTCTCTCTTTCTCTTTAGTGCAATGGGAGTTTACAAATACAGCGTGGAATCTCTCTTTCAGTGTTAATTTCTCTGGATCCACCTCTGCTCCGCTTCCTTTATTAGTTGGAGTTCCACAAGGCTCAGTCCTAGGTCTTCTGCTATTCTCTATCTACACCACTTCTCTTGGAAAACTAATAAGCTCCTTTGGATTTCAGTATCATCTCTATGCAGATGATACACACATTTATCTATCCTCTCCTGATCTTTCACCATCTGTGTTGTCTCGCGTTACTGACTGTCTTTCTGCCATTTCATCTTGGATGTCTTCTCGCCAACTCAAACTCAATCTTTCAAAAACTGAATTAATAATATTCCCACCCAGGAACAGAAGCTTCCTGCCTGACATTTCTATTTCTGTTGATAACATGACCATAAATCCCACTCCGCAAGCTCGTTGCCTAGGTGTAATCCTTGATTCACAACTGTCGTTTATTCCCCACATCAACTCTATATCTAAATCATGTTACATACACCTAAAGAACATTTCCAGAATACGCACATATCTGACACAAGACACCACAAAAACATTAATTCATGCACTCATCATCTCCCACATCGACTACTGCAATTCCCTCCTTACTGGTCTTCCCAAAGTCAGACTTGAAACCCTACAATCTATTTTGCACGCAGCGGATAGACTGGTTTTCCTTACAAACCGTTATTCCTCTGCTGAGCCACTCTGTCAGTCTCTACATTGGCTGCCTGTATTTCAACGAATCCAATATAAAATTCTTCTACTAACATACAAGGCCATCAACAAAATTGCACCGACATACATTTCCTCACTTGTCTCGAAATATCTCACTACTTGACACCTCCGTTCTGCACAAGATCTACGTCTCTAGTCCACTCTCATCACATCCTCCCATTCTCGGTTACAGGATTTTTTCCGGGCTGCACCTACTTTGTGGAATTCCCTCCCTCGCACAGTAAGACTTTCCTCTAGTCTTCAAACCTTCAAGCGTTCACTGAAAACCCACCTCTTCAGACAAGATTATGATATTCCTCAACCATCATCTTAATTTCCCTAGATTACCCTATTGCCATCCTCTACACTGCAAACGCAAGACAACAACCTTCTGACCAACATTGCAACACACACAGCCCACTTAGTACTTTTACCTTTGCAGTCTGGCTGGTCCATTGTGCAATATGATGTAGCACATGCCCTTGTGTTTCTAACTCCCATTGTCCTATAGATTGTAAGCTTTCGAGCAGGGTTCTCTTACCTCTCTGTCTGTATGTATTACCCAGTATTGTCTTATCAATGTTTGTTCCCAATTGTAAAGCGCTGCGGAATTTGCTGGCGCTATATAACTAAATGTTGATGATGATGGAGAAATAGCACAGTAAAAACTAAAGTTGAAGATTGTATAGGTCTGTGAAATGGTCTGATACGCAGCTAAGCTCAATCTGCACAGCATTGTTCTACAAAAGTGGACAAAATGTACATTATCCATTTCTTGTAAACAGCATTATTGCAAGAAAGTAGTGTATATAAGTATATACCTACGTACAGGATACTAAATGCCAAGGTTAGCTGTCAGAGTTGTTTCATTGCATACAATACTTATTTTTAATTGAAAGTAATTAAAATACATTATGTTTATTGTAATTGTATTTTGCCTATACTTATTAATATCTACTCCCATATCTACACATACTGTTCATTATTTCTGATTGCAAGAGCTTATGACTATTGACAATGTCAATTTTTATCTCATTAATCATCACTGCTTGTAGTGAGTGCTAATAGTATGTTTCCATAGAATTTGTGTGTGCCGTAATGTAAATTCTGACATTGCTAGTGTCTGTCACTAAACTGCCTCATTCAGTTAATGTCAAGTTGAGATATTGCAATGCAAAACAACTGTCATCTAGGCTTTAAATAAATCTTAAATATTATATTTTCATTTTTATAACAATTTTGCATGTGAATTTCAAAATAAATAAAATATGTAAGCAGAAAATCAAAATATGTCTCAGATTTAAATTATTGACAAATAATTAATTTTTATTTTACGCTGTAGTTACTGGGTAGGAATAAACTTGGATTATGATATTCCTATTTACCTGGTAACTTGAATAATATTTTTTTCTTTTTGCAAACTTAAATTTACTTCAACTAAATACACATTTTTAAATAAGTAAAGAAAACATGAGTCTCAAAATTTGACATGTTTATATGATTTGATTTCATATTATGGCAATATTGTATTCTATTTTGCAAGGTGAAACTAAACACAATATTTTGAAAAACTTGTTTTAAAATTCTGACGCTTCTGTTCATTCATATAAAATTCACAAATGGAGGCTGTCATTACAGTGTCTCCCAAAGGAGATTGCACTATTCCTTTTACAGTCAGGGTAAAGAAAATAACATAGTAAAGAAAATGATTGTTTATTTGCACGGATGATAATTAATCAGGTAAAGTATAAATTAGTTCTCCCTTTTTTTCTTAGGATTTAGAACATTTATAAACTTAAAATATCTTTATGAGTTTTATTTAACACCCAGTGGTAGCTTATACCTCAGTGGTCAAATATCTTTTCACACATTTGTATTAATAATATATTGTATTTTAGGAGAGTTAGGCATTTTTTTAGGTAGCACTTTGGGACAAATTTATTTATTGTACAGATGGTGACCCTTTCTTTTAGACTCCTTGCCAAATCAGGATCCCATTTGCTGTATGTGGTCAGCATGTTAGGTGCTCTTAGCTGTGTAATAATCCCAGACAGTATTGCGTGAGTATTCATTGCTAATCCTGTCTTTACTTAGCTTTGTTCCTCTGCTCCTGACCTTAGTTTTCTGCTTAGAAGTACCCCCTGCCTCTTCCTTCTGCCCGCTGAGGTAAGTAGACGCCAGCTTAAAAATATTGCTCAGGGCCCAAAATGTTGGCTGAGAAACAAATCGGGCCTGATTCATTAAGGACTAATGATGATATGTACCATATTTAGCATAAAATCACTCTGCACAAGCCCAAAACTTGACAATACAGCAGTGAGTGCAAAAACATCCAATTCATCTTTGAGCAAGGAACACATACAACAACTTAGGATTTCATGGGCAGAAATGGGAGAGGACTGGGCACATACACATAGTCAATGTAAATTAAGTGCATGATAAGCTTGAATGCATAAAGCGGCATCCGATTCAAGATTTGGGCACCTCAAAGGTATGTGTTTTTCTGTCATATCACTTCCACCAGCTAAAAGTATGGTGTAAGTGCCAATTGATAGTGATGGCAGTCGCGTATGCAAGCTAGAACATGTGTTTGCAATCAGAAGCAACTGTAAAAATGCATTTTATGTACAGTAGATATTAATATTAATAAAATCATGATATATGGATTTCATGGGGGGAAAATGTAAAAAAAAAATATTTAAACAATATTTTTCATTAATGATTATGTTATTAACAGGTGCCAATCATTGAATTATTTTTGTTCTGTGCATTCTGATGGCACTTTATATTCCACATATCTATTGGACATATACTACAGTGTATTGCGTCTGTCAGAGCAGAGCGCACCTTTAATAAGAGACGTTTCTTCAGAACCACTTGCAGTTGATTACAGACGTACCTATGCACAACTTACGTGTATTTGAAAAAAAAACGTAAATAATGTTTGCTTTGTGTGCCTTAATGAATCAGGCCCATTCTGTGTGTGTCACTAGTGCTCCAGTTGTGATGCTGTGGCCATCTTTCCAACTTGTATTGTTTTATGACCATTTCTGTCTGCTTGTGACCATGACATTTGGATTGTAGCTTGTACATTAACCTCTCTGTGAATATAAGTTTGTCTCATCACTTATTACCTGGTTTGTCCCCTGTTCGCTGCTGCCCGGAAAGGCAAACGGCGTGGTGGCAATATGTGGCCATTGTATGCATACAAAAAGTAAACAAGAGACAGCACACAATCAAATTGCAATTAAAATAATTGTGTAGCATTGGAAAAAAAAATATCAGAGAACATTTTATTTTATTATGTATAAATACTTGAAAGTGTCAGTTGGCAGAAGTGTATGTATACTTTTATCTTACAGGTGATGTTTTCCCTTTCCTCCCACTGTGCATTTTGTATTAAAGCTCTGTGCACTGCTGGGTGCCAGCTTATGCTGAACTTTGCCTCCACTTCCTAGGAATCGTCCATCTTGTCCTAAGGTGCCCACACATTAATTCCAGCTCTAACACAGTTCCTGACCTCACACTCCACATATACACTGTGTTTAAAACATACCACAGGGGTACATGCCGCGAAGTGCCTACCTCTTTGCCGTTGTCCATGATGAACACCGCCATCACGGTGGGCACCTAATCCTGGATGAGGGTAGCACCAACTTAAGCTAGTTTGTGGTCTCTCTTCCAGTGTGGTTCTGATAATAGGTAAATTGTCAGATAAAAGAGCACTGTCATTGTAGGGCATATAAGTACTTTGAACTTGTGCCTAGATATGTAGAGAAAGAACTTACCTACAGTGATTAATTTGTTTAAAGAAAATTATCCCAAAACACCACATATGAAGAGTGATAATTGTTTCATATTCAAATTTATATTTATTAATACAGCATTAATGGCCTTGCATATAGAGTGTTGTTATGGATTTACACAAGCAGTTTTTAGTGATCTTATTTACCACAAGGCAAAATAGAAAGTATAAGTGATCTTATAAAAATCCATCTTATAAAAATAATTTTATACACATGAGGAGTCCCCTTTTTTGGCATAAATCAAAAAGAAAAAGCAGTTATTGTTATTATAAGTGTCTTTGTAACTTTATATCCAACTGTACTTTCATGCATGTCCCTTCTATGACTATGCAGTTGTTATATTTCGTTATAAGCTAAAGTAGAAAGTAATGTGGCACATATTATATAACCTAAGGGAATAAACTTTTTTTCCCCTGTAATTAAATATCTCATGTAATATTCGTTATTATTTAATTGTATTAAAAATGGTAAAAACTAATACCTAATTTGAGTTTCTCTTGACTGCTACTAAAACTGACACTCGCTGTAAATGGTAGAGTAATTTCAGTGAATAATTTGTTTAATACTGACCTATGCAGATGTAAAACTATGTCATTTTACAAATTGACTGCAATAATTAACTAGAATGGCAGTTTTAAATGAAAACAGGTTATAATTATAACATAAATGCTATAGTATTACGTCAGACAGAATAAAAATATCTCACATAATTTAAACTGGCTGAGTTATTAAGAATCAGTTTAATGCACACACTGATCACAGTTGCATGTCCTCTCATTCTCTTTTCCTGGTGCATTACTTGTCATGTCATGGAATGCATGCATTATCCTCAATTATCCTCATTTTAACAAACTAGAAATGACAAAAGTTTAATTAAATAGTATAAAACTTCATATCTTTTTCAGGCATCCAAATTGGCTGCTGAATGTGCGGTACTGGGAAGTACTGTACATAGGCAATTATATTAATACTAATTAATTACTTTTAGTGTAGAAGCTTTGGAGCTGCCAACATCCTTTCTTATGTGATGCAGTAATTAAGAATTCTATTATGTAAGCATATTTAGTATATATCAAATTTCTTTTCCAGATTTATATAGTAATATGTTTTTTGAAAAGGATAACAATATATTCATGGCTCAAGATACACTAACATTGCAGTATAATTTGGGGAAGGCCAATGTATTAATCACCTTTAAGTTGTCAAAACCATAAAATCATAGAATCACACACACACATGCACCCTCGTCTGTCCAGTTAGCATTGCATTAAGAAAATGATACACTTTTTTCAATGGTGTAATTGTATTAATACTATTTTAAAAAAATCACATAGTACAAACATGCAGAAAATTCAATTGAGAGTTGTCATGAAATTAAAAGATTATTTGTAATGTAGTTACTTTTTATTACCCTTTTAATGTTCATACATAAATTATTGCTATCATGTTCAGTTATTAAATAAAATAAGCTATCTCCAACATAATGGTAAAGAAAAATGTAAAAGAAATGTATATCTTTTTACCAATAAATAAATATTTTTTCATATATAAATGAAAAAAAATTATTCATGGAAGAGTGCAGAGAAAATATAAAAATACATCTCATGCCCCTCAAGCTGAAAATTGTTGTTTAAAAATATATATAGTATAATGAATAAAAATATCACAATGCATTTTTTCAGTTTTTTTGCATAAGTTTTTGTTAATGTATAGAAACACTGTGCAAGTCAACATTTACAGGGGAATTTTCATATTTCTAAAAATAAAAGTATTTGCAAAACAATAATGTAAATATTGATTATAATATACTTTAGTGTATCAAAAAGATCAAAAGATATTTAACACATATATTGTAATTTGTTAAAATAATTGTCATATGTTAAGTCCAATATCAATTTGCTAATCTGATCTGGCACTTGATGAAATTCATGCATAATGTATGTTTTCACCATATAATTTGATGACAAGCTTTGGTTAAAATTATTAAATGCCATGTGAATTGGAAACCATGTTTTGTTTTCATGTGTTTGTCTTATATTTCGGGGCACAAAAACTATATCTTACTTATGGTTAATCTATCCAAAAATTTTTTAAAAAATTTGAATAAATTGCATGACTGTGAATTTACTATCCAACATGCCTAGCTCTTACAATAATAAATACTAAAACATGTGCTGCCTGAGAAAATAGCTTCTTTGCTCAAAATTGTAATGCTTCATTTTTTAAGGGATAAATATTGAGATGTATCACTCATTACATCACAGCATTTGTCATATGAGCATAGCTTACTTGTAGAAAAAAAACATTCTTAACAAAAGTGGAGAAATTAAGTGATTGAGAGTTAACACTTCTCAGACCACAGATGTTTTTTTAGTCATTTTTTTTTCCCACTCATTTCCAGTTTACTTCCTAATGATCCCTTCACAACTGTCCTAATTGTCACCAATTTTGGCCAAAGTCTGCACTCTGCAGCGAACTGTCTTAATGAAGGATTGTGTCATTTTACCATTGCTGCATTTGCTTTCTCCCATTCAATTTGAAAAATAATTAATCAGTCTATATGGTTCTCTACCTCCATTGTTTAGCCTAATTTGTCAGCCATCACATCTCCATCTCTACATGTATTTTTTGCCTGGGTCAAAATCTGTCCTCTTAATTTCTCAGAATGTGCACTTTTAATTGCATAATCATGTTTTTAGAAACCAAATCTGCATCAATGTGAGTATTATACATACTTACATGTATGGAAAGGGCAATATTGGTGTCACTAGACTGCAGGTTTGAAAAAGTGGAGATGTTGCCGATAACAAACAATCAAATTCTGTAAATTCTGTCATTTTGTAGAATGTACTAAATAAATGATAACTAAAATCTGATTGGTTGCTATAGGCAACATCTCCACTTTTTCACACCTGCAGCTTAGTTAATATACCCCCTAGTGTGAACACCAGGGAGAGGCAATAGAGTTAGAGAAAATAAAGTGTCTTTATTATGTCAGAGATACCCTGGAAGCCAATAGGTGCAGATAATTGCAAACAGTAACTCAGCTCATAGGAATTGTAGGTTTCAATAGCAGAAATAGTAGGTATACCATGACAGCACAAATAGGTACAGATGCAGTGAATGGCAAAACTAGTCCATAGAAGCAGCAGTTACCAGGATGCAAAAGGTGGACTGCAGGACAGGGTAACAGCTTTACCAGGTATAATTCTGATGACACTTATAAGTTCAGATGCAGGGACAAGGAGGCAGAGTTACCAAGTTACCAGGAGACACAAGGCACTAAATGATGTAGATAGGTATCAGGATTCCAGATACCCTGGGAATCTTGGATATGGAAGCCAGGAGGTAGCAATAGTCTGCAGGCAAGAATACACGGAAGCTTGGCAGTGTAGAATAGTGAATGGATGTAATGCCAGTTGTGACCTGTATGAAAATGGTGCTGGAGAGCAACACAGGGCAATGGTAGGAGCAGAAGCAAGATCGAGCTGTACATCTGAATAGTAAAACAAAGTTAAAACAGGTGAGTCCAGTGGAACAGATAGTGGGCCCATTGAACCTGTGGCTGGGAAGTGGTACTACAGATGATAGGCAGAGTCAAACACCAAGCAAAAGTGTCCTCCAGGCAGTGATATACGTAGTTGGAGTCACAAGCAATAAGATCAATCCATGCAGCAGTTAGGGATGGTCAGGTCACAGGCAGAGGTCAAAACAGAGTATCAGACTGGATCAGAATATAGACAGGGTTTACAAACAACCAGCAGTAGCAAGAGAAATCAATGAACTGCACAGGTTGCAGGGACAGGCAGTCTCTTAAAGGACAGCCACAGGTGATTAGCATCCAGGAGTTAATGAAATTAACTCCTGCACGTTAGGAGAGTGTTCCGAGTACAACAGCAGCACCTCTGGTAATACAGAGGTACTGCAGGCCAGGTCCCTTGTATGAACTGTTTGTTTTACATATTTCTTATGCTTCACTAATAGAACATATAAATATTATTTATATATATATTCCTAAATATTATTTATATATATATATATATATATATATATATATATACAATATTTATATTCATGGGTCTTGAGGGCCACCACTGCTGCAAGTCTCAGGCAGTCCCCTGTACCCCGGAGTTAGACAAAGTTTCCCCCGGGGAAACCAGCCCACTCCATAAATACATATGAGTCCCCTGGTTTGATTCAGAATGGCAGCATTACGGCACAGAGCATATAAGTGAAACAAGGTATGAAATCTCTGCTCTTGGATATCAATGAATGCTCCATCTGCCCATTGAAAAATACATAGTACTATTCTTTGAAGTTTTTGGTATGGGTACAGACCACCTTCATCTATTTACTTTTATAAATATATAAATCTATTCATTCGTACCAGTCCATCCATTGAACTCTGCCTGTTATCGTAGCTTTACTGTCTATAATGCATGCCCTGTAACATTCAAAATGTACTGTGTGCATAATATTTGAAGTTTTGTAGTATGGTTGCAATTGGGTATCTACTTATCTAAATATCTACTGATGCCTCTATTCATCTATTGACATTGTTACGGCCTCTTTACTCTCCATGATGCATGCTGTTTAACATTCCAAATTTAGTGTGTGCATAGCGTTTCAACATTTTAATCTCTTGCACTTTACATTAAAAAAAAAGTTTCAATTTATCTAATGGATTTGCTTCAGTTGTGGTATGGCAGATGACATTTTTTTGCAGCAGCTGCAATGTTCTACATGTGGTTCCTGAATGTCGAAAATGCCCCAAAAACATTTTTAAATATAGATGTCACTGAATGACCCTTTGAAAATTCACATGTATTGAAAAATAGAATAAAGTTTAGAATATATATCTTTTTTGGGTATGCAGCTGCATTGACATTCACACGCAAACATCTTTTTTTAAAATTAGATGTCACTGAATGACCCTTAGAAAATTGACAAGTATTGAAAAATATAAAAAGTTTAGAACATATAGCATTTTTTGGGGTTATGCAGCTGTGTTGACACTCACACGCAAACACCCAGTCTTTTTTTACAAGATTAATTCAGATGTTACTGCCCCACACAAGATTACTTTCACTGGAAAAACTTAAAATGTTAAAAGAAACAAATCAATTTGTTTTTTGGAATCTGCTACTTATAGTCATATAGCAAAAGCACACTGTTTTTCTCGACTAAATATACTACTTAGTTCAGAATGATATCTAACTCAGTCTATATACTAGTACTATTATATATGCAATAATAACAACCAGTAGCCACTAGTCTGTCTAAACTCTCTGAAAGATTGAAATTAAAACCATTTGATCAGTATTCTATTCCAGCTGACTGATCTCTACAGAACTACTTCAAAATAATCACATGATTATATTGCTTTCTATGTCCCTTTTTCACCCTGAATGCTATTCTCTGAGCAGAGCCATGTAGCTAACATACTCCCTACACGCTGTCTGTTCTAAAATGGCACTTGAGAAAATGAAGGAGAGCTCCAAAATCAAAATAAATAACACACACTCCCTAAGACCCTTGTTTAAACCGGCAATATCTTTCAAAGCAAGTTTTACATTTTCCCTGTAAATTTGCCAAATATTGCAGTCGACTCGCAAAAGTTTAATACTTTTACCCCCAGGGGTCTCAATGTTGTTAATTACCCTGCCAAAACCCAGAAGAGTCATTTAGGGCCTGCACTGATCAGCCTGGTTTACATTTGTTATACTGGTTGGATTGTCATTCTTCATTAGTGGGTGTATACATTTTTAGGGAAAATATTCTCTGTTTTGTTTTTTTCATTTTCCCATTTATACTACAAAAAATCAAGAAAGATAAAATATTTTTTTTCCCATTTAGACAACAATGGAACAATTTTTCAACTAAAATGTATTTCAAAATCTTGTCTGTCTGTCATTAAATTACTTAAAGTATTTTGTATAATTGTTTGGAATCTAAGAGACCATTGTCTATTACACTGGTACCACTGGGGTTGCAAATTTACCACTCCAGGGGTGCCAAATCCTAAATACCCTGTGCTGGGGGCATAAGGAGAAGCTTTTCAGGGTTTAGTTGGTAGCCCTTGGAAGAGGTCCCCAACTCATAGAGACAACAGTAAGTCAGGGGCTGGTTTTTACAATAGCATGGGGACCTCATGCTCATGGCCTGCCTGTAGGGGAAATAAGCTCAGGTTGTCTGACTCTGGTTGGTTGACGATTTGGGGAAGGATCATGGTGCCTGATTTTTATTATTTTTTTTATCACACAGTGCAGCATCTGTGGTCTAAAAAATAGTAATTGCTATCACTTACATCACCTGCTGTTCAGAGGTGTGTATTTCCTTCATGTGGCTGAGAATTATCTTTGCTCAGATCACATATGCTGCCGATTTGCTTATCTAAAAGAAATGCTTTATTTATTATTATCACCAGTATCTGCCATTCAATGTAAACTGGGATTCTCATCTTGACTGTATTTACAATGATTCAACAGCAAATAATGCAGTTACCACTTACCACGTATTAAAACATTAGCATTATGTTTCGAGATATACTTTCTTGGCAACTCGATAGTTGCAGAATCCCTCAGTGTTGAAAGAGAGTTTGATGCTACATCTGTAAATGTTACATGTAATATGTTCCTTAAAAATAGACAGTGTCCAATTTGTGTGAGTTTGATTGATATATTTTATATCCTTTTTTATCATTTAAAATCAATATTCAACCTGTTTGCTACTGTAACTGTTTTAATAATATGTGTGGAATGCATATCCATTTAAAAACTGTGAATGGGCGTTGCTTTGTTTATTTACTACTCATATTGTTAAACCTTTTTTTTTTCATATATGTATATATATATATATATATATATATATATATATATATTTTACCCCAAACAAATAAACACATAATTGATATGGTTGAAACATATGCATGTATAAAAACTGTATTTAATACTGATTATATCACACTTCCAAATGTTTGTAGCAGTTTTTTTAAATAGGAAAATAGGTATAGTACTTTCTTTTCTTTATTTTACAGCAGTTTGCTTGTTTACATTTACATTATTTTATATTATATGTATGGTTACGATTGCCTGTAATGTCACTAAACAAATGTCACTCAATATACTGCAGTAAACAAGTAAAAAATATAAAATATACTATTCCATGTTTACATAGTGTGATTAACCATTTATGTGCTTTCCACACATAATTTCTATAACTTTTAACTTTACCGTTTAACGTTTATAACGTTTAACTTTGGTCAATCGGTTTGCGGGTTGGTGTGCAGGTTATTATTATTATTTATGCTAAAATGTCCACATACTGTACATATCAAGATACTTTTAAGAAATATTAATAAATACAGGCTTTTAGATGAATATACATTTTATATGTAGCAATGAAACTACAACATGTCCTACAAATTATATACAAAACTATTACTTACATAGTTGTAAAATATGGAGCACAATTCTAATATGTTAGCAAGATTTTGTTCATTAATACAATTTGTGACAATTAGCTAGCTAATCCTGAGAAACAGCATTGTATGTACAGAGAACACAATAAATCATTTTTAAAACAATTAGCAATAAAGAAAACAATGTGGGCTATAACAAACATAGCAAATTAATAGAAACTCTGTTATTTGGCATAATTGCATGAAAAAATATATAAATAATGCTTAAATTCATCCATTGTTAGGTGGTAAATCTGAATAACACAGGGATTGGGATCAGGATAATATTTATGCAGGGAAAATATTTTTTCTAACCTTGGATAGTTTAAACATGCCATAAATAAAATATCCTTGGATGATGCAAAGACAGTATATTCATACACTAAAATTTAATCAAATCGTACATATGCTATTCTCACTATTCTCTCAGACTGTATTTTAAATGTATCTTGCATATTACCTTATATTGTTCTTGTTGATTGATTTTCTTTATTACATCTGAGTTTATTTATATTACTTTTCCAACCTAAGCATATATTTGAATGAGTAGTTTTGTTCAGCTAACGTCTACAGAGTTGGAGGGATCAGCACACCTGCCTAAATAAGATGCTCGAGATCAGTAAGGAAAGAAATTGACATTTTACTTTACCCTCAGCATGGAGCCAGGGGCAAAGTTTGATCTGAAAACTTGCAAATTAACCAAAACTGTCACTCAGGAGTTATGGGTCTGAATGTTGCAAAATATGTTCTTTGAAGTCCTCATTTCAGCAAAATTATTAAAAACTTTATATCTAATTAAAATTGTAACTGCATTCCCATTTTTCAAAATCTCTATATCCTCAGGGCCAATTGGGATGAGTGAATTTTGCACCCTCCTTTCTGCAGCACACTGAACTGCTCCTACAGCAATATCAGATCATTACCATCTCCCCAGCTGAGGGGAAGCAGCCATTATCATGCAGCATTATTAATCTTCTTGTCTTATCAACTTGCAAATCACAAGCCATTGAGCCTTATGGCATGGTTCTGGGTCCATAGTTATTCATTTTGTAGGTCTACCTAGCCTTTGAGTATCCTTAATCACCTGAAGATTGTCAGTCTCTTACCTCGGCCTGCCCCTGTGGCCCTTATAGCTCCTGTGAAAAGTCCATGATGTTCACTCAAAAAAGACCTTTTTATTTAAAAAAGAGGAGACAGTAAGGAGGATAAATTTCATTAATGGATGTGAATTAACATCCCACTGCCAAGAGCTGACCCTTTCTCCTGACATGTACGTCTAAGTCATTCTTGTCACTTTTCCCCCCATTAATATTCTGAAAAAGACACTGCATTGAACAGAATAGAATAAGATAGTTCTCTTAAACAGGCACTGTTGACCTTAGGTTGGAGGTTTTTCTTTAATTTGCTTTTCTTAAAAATAAAATATTAATCATATCGAAAAGGAAGCAGAGTTTCTTTACATTTTTCAATAAATTTTATGTAAAATATTGCATTCATAAAATTAAGTCATGAACGTTTTTGACGTATTTGAGTGCCAAAGGGAGATGCAAATCTAATTGTTATGAGGAAGTGGAAAAGTCAGGCTGATAAGATTTCACTAAAATACAAGGTCTGCATTTGTAACACAGACATTGAACTTCAATTTCAAAATACTAAACTGAAGACTAAAGACTACAATTAAGTTTTTTTTTAGTCTTAACACTTTTTGAGAAATTACTATTAAGACTTTAGTCCTAATTGTAATTTGTCAAAAAGTAAAATTACACTTTTTTTACAGTTTCATATTTGTGCAAATGTTCTGTGCAATGTGTATTTTAGAGCAAACTTTTTCATTTTTGTAACTCGGCTATAATAACAAATGAAATTTGTACAATGTATTATATCTTAAACCATGCCATATATACAGAATAAATTACTCCGTTTCCAGGTAATACACTGTAGCTCAGAGACCCCTGACAATAGAGTTTTTCTTACAGACATGGTTCAGTCACCAATGGATCATTCTCTGGTGCTGCTGTGTAGCGCTATTATAGAGTAGAAGTAATGTTCATAAGGAAGGTATATTATTATTGACGTGTTTCAGACCTTTTTTATTTAGAATAATGGTAATATAGATAGCGCTCCCATTAAAGTGTTTCTTATTTGATAGAACTATAGAATGATGAGATAAGCACTTTGTAGCAGTAAGATATGCAGCCTTTGAGAGAGAACCTGAGGAGTATCTTAGTGTTAATCAACATATGAAATTTACCATCTATAAGCCTAAAAATAGAAGGGTGGGGGCGTGTCACATGTTTATCAATCCCTTGGTCAACTCATTCAGTAGTAGTGGGCAGCACGGTTGCTTAGTGGTTAGCACTTCTGCCTCACAACACTGGGGTCATTAGTTCGATTCCAGATCTGAGTGGGGTTTGTATGTCCTCCACGTGTTTGCGTGGGTTTCCTCCCGTGCTCCGGTTTCCTCCCAGACTCTAAAAACTTTGGTTAATTGTCTACTATCAAATTAACCCTAGTCTCTCTCTCTCTCTCTGTCTGTGTGTGTGTATGTGTTAGGGAATTTAGACTGTAGGCTGCAATGGGGCAGAGACCAATGTGAGTGAGTTCTCTTTACAGCGCTGTGGAATTAGTAGCACTATATAAATAGATGATGATGATGATGATGATAACATAAGATAATGGATACCATTAAGTTTCACAGGAGGCCCAGATAATACAGCCTCTTTTCAGTAGAGCACTACCCGGGCAAGGTTCCTAACAGGCAGAATAGAAGAATTTAAACATGAACTATTGAAGTAGTGTAATAAAAGCATATTAAAGATGTTATTATACATGCTAATTACTATACACTGCTCCTAGATAATCTTGTTAACTACTCGCAACCACAGTTTTCCTACAGCTAGCTAAACTGTTGGTCACTCCAGCCACATCACCCCCCCCCCCCCACACACACACACACATATATATATTTATATATATTAGATAGATAAATAGATAGATAGATAGATAGATAGATAGATAGATAGATAGATAGATAGATGTAACAATGGCCATACCTGTGTGGAGCTTCTATGTTCTCCGTGTGTTTGCATGGATTTCCTCCCAGTGCTCCTTGCACACAACAAAAAATGTACTGGTAGGTTAACTGACTGCTGACAAAAGTAACACTAGTGTGTGTGTGTGTTAGGGAATTTAGACTGTAAGTTTCAATGAGGCAGGGACTGATGTAAATGACAAATATTCTCTGTACAATGCTGTGGAATTTCAAATGGTGATGTGGATATATATATATATATATATATATATATATATATATATATATACACTGTATACAGTCTGTATTGTACTTTTAGCATACCTTTCCACCACGTCACAAAAAGGCTCTATTGGATGGAGATGTGATCACTGTGGAGGCCATCGACTACACTGAATTCATTGTCATGTTCATGGAACCAGCTTCAGATTATGTTTGCTTTGTGACATGGCATGTTATCCTGCTGGAACATGGGCAGACTGTGTCCATATTGTGATGCACATGGTTAGCAACAATACTCAAGTAT
Source organism: Mixophyes fleayi (assembly GCF_038048845.1). Taxonomy (NCBI): domain Eukaryota; kingdom Metazoa; phylum Chordata; class Amphibia; order Anura; family Limnodynastidae; genus Mixophyes; species Mixophyes fleayi. The sequence continues at coordinate 187,980,194 of NC_134405.1, forward strand.
TTAGATGATGCTCAATTAGTATGAAGGGACCTAATGTGTGCCAAGAAAAAGTTCCCTAAACCATAGACCACAACCACTTACCTGCTCCATTACACAAGGCAGGATGGATCTCTGGATTCATGTGTTTCATGCCAAATTCTGACCCCACTAATCTGCGTATTGCAGCAGAAACCAAGATTCATCAGACAAGGTGATGGATTTCCACTTATTAAATGTCCAGTATTGCTGAGCCTTTACCCACTGGAGCCACAGTTTCCTGTTCCTAGCTGACAGGAGTAGAAAGCAGTGTGGTCTTCTGCTGCTGTAGTCCATCGACTTCATAGTTCAAACTGCAGTGAATTCATAGATGATCTTCTAAATACCACTCTTATATCATAGTTTTTTTTGAGTTGCTGTTGCATTCCTGTCAGCTTGAACCAGTCTGGCCATTCACCTCCGACCTCTCTCATTAGCAAAGTTTTTCAAATACAAAACAACCACTTACAGAATGATATTTTTTTGCACAGCATTCTCTGTAAACTCTAGAGACTGGTGTGCACACTAGCAATCTTTCTATGCTCAAAGTCACTTAAATAACATCTCTTTGCCAATCTAAGAACTGCTGAACATTTTGACCATGTCCACATATTTCCATGCATCGAGTTGCCACATAATTGGCTGACTAGACATTTGTAGTAGCATGCAGGTGTACAGGTGTGCCTAAAAAATTAGCCACAGAGAGCTTGTATATAAAGTTATATAGGCATTGTATATAAAACCATCCCTCTCTCTCTGTTTGTATATATATATCTATATCCGCATATATATATATATATATATATATATATATATATATATATATATGTATATATATATATTTATATATATATATATATATATATATATATATATATATATATATTTACATATATATTGTAACAAAAGGAGGCATTTAGCTGGCAATATGCAGAGAAAGCAGGGAAGTAGAGTAAAACATTGGCACAGTTATGTACCTAGGTGGAGATTAAACCAGGTTAAAACAAATGTGTAGTTTAAAATTGGTTTACTTACATGATTTAAAAGCTGCTTTCACAGCAAACAGACAGGGTGGGTCTGATAGTCTAAACAGAGCCAGGGATGGGCGTTTCCTTTTAAAGAGAAGGTGGGTGTGTCACCTGTCCATCAAGCTAGGCCTGTGGGAGGAGTGTCAGGTATAAAACCCTGCTTGTTTCATTGTTCAGGGAGATCAACGCTGGGCTAGCTGGCTGATCTGGACAGAGAGCTGGACTATGTATAGTAAGCGTTGAGGGTCTCCATAATTACTGTGCAAGTATACGGTGTCAAAACATTATTACCATCCTGACAATAAAGAACCATAAAAAGGAAGAAGTTGTACGCGTGTGCTTCTGCATGTCACGGGCACTAGGAGTTCTACCCAGGATTCACCAGATGATAATGCTTACCAGAGGGGCGGGGATTACACAGCGATCCTCTGGGCAGTAGGGTGAATAGTAGGAACGTTATACAACAGCAGGTGGAGATAGAAAGTCAATGGAGTAGAAAGGAGTCAGCGACTCGCAGCTATAATGGTAGGAAAGTCAGTGACTTGCAACTATAGTGCAGAGGCAGGTATCAACCAAGAAGAGCCGGGCGGACGTGAATAGGTGAAGGAAGGTAACGGGAGAGTCAGTGGTCTGCGGATAGCAAGTTGTACCATTGCTGTGATGAGAAGACTTGTCCAGGTGCAGGTAGGTAGCGGGAGAGTCAGTGGTCTGCGGATAGCAAGTTGTACCACTGCTGTGATGGGAAGACTTGTCCAGGTGCAGGTAGGTAGCGGGGAAGTCAGTGGTCTGCGGAAAGCAAGTTGTACCACTGCTGTGATGGGAAGACTTGTCCAGGTGCAGGTAGGTAGCGGAGGAGTCAGTGGTCTGCGAATAGCAAGTTGTACCACTGCGAGGAGGTGAGGACTTGTCCAGGTGCGGATAAGTAGAGTAATAGTAATAGTCTATGGCTGTATGTATACAGCTGGAGAGCAGAGAAGCTTGTCCAAACAGATATGCTGGGTAACAGCTAATAGTCTATAGCGGGTATGTATACCGCTGCTGAGTAGAGAGGCTTGTCCAAAGCAGATATGCAGGATAACAGCTAATAGTCTATAGTGGGTATGTATACCGCTGCTGAGTAGAGAAACTTGTCCAAGGCAGATATGCAGGATAGCAGTTAATAGTCAATAACAAGTATGCATACCGCCGCTGAGTAGAGAGGCTTGTCCTGGTGCAGACACAGAAGGAGAGCTGGGAAGCTGTAGCGGGTATGGGAACTGCCGATGAGCAGAGCAGGTAATCCAGCAGGAAACAGAAGACACGAGCAGGAGAGCTAGGAGTTTGTAGCGGGTATGGGAACCGCCGATGAGCAGAGCAGGTAATCCAGCAGGAAACTGAAGACACGAGCAGGACACAGGGAACACCTTCAGAGACTCACAGGGAGTGAGAATCAAGATCAGGCCACGATACAAAGGCCACAGGTGCCTTAAATAGGGAGAGGTGATTGATCCACCAATTAAGTTAAAAGCAAGGTCATAAGAGTTCAGGGATCCTGCACATGCGCAGTCCTATCAAGATGGCGAACGGCCACGGCTCAGGACAGGCGCCGGCAGGAAGGAGAGAGAACCACGCACAAGAGCAGAGGCACTCACGGTCCGGTGAGTGACAGTACCCCCCCCCCCCCTTTTAAAGGTGGGCACAGAACACTTGGAACCAGGTTTGGCCGGAAATTTGGAGTATAATCTCTTTAGAAGAGCTGGAGCATTGAGATCATCTGCACGGATCCAAGAACGCTCCTCTGGACCAAAGCCCTTCCAATGCACTAGGAAGCGAAGAACTCCTCGCAAAATTTTGGCATCCAGAATATGGGTAATTTCGAACTCCTCCTCCTGATGAACTTGTACTGGCCGAGGTGCTGAAGGAGGAACAGAGAAACGGTTGATGATAAGAGGCTTGAGTAATGACACATGGAAGGCGTTGAAGATACAAAGGTTCTTAGGTAATAGTAATTTGAAGCACTCCGGATTTATCACCTGAGTGATTTTATATGGACCAATGAAACGGGGAGCGAACTTCATGGACGGAACCTTCAGGCGAATATTTTTGGTAGAAAGCCATACGTGTCTCTAATTTTAAGTGGTGGAATAGCTCGCCTCTTTTTATCAGCAAAACACTTGTGTCACTCACCGGACTGTGAGTGCTACTTCTCGTGTGTTTAGGAACCGTGGCCGTCCACCATCCTGAGGGTCTGCGCATGTGCAGCCCTTTCAAACCTTCAGTACATGTTCCTTTTAGTTAATTGGCTGATCAGGCAACACTCCCTATTTAAAGCACCTGTGGTCAATACCTCGTTGCCTGATCTTGGAGACTCATTCCCCATGAGCCTCTGAAGGTGTTCCTGTGTTTCCTCGTGTATTCAGCTCCTGCTGATTCCTGTTGTTCGTTTGTGGTTTCCAAACCACTTCAACTCTCCTGTGTTTCATCGTGACTGCACCAGCTGATTCCTATCCGCTGCCTCCGTGCTTCTACAGTTTCCAAACCACTTCAACTCTCCTGTGTTTCATCGTGACTGCACCAGCTGATTCCTATCCGCTGCCTCCGTGCTTCTACAGTTTCCAAACCACTTCAACTCTCCTGTGTTTCATCGTGACTACACCAGCTGATTCCTATCCGCTGCCTCCGTGCTTCTACAGTATCCTGCTCACCTCAACTCTCCTGTGTTTCATCGTGATTGCACCAGCTGATTCCTATCTGCTGCCTCCGTGTATCTGCAGTGTCCTGCTCATCGCAACCCTCCAGTACTCATCGTGTCTGCAGCCAGCCGATCCGCTGTCTCCGTGCTTCTACAGTGTTCCTGCTTGTGTCAACTCGCCTGTCTGCATCGGATCAACGCTCCGCTGCTTTCATCTCAGCTAGACCGCCTCTACTCTCCCGTGTTCTCCAGGTGTCCAGTTTTATATACTACTGCTTCCTGAGTATTGTTTCATCCTTGCTGGTCTACCTACCGTGCGCTGCACCTACTTGGTTACCGCTTCCACCCTCCTGGGACTTCGCATCCTGCCGGCCTCCAGCCGTTCAGGTATCCCTGCACCTCTCTCTGACAGCCTGCTCTCCTGAACCACGGTATGCATACTTCTCATTGACTGTGCTGGTGTATTGCATATCTAGCTGGACTGAGTTGTTCTGCTCCGGAGTTTCCTATCCACTGAGACTATTGCTATCATTTGACTGTGTTACCTTTTAGTCTGGATAGTTCTTGTGACTTTGTATATTTGTGCAGTGCTGCTCAGTTATTATTATTTTGTGCATATCATCGTGGGATCAAGTTCAGTGTGCCCGTGTATACTCTGCATTGCATTTATCTCCCCGTGCTCCTCCTCACTTATATATTTCAGTGGTACAACTTGCTAGAGGCAGACCACTGTTCCCTGTTTCCTGAGTCACCAGTTTCCAGTATCCTTTCACATAGCAGTGGTACAACTTGCTAACGCAGACCACTGACTCCCCGGATACCTTCACCTGGATTCCATTCCTTTACCCAGACAGCGGTACAACTTGCTATACGCAGACCGCTGACTCTCATCACCTCCTCGTTACTCCTGGACATTCCTCCTCACTATAGCAGTGGTACAACTTGCTATACGCAGACCACTGACTACCCTCACGTTTCCTTGTCCATCCAGTTCCTCGTGTTCAATTATATACTCTCTACCAGTGCTGCTAGTCATAGACTTTCCTCGAGCATTCTTTTATCACCTGCTGTCTCCTGTTCCGTGATCACCCCGCTACCAGAGTACCATATTACCAACTATACTGCTCTGGTAAGTCTATCATCTGGTGATACCTGGGTAAAGACTCCTAGTGCCCGTGACAACTTGTATCTGGCAGATGTCTTCTTCAGGGAGGATTTAACCTGAGACCAGATAGTTTTGAAACTCTGACATAAATTCTCCACCGCAGGAACTTGGGTGGGAGGGAGGGCAGGAAATTCTGGGAGAGACGGATGGTGACCGTATACCACAAAGAATGGAGTTTTTGAAGATGACTCGTGATACATATTGTTGTGGGCGAATTCAGTCCATGGAAGTAAATCTACCCAATTGTCTTGGTTGGCTGAGGAGAACATTCTTATGAAAGTCTCAAGATCTTGGTTGACTCTCTCGGTCTGTCCATTTGATTGTGTCACGAATACTCACCTCTCCTCGTTCCCCCGCCGCTCCGTCAGACCCGGAAGCCGCACTTCCGGGTTCGGCGGTCACGTGATCGCTACCTAGGGCGGTCACGTGATTACTACCCCAGGTCGAGGAATTCAAATGGGACACACTATAAAAACATAGCTCTGACACTTGGTGAGTGTCAGAGCAACTTACCTGTTCCTGGCTTCTGATTCCTGTGTCCTCCTCATTCCTGCTTCCTGTGTGCTTGATCTTCTGTGTAGCAAACCTGCTTGCTGACCTCCCAGATTGCCTGTGCCCCTGACCCGGATTACCTCACGCTCCTTTCTCTATACCTTATCTGCCTTCCTGTGTACAGACCCGGCCAGCTGACCACTCTCCTGTTCTGGTGACCCGTGTACCGATCCGGTTTGTTTCACTCCGAGACTGCTTCCTGGTTCTGTCTTCATTGCCGGCCTGTCCGACTACTCTCATCTTGCTCTTACTCTGCTGTACTACATCTTGGGGCAAACCTAAGGACCGCGACCTGCGACTCCTGGCAGCAAAGCCCAGCCTGCCTTGCGGCGGTTCTTGGTGAATACCGGGGAGATCGTTAGACTCCGCACCTCAGGTGAGCCAGCGTTAATCAAGATTAGTAGTGAATCCAGTAAATCCATTACAGTTTGCTCTGACCATGGATTCAGCGGTCAAAGATCTCCTGGAGCATTTAGTGGGTAGAATGGACAAACAGGAAGCAAACCAAGAGCACTTTTAAAATTCCTCCAGAGCCTATCTACTCGGCTGGATGTTGTTCAGAACACCTTAGTGGCCACTGGCCCTCCTGTACCTGTGATTGCGGCAGACCCCCCCTCAGCAGCAGCAGCTTCTTCCTCCCAATTACGGATGCCTAATCCGCCTAAGTTCGACGGAGACCCTAAACTTTGCAGAGGATTCCTGAACCAATGCTCCATCCACTTTGAACTATTGCCGGGGAATTTTCCTTCTGAGAAAGCTAAAGTGGCCTATGTGATATCACTGCTCTCTGGTCAAGCCTTAGCGTGGGCATCCCCGTTATGGGAGCGGAATGATCCTATCCTGCATAATTTCTCCACCTTTTTATCCACCTTTAGGAAGATTTTTGACGAACCCAGAAGGGTTTCCAATGCCGCTGCTGGGTTATTGCGTCTCCGCCAAGGGAACCAGTCTGTGGGGCAGTATGCGGTCCACTTCAGAACTATGGCCTCTGAACTCCGCTGGAACGATTAGGCTCTAGTAGCTACATTCTGGCAGGGTCTTTCGGATCGAATTAAAGACGAGCTGGTGTCTCAGGAACTCCCTGCATCTTTGGACGATCTCATCTCCCTCTGCATTAAGATTGACTTACGATTCAAGGAGCGTAGTTCTGAAAAGGAACAGTCTCGTCGCAGTATGATCCGTCTAGCTCCCAACTTCCAAACACCTGTTCTTCCACCCAAGGAACCGATGCAATTGGGAAGGACCCGCCTATCGGCTGAAGAGAGAGAGAGAAGATTCCGAAACAAATTATGTTTATATTGTGGAGAGAGCGGACATCTTCTGAACTCTTGTCCCAAACGTCCGGGAAACGACAGAGCCTAACGTGTTCAGGAACTGTGTCGTTAGGCCTCCTTATTTCATCTCCCTCAGTTCCTTATTGTAATGATTGTGTCACCATTCCCATTTCCTTACAGTCTGGACAATATACCTTTTCTCAGTTCGCACTCCTTGACTCCGGAGCAGCTGGGAATTACATTTCGGCTGCCTTGGTAAAGCAATTCTCTATCTCCACGCAAGCTCTAGAACAACCTATATCCCTTTTAGCCATCGATGGGGGAAGAATTCCTGAAGGTTCTATCTTCTTACGCACCACTACTCTTCGTCTCCAGATTGGAGCCCTACATCAAGAGAGTATCTCCTTCTTCATCATCCATAAGACTACCAATCCTGTTATCCTTGGACTTCCGTGGCTCCGTCTCCATTCTCCTAACGTGGATTGGCAATCCGGCCATATCTTATCCTGGGGACAACATTGCTTTAATCATTGTTTATCAAAGGTAGTTCCCAAGGAGGATCCCAAATGCCACAGGAGGTTACCCTTGGCACTCCTTCCTGAACCCTACCAAACCTTTTCCGATGTCTTTTGTGAACAGGAGGCCACCAAACTCCCTCCACATAGAATTTGGGACTGTAATATAGATCTCATTCCCGGTAAACCGGTACCAGGAGGCAGAGTGTATCCACTTTCTGTTCCTGAATCCAAGGCCATGGAGGATTATGTCCAAGATAATCTGGGAAAAGGCTTTATTCGAAAATCCTCTTCTCCTGCTGGGGCAGGTTTTTTCTTCGTTAAGAAGAAAGATGGGGGCTTCCGCCCTTGTATTGATTATCGAGGCCTAAATGCCATCACCGTAAAAAATCGGTACCCTTTACCACTAATCTCAGAATTATTTGATCGTATAAAGGGGGCTACCATTTTTTCTAAATAGGACCTCAGAGGAGCCTATAATCTGGGGCGCATTAAAGAAGGAGACGAGTGGAAGACTGCCTTCAACACTCGGGACGGGCACTTTGAATACTTGGTCATGCCTTTTGGATTGTGCAATGCCCCGGCTGTTTTTCAAGGTTTCATGAACAAACTTTTTCAAGACCTATTATGTCAATGCGTGGTCATCTACCTGGATGATATCCTCATCTTCTCCCAAGACTTAGTATCACATCACAAACATGTCTTGGAGGTTCTGTCTCGTATTAGAAAGAATCATTTATATTGTAAATTAGAAAAATGTATCTTTGAACAGAGACAAGTTCCTTTCTTAGGTTATATTATCTCCGGCACGGGATTGCAAATGGATCCTACCAAGTTAAGAGCCATACTAGATTGACCTCAACCCTCAGGCCTTAAAGCTACACAACGGTTCCTAGGGTTTTCCAATTACTACCGCCAGTTCATTAAAGGATATTCTACCTTGGTGGCACTCATCACTGCCTTAACCCGTAAGTCTGCGAATGCCAAAGTATGGACTGAAGAGGCCACCCAAGCCTTTGCTACTCTAAAATCTCTCTTTTCCTCAGCACCCATCCTCCAACAACCTGACTGTTCTCGCCCGTTCATTCTAGAGGTGGACGCATCCTCTATAGGTACGGGAGCAGTACTCTCTCAACGAGAATCTACCGGTAAACTACATCCGTGCGGATTCTTTTCCCGTCGTAAAACTTGGGCCTTGTTATCTCGCAACTACTGGTGGCCTTCCATAAGGGAGGATGTAAGAAGGTTTGTGTCTTCATGTTCCATATGTGGCCAACACAAGACCCCCAAGAGGAGGCTTTATGGTCATTTACTTCCATTACATGTTCCTGATTACCCATGGTCACAAATTTCCATGGATTTCATTACGGATCTACCTCCCTCCAAATCTTGTACAGTGGTCCTAGTAGTCACGGACCGCTTTTCCAAAACTGCCCACTTCATTCCACTGAAAGGTCTTCCATCTTCCTCCACGTTGGCTGACATCTTTATCAAGGAAATATTCCGCCTTCATGGTTGTCCTCTTCACATTGTCTCCGATCGAGGATCTCAGTTTATATCCAAGTTTTGGAGATCGTTTTGTCACAAATCTGGAATCAAGCTTGATTTTTCCTCTGCATATCACCCCCAGTCTAATGGCCTCACAGAGAGAACCAACCAGGAATTGGAGAAATTCTTAAGAATATTCATCTCTGCCAATCAAGACAACTGGGTAGATCTCCTTCCATGGGCTGAGTTTGCCCATAATAATCATTTCCACAAGGCTCTCTCTAATTCTCCTTTTTTCGTTCTCTATGGCTGTCATCCGAGACTACCCACCTTTTCCCAAATTTCTGCCTCCAAATTTCCTGCAGTGGACTTATTATTTCGTAACTTCTCTCATATCTGGGAACAAACCAAATCAAGTCTCAGAGAGGCTATCACTCGTTCTAAGGAGGCCTATGATAGAAGGAGAAGAGCCGGGCCTAATTTCTCCATCGGTGATAAAGTCTGGTTATCTACACAGAACATTCGTCTAATGGTTCCCAGCAAGAAATTTGCTCCCAGGTTTATTGGTCCTTTTTTCATCTCTGAGATCATCAATCCAGTAGCTTTTAGACTAAGCTTACCACGTTCTCTACGTATTCCAGATGTTTTTCATGTGTCGTTGCTGAAACCAGTAGTTACTAACAAGTTTGCCACCCCTCCTAGGGCTCCTCCCCTGTTATTATTCAGAATCAGGGTGAATATAAAGTAAAACAGATCCTGGACTCCCGTAAAAACAGAGGTGCTGTACAATTCCTAGTAGACTGGAAAGGATATGGTCCCGAGGAACGCTCCTGGGTAAGAGCAGTTGACCTGCATGCTTCCCATCTACTCAAACTCTTTCATAAAAAATTTCCCTGTAAACCTGTGTAGGTGTCCGGAGTCCACCTTTAAGGTAGGGGGTACTGTCACGAATACTCACCTCTCCTCGTTCCCCCGCCGCTCCGTCGGACCCGGAAGCCGCACTTCCGGGTTCGGCGGTCACGTGATCGCTACCTAGGGCAGTCACGTGATTACTTCCCCAGGGCGGGAAATTCAAATGGGACACACTATAAAAACATAGCTCTGACACTTGGTGAGTGTCAGAGCAACTTACCTGTTCCTGGATCCTGATTCTGTCCTCCTCGTTCCTGCTTCCTGTGTGCTTGATCTTCTGTGCACCGAACCTGCTTGCTGACCTCCCAGATTGCCTGTGCCCCTGACCCGGATTGCCTCACGCTCCTTTCTCTATACGTTATCTGCCTTCCTGTGTACAGACCCAGCCAGCTGACCACTCTCCTGTTCTGGTGACATCTCTCCTAATAGAGGGCCACCAGTGGCTCCGAGAAAGGATTTCCAGAATACCAGTCTTATCACTCCCGGATAAGACTGGTATTCTGGAAGTGTGATTAGCGATACAGTTATCATTGGTTTGAAGACTTATGAACAGAAGGATCCACCCGGGATTTTGACATCTGATCTCTGTACAGAATGCTTTGAATACTTGATTTCCGGTATGAGCAATCACACTTCATCTTTCTCTATATATAAAAAGAAAAGAATTGTTTTAATATGTGCTATTTTAATAAAATTTAGAAGCTTTTACAAACGTTATCATACTATAGTTTGTTTGCTTTCCTTTGTTTCACTATCAAACATCATCGGATGTGAGCATCATTGTTGGAGGTCTATAAAAAGGTGAAAAAGTGGAGATATTTCTAAGATCTTTTTGACACCGAGAGTATTCCGCTGGATATCCTATATGCTGATATCATCAGGATCTCTGGTAGGAATCCATTTGTAATATTTCCCACGAAGGTGACGGGAAGGGCTCAATCACTTTGAAAGAGACTACATCTATGTCACAGAAATAATCACCCTATTATAAGAATGGAACTATGATTACGGATTGTTGTTTACCATTTGCTTTCTATTGTGCTTTTACAGATGATAGTCAGCACTAAGAGGTTATGTTACTCATTCAGTGCTGTAAATTATCAACTCTACACTGTACAACTAGGACATTGTCATAGATATGATTAACCTGTAGGAAGATACAAGCACCAATATAGTGCTGTCATGTCCAACAGCCAGCCTGGCCCCTGCAGCATTTCATTGTGACTGGACTGTGCCTGTACTAGGCAGTGGACGACCAAAAAAATGACTGACATATTCCCATGCTTGCATAGTTCAGGCTGCTTGTAGTGATAGTGGCACACTACCAGCCTGCCCTATATAATGATGAGGTTGCCAGGGTTACAAGTGGTCACTCACAACCCATTAATACAATACAACTATATAGAAAATAAACTAGTAAGTGCCAGACCAACCAATCTGGCATGTGCCAGAATTGCCAGATAGCCAGTGCATCCCTGGCTATATGTATCTGGCAACATAAGTTTGCAAATTGCCAGATTATTGAGTATCATCAGACCAGTGGCTAGCATTTCCAGGCTGTGAGTTTCCCATGTACCAGACCTTGGATTTGGCTTTACCTTTGAACACTGCTTATCCATGTCCTGTGTACCAGACCTTGACTTTGATTCTAATCACCGTTTGTCCACTTAATCAAATACCATACCTTAAGCCTGCAGTTTGATTACAGCTTGTTTATTTATCTGTCTATGTTGAAAATATGGGCAGCCCCAGCCTCGGACTGGCCCGCCGGACAGCCGGTCAATCCACCGGTAGGCCCAGCGGGGTTGAAGCTCCGCCCCCTCCGTTGTTAGGGCGGAGCTTGATGTTGAACTTTGTTTAGATGGCGGCGGCGGTCACATCTCCTGTAACCACACTACCGCGCAGATGCAGAGAGCCCAGGCGCGGTAGTGTGTTTTTCAGCAGTTTGAGCAGGGGAGGAGGACGTCCTGATATCAACATACTGATCCAAGGTCAGTTTGGTCATCATAGGTTCATGCAACACTGGACGCAATAGACCACGCCCCCTCTGACGCTGCAGAGTTTCCCCGGGTTATCTGAAGCCCAGCCAGTTTGATCGTGGCTGGGATACAGAAGCTGGATACTGCCGTTTGATCGAGGAAACATATGGACTGAAAGATACCTTTTTAACATACAAAATGTGAGTGTTTTTAACCCCATGTTTTAACTTAATAAATAGAGAACGTAAAACACCATGAGATCTTTCTCTGTTCTCTCCCTGGTCTCCCATATGTGCACTCTGGTGAGGAGAAGAAACAGGTTTAGAGGGGAGTAAAAGTACATCGTGGTGGTGCTTTTTGAAGCAAGAGGACACATTATTCAAATACTGTATGGAATAGAAAAGGTCACATTGATGTAAGTTTACCATCTGGGACATCGGTATAGGTGGAACTAGAAGACCAACATCCTTTAATGACTTTGGGACCGTTTTCCCCTTGACTTATTCATTGACCCAATCCTTGTGTTTCTTTACCCTTCCCCCATTTGCGCCCGTCCTTTGATATTTATATTCTCTTTCATACAACACTGGCAGCATACCAGCATATATGGAATAAATGTGACAGGCTTTGGATGGGCTGTATTCTGTTCATTTTTTTGTTTTTTAAAATTTCCCTTCTCAACAAGCATTCATTGGTGAAGTACGCAACCGTAGTAGCACTGATGCTGTGTGTATGGTCTTTGACGAGTGGCATATTCTGTAAGAGTCCTTAAAAAATAATTATAACAAAGAGTCATTTTAATAATCAGACTGTGTATACAAGATCTGGCAAATGAAGGGTGCTTTTCATGTAGTCTAGTATTCCAATTGCATCCAGTTGAAAATATAATCATTCAGGGTTGTATAATATGTTGGTCTATATTGTATGTTAGTGTAGAAAGGCACATGCATAGGAGAACATAATTATATTTATATATTTTTCCTTTTGCCTATTGTGCATTCTTTTTGATGGTTGTCCTGTTTAGAATTTAGGGGTGATATAGTGAAAGTATTATAGGCATATATCAACCGTATTTAAAATGAAATTAGATGGATTTCACTGAGATTAGTTGAGAATTACAATCACTTGTTTTTTTATGAATTGACTTTTATTCCAGGACATGTCACAGCAACAACAGGTTGGTAACCATTGTACTAAAAAATTAATTGTGCAGTTTATGTCTTCTAATTGATGATGTTATTATTTGGTTTGTGTAGCCCTTGTAATGGCTTTTAATAAGCTCAATACATGATGGGCAATAACAACATATGAGGCGAGGGTTGGAGGTAACCAAATGATGCACTTATCATAAGTAACTGTCTTGGTGCATTAGGAGACGACAGGAGCTGGTACTGGAGTTTCTTCCAAACCACAAGTGTTTTATTAATGGGTCCCATGTAGTTCCCTACCAGTAGAATGGGCAGGGTCTAATGCAAAAGGTGCACATTTAAAATAGTGCTATAAGTTGTCCTCCATAGCCTGACCACACCCCCTTTACTGGCCACACCCACTCCTAAAGTTGGCCACACCCCAATATAGTGGGCCCCTATCACTGAATTCCCCCGGTGGGCCCTTCATGCCCCAGTCCGACACTGGGCAGCCCCCATTGCACTGACAATATCATTAATCCTGTCTCCTTTGCACTTATCACCAGTAAACACTTGGAATAGCTCTCCCCTTTACTTATGCCATTGTCTGTCAACCCTCCCTGCACTGTTAAATAAAACCACTCCCAAGCATCCCCTCCTTAGTATAGTATAGACAGACCCCCTTACTATAGTATAGGCAGCCCCCTTAATATAGGCAGCCCCCCATTACAATAGTATAGACAGCCCCCCTTAGTATAGTATAGGCAGCCCTCCCTTAGTATAGTATAGGCAGACCCTCCTTAGTATAGTATAGGCAGCCCCCCCTTAGTATAGTATAGGCAGCCCCCCTTAGTATAGGCAGCCCTCCTTAGTATAGTATAGGCAGGCCCCCTTAGTATAGGCAGCCCTCCTTAGTATATTATAGGCAGCCCCCTTAGTATAGTATAGGCAGCCCCCCCTTAGTATAGGCAGCCCCATTAGTATAGTATGGGCAGCCCCATTAGTATAGTATGGGCAGCCCCCCCTTAGTATAGTATAGGCAGCCCCTCCTTAGTATAGTATAGTATAGGCATCCCCCCCTTAGTATAGTATAGGCAGCCCCCCTTAGTATAGTATAGGCAGCTCCCCTTAGTAAAGTATAGGCAGCCCCCCTTATACAGGCAGCCCCTTCTTAGTATAGTATTAATTTGTATAGGCACCACCTCCAATCACTTACTTAATTACCTTCAGCAGCTCTGGCCGGCGTTGCTCCACACATCAGGCAGACAGTCTTACTTCCTGTCCGCTGCACAGGAGTGTGGGAGCCCATACAGCAACAGGCAGCCTAGCGATTGGTTGCCTGTTGCTGCCCACTGACCACCAAGGTTTTAGATGGCTACCCTGTACGCCTGGCGCCAGACATTCCCCTCCCCCACGGTCACGACAAATCCCCCCCCCTGGTACCCTGGTAAAGCCTATGGCCAATCCGCCACTGCTACTGCTATAACTGTGTAGCAGATCGCATTGACTAGAGAACTAATCCCAGCTTTAGACTACTTCCGTTCTACAGACCAGGTTTGCACTTTATTGCTATTTGCATACCATTAACTTCATCAGAGACTCTAACTCAGATTAATTTCTTCATTGTTGTGGCCTGGAGCTAGAATAATCTCAAAACTGCTATGCAACTGGATTGTTCTACAGCAGGAAGCAATGTTGCTGATCTACCCGAGAACATGTGCATGTAAAAAACACTAAAAACTTCTAGGCACTATTATTTTGAAAAATCTATAATCATTTAGTATTACTATGCAACTCTAATTTGTCGGTCCCCAATAGAAGGGGTTATGCCACCTCCTCTAAAGAGTAATGCAGCAAAAATAATAGACAGTTGGGGGCGCCAAATTATAATGTGCAACAGCATATATATATATATATGTATATATATATATATCTATAATATAAAAGCCTAGTGGCGTGTGTTAGTCTGTGTGTGTGTGTGAAAAAAAAACCCCAAGCTGCAGCGCCACCTGCTGGGCAGAGTTATACACTGACCTACTAAATTCTTAGTGTGTGTGGAAAAAAAGCTCAGAAAGGGCTGAAATTTGGTGTACTAAGATGTTTTTAATTTGTTCATTTAATTTGTTAATTGTTAAAAGTGTTTATAAAGATTTAAAAAATATATGTATATATTTCTTGAAGGAGAAGTGACAGTTGGGAGTGGTTGGTGGTTGCCGGGGATGACAGTGGGGAGTGGTTGGTGGTTGCCAGGGGTGACAGAGCGAGAGGAGTGTGATACTCAGGACCGCTGAGAGAGATCCCTGTGTCTGGATAGACATCTGGATAGATGTGGCGATAAAGATGAAGGATGAGGTGATGGAGAAAAATGATGAGGTGGTGACATGTGGACTAAATCACGTTCAAAAAGGGCGCTTGTGTCGGGAAGTAATGCTCTTCCCCTGAGGAGGCCTGGCCTATGGCCCAAATGCATGACAAGAACCTTTTTAACACCTTAAGTAGCTTGATTTGACTAGATTGCATGAGTATCATGCACGGGTTAACTTGTATAAAATAAAAGCGTGTGTTAGTCTGTGTGTGGAAAAAAAAAAAACAAGCTGCAGCGCCACCTGCTAGGCTGAGTTATACATTGACCTACTAAATTCTTAGCATTATCTAATATATAAAAGTAAAAGCCTAGCGGCGTGTGTTAGTGTGTGTGTGTGTATGTGTGTGTGTGGAGAAAACTATTTTCTCAGAAAGGGCTCATCCAATTGACCTGAAATTTGGTATACTGACATTATTTGACCAAAAAATTAGAATAGTGAAGTCAGTTAACTTCCATCATCCCCCCTTCCCCCCGTGGGAGGGGTAGTAAAGGCTAAATTTACGAGTTGAGGGCTCAAACTAATTTTCGTGAGGTAATGTTACCTCATGAACACACATTAAAAAGGGCGCTTGCGTCGGGAAGTAACGCTCTTCCCCTGAGGAGGCCTGGGCTAGGCCCAAATGCATGACAAGAACCTTTTTAACACCTTAAGTAACTTGATTTGACTAGAATGCATGAGTATCATGCACGGGTTAACTTGTGTTAAGTGCGCATTGTGGCTAACCAATAACGATTGTCAAACCTCAATTTGTGTTTCCAACGCACAAAGATTTATTTGCAAAAAGTAGTATAGTATGTTCAAGCAAAGTGATAATAAGTACAGCCGTTACTTATCGCAGGCGCTCTGGATCCAGTGTTCAGTCATTCAATCCTGAAGTCTGGGGACAAGATGTCTGAACACTAGATGAGAAGCTGCTGCTTATATGCACACAGAAATACAGTAATACAATGGAGATGGTATAGCTTGCTTCTATTGGTCCAGATTTCAGGAAGGTCCAAGGGGTTGTCATCATTGGCTAGTTCATACTAAAGAATCCAAAGGAGGGGGTCATCTCTCCAGGGGGTATGCTCTGCTCTTCCCGCCAAGATTCCTTAGTCTTAAGTAGTTCATAATTTCCTAGCATTCATAACTTGTGTATTCACTCTGCGATTCCCTCGCAGAGTGAACCAAACAGTAGCAAATGTTAAGAGGTTTATTATGATACCACACATGATATGATTCCTTCAACCTGTTCCATATATTTCACTAATGTGCATATAACTTATAATATATAACATAAATACTACTATATTTCAACATAAATAACTATGTGTTGTAACTACCATTAGTGTGTACTATTTTACAAGTATGCGTGTTTGTGCGAATGTATGGTAAAAGACCAAATACTGTTGCTGCCACGTGTAGTAGCTGCGTACGCCCTTCCATGCCGTAGCGTGCCCTTGTACGCCGTAGCGTACCGTACGCATCTTTTCAGACAAAGACAACCAAGTTTGCTCGATTTTAATTGAAATGACTGTATCCAATTTGCTGACTTCGACACTTGTATATATATATATATATATATATATATATATATATATATATATATACACACATATGAGGAATATGGCAGAATGACACTCACAAACACCTGGGTTGCACTTGCAAAAATATCACTTTAATAAAACACATCCCATTACTCTATAAGTCAAACCAAAATACTAATAAACCTTGAGATATATCAAATAAATAATAATACACTTGTAAAGAGAAACCTATCATATACACCATATATGGTCTATACTGCAGTATCCCACATTCAGTAGAGATGTGATCATTACATTCGACCAAAGTCTAATAGCAGGTGGCCGGCACACCTGCCGATAATCACAATAGTGAACTTCAAACTTGCCCCATAGAAATAAGATAATAAATCCTTTATTCTACTGCAGCCCACATGGATCTGCTGGCAAATAATAATCTCATTCAAATGATTGGTGTTTTGTCTCATGCTCGCTCAATGTTAAAGATGTACATGGAGGGTGTATAACCACAAATAAATAGCTGTTATACTGTCATTTATCTGTTTGTAGCTGCATGCCTTCTAAATAAAATCACATAGGCAGACAGGAGTAATGGTGTCCAAAAAGGTATTTTGTTCCAATCCTCAGATCCAATAAGACATGGTCTAGGTTACATATAACATATAAGTTTCTGAGTTCAGTGGTACAGGTAATGGACTAGTAAGAATGATGGTCAGAGGATTCATCCTTAACTATGTTTTTGTAAAGAAGATGAGTGCACCTTTGACATCAACCAGAAGTACCCTGCAGCCCCCAGTGCTTCTTTCCAACAGTTCTGTCATGTTGTAGGATGGATTTTCCTGGCATAGTTTGGGATCAGTTATTCCATTAATAGGCAAAGTCAAAGCTAATCACTACTTAATTATTCCAAGTTATCATCTTCACCCCATGTTCCACAATTTCACTCCTGAGGGATGGGTTCCCTCATGAGAGAAATGAACAGTGCTTTTATGAGTATGACATTGATATTATCTATTAGTAATGTTTTTTTTCAGACACCAGATCTGAACCAATTTATGCATGGGATATTCTAGAGCAAGGTCTAAGTGAGCGTTTTCCACCACCACCAACCATTTGAGTGATTTTATTGTGGAAGAATTGTGCTGCATCCTTACTGCACAATTAGAGACATTGATATACTCATTGCCAAGGCATACAAAGGCCGTACTAGCTGCATATGGTGGTGTAATGCCCTATTAAGTGATATATGTGGGGGTGGGAGAGCAGATGAACAGAGAGGGAAGGGAGGTAGTTATAACTGTTACACACACAAAAGGAGCCCTTTTTTATTGGAACATTTAACTCACAAAAACTTCCTCAACTGTGAGATATTGAGCTAAAGGCATTGATTTCTTAAATCAATATATGAATAAAAATAAAATGTATATAATTTATTAATCTCTTAAAAAAAAATAAACACAGAATAGCATGAGTCCCACATTAATGACCATAGTAAAATATTGAAATGTTTAAACTACAGTAAATGTGCTTTATTATTGTAGTATAGAGAAATACTAATATGTAATACATTTTTCAGTATTTTTCAGAAATTTGCACTTTTATGCAATTAGATTATAATAGCTAATGTTTATTAATAACCAGATGTTTTATTATTATTATTATTATTATTATTATTATTATTATTATTATTATTTGAATATGTGTAAGTTGATAAAAAAAATTGTTCCTGTGTTGTTGGACTTCATCTTTGAGTGTTTTACAACATAGACATCAGCACAGATAGGCAAATGCATCACTGAAATAATTCATGGCACTTAATTATTAATGAGAAGTCTTCTTCTAATAAGCTGAACCACATATTTTGATGTTTTATAAAAAGAGACATGCTACATGAAAAAAAAGTCTGCTGCCTCAGTTTTTATGATGACAATTTGCATATACTCCAGAATGTCATGAAGAGTGATCAAATGAATTGCAATTCATTTCAAAGTCCCTCTTTGCCATGACAATGAACTTTTTCCCAAAAACAAAATTTCCACTACATTTCAGCCCTGCCACAAATAGACCAGCTGACATCAGGTTAGTGACTCTCATATTAAAACAGGTGAGAGTGTTGACAACGACAAGGCTGGAGTTCACTCTGCCATGCTGATTGAGTTAGAATAACAGATTGGAAGCTTTAAAAGGAGGGTGGTGCTTGTAATCATTGTTCTTCCTCTGTTAACCATGGTTATTTGCAAGGAAACACCTGTAGTCATCATTGCTTTGCACAAAAAGGGCTTTATAGGCAAGGATATTGCTGCGAGTAAGACTGCACGTAAATCAACCATTTATTGGATCATCAAGAACTTCAAGGAGAGAGGTTCAATAGTTGTGAAGAAGGCTTTATGGCACCCAAGAATGTCCAGCTAGCGCCAGGACCGTCTCCTAAATTTTAGGCTCACTCACAGTGAGGCAAAGACTTTTGGAGGTTAGCCTGGTGTCAAAAAGGCCAGCAAAGAAGTCACTTCTCTCCAGGAAAAATATCAGGGACAGACTGATATTCTGCAAAAGGTAAAGGGATTGGACTGCTGAGGACTGGGTAAAGTAATTTTATCTGATGAATCCCCTGTCAGATTGTTTGGGGCATCTGGAAAAATGCTTTTACAGAGAAGGAAAGGTGAGCGCTACCATCAGTCCTGTGTCATGCCAACAGTAAAGCATCCTGAGACCATTTATGTGTGGGGTTCCTTCTCAGCCAAGGTAGTGGAATCACTCACAATTCTGCCTAAGAACACAGCCATAATAAAGAATGGTACCAAAACATCTTCCAAGAGTAACTTCTCCCGCCCATCTAATAACAGTTTGGTGATGAACAATGCCTTTTCCAGCACATGGGGGTCACTTCCTCCTTTTGCAGGTAGCGCTAGGCTGTTGTTGAAGGAGTTTTTGGATAGTTTAGGACAGGGAGATTTGCCAATGAGCCGGGCTTGGAAAATAGCAGGTGCAAATACCAGTGGCAGTACATTTTGTATTTCTGCGGTATGCAGTTACACAAGATGATCCTTGCTGCCGCCTACTAGACATTATGGTTAAATAGACCCCTTAGAATGAAACAAGTTACACTTCATCTGCTTTTTGTTTTTGTACATAATTAAGATAAAATAATTAGAAAGCACAAAAGTTACAAAAGAAACCATTATAACACAATACTTTTAAAGATAATAAAAATTCAGTTCACATGAGATACAAATTGAAAGCTGAATGTTTCTTGGACAGCGAAAAAATATATTCACACTTAATTGTGTATGTTTAAATAGATTCATATGAATGAGGCCTAAACCAATGCCACAATATTGAAAAATGACTAGGTAATTTTCTTTTTAAAATATTCCCAACCAAATTGAACAGCACTAAACTATTCTGCAGTCATTATAAACATTTTTTTTCTGTCTATGTCTTACTCATTTTATTTTGGCATTGCATTATCTACTTGGCAATCAGGTGGAAACAGAAGTGGTTAGTACCATAGATGCAGCAGTATATAATAGGACGCAATCACTTATATACTATAGTTCTAGGGTAACATACATCCCAAATACAGAACTTCCTATTTGTCACACGCCGGTTCCAAAGATAAGTTGCCGGCGGTGTTACCTCCTTCCTGGAAGCGGTGATCCAGGCTATTACTTAGTGTCAAGGCTCCTATGTAGTTGGTTCTGCGCCTGTGCTGCCTGTTGCCCTTATTTGTTACCTCCTACCGCTTCCTATTGGTTCATAGGATTATGGAGCGCTATTTAAACCTCCCATGGTCCCTCTGTCATTGCCTGTTCTTTGAGTTACATACTCTTCCTATGGAATTAGGTTCCTGTTGGTTTATCTCCTCCGTTGTGCCTTGTTTTGTTCGTTTGGATCAGCTAGCTCTACTCCGCTACTGCTTCCACGCTGGGACTGCTGCTGTAACAAGCAAACTCACCTGTTACCAGTATCACTATTCACCGATCAGCCAGTTCAACTCCACTATTACTTCCACGCTGGGACTGCCGCTGTAAAAAGCAACTCACCTGTTACCAGTATCACTATTCACCGATCAGCCAGTTCAACTCCACTACTACTTCCACGCTGGGACTGCCGCTGTAACAGACTCTGTCTTTGAAGAGCAGTACAAGCATATTAAGGGTATATTGCAGCGCCATACATTGTTTCTGTTTGTTTCGCTGTAACAAGCAAACTCACCTGTGGCCAGAATCGCTATTCACAGATCAGCTAGCTCAATTCCATTACTGCTTCCACGCTGGGACTGCCGCTGTAACAAGCAAACTCACCTGCTGCCAGAATCGCTATTCACGGATCAGCCAGCTCAACTTCATCGCTGCTTCTACATCGGGACTGCCGTTGTACAAGTAACTTGCTTGTTATTGGAATCACTACTTACGGATCAGCTAAGTTCTCCTTCCTTATTATGTGCCTATTGATTTGTCGCTGTAATCAGTAACTCACCTATAGTTACAATTATCATGTATGGATCAGCTAAAGTTCTATTCTAAGTTTGCCAGGTATGAACTTCAGCTGTATCAGTGATTTCTCTGCTTATGCCCTGAGTTACCAACTGCAAAAGAATTAGTTTCATCTATCATCATTATTAACTGTTTGAGCTGCTGCTGTATCATGATTCTCCTGCCGTTACTCTGAGTTACTAATTGCAGCCAGCTAGTGCTATCATCTTCATTGACTATTTGAACTGTTTCTGTATCAGCGATTCTCCTGTTGTTACCCTGAGTTACCAAATATAAACCAGTTATTTTTAAACCATTCTCATTGATTGTTTGAACTGTTGCTGTACCAGTGATTCTCCTACCGTTACCTTGAGTTATTAACACCTGTGTTTCAAACTCCACCACTTCTCTGTCTCTCATTTTGGAGGCCGCGACCTGCGGGAACGGGGCAGCAAAGTCCATACCTCCTTGGGGTCACTGGTGAAAACCCCCTACCCGTTAGACTCCGGGGTCCTGTATGAGTACCATTCATTGACAGAGAACAGGGATCCACTAAATATTCTGCAGATTCGTGACACTATTGGTTTAAATATACTTATTCAAAAGTAATTTAGTCTACAAGCCAGAATTGTGCAAGCCCAGTTACATTGCTTAACATCTTCAATTCAGCAATCTTTGCTATCTGTAAATTAGGTATCTTATTCTGGATCATGGTGTGAGTTTGTGCTGAGGGAGTGGTAGTGGATTGTTGAGGATGCAGAGAGCTTGCATTTGCGGTTTTTGTTACACATTTTGAAGTTTGCTAATCAAAAGATTATTGTTGTCTGTAGATGCTTGATTAAGCCACAAAATTTGTGTTTCACTTGGTGATTCCTGGGAGGTATTTAATAATGGATTCTAGGTCATCAGAACATTTTGAGTTTTGTCTTAACTTGTTACAATGTGCTTACTTCTGAGTTGTTGCTTTTTATTTATTTTTCTTGGTTAGTAAGCACACATTTGGGGTGTGGAGAAATATATTCTTGTGATGTGTCTTGTCATTTGTCTTGGGAAAAATGGGAATTGTTATAGAATGATAGCAAACACATCATATGGCATAAGACACCTGACAAAGGCATGATGACGACATGGTCTATATTTATCATGTATGGACAGTGCATTAAATATAGGGTATAGGTGTAATGTAGCGTTTTGATTAATATGTAATGATGACAAGAAACTAATATTATTATTATTATTATTATTATTATTATTATAATTATTATTGCCATATTTACATACTGCACATTGCAACTGTTGTGTTATCCTATTTTCATTATATATTTTACTGCTATAAAATAGAATTGTAGGGTATCTGATTTCAAGTTAAAACGGACCTGTCACATACAAAGTGGGGATAGTCACTTGTGTATTCATAAACTTGTAGCTTATCAATTTAAAAAGAACCAATGCTTCATGATTTTATGTCAAGGTTCATGAGTGGGCATCAGGCAATGCCTCAGTGATTTCAATGATTCTTAGCAAATTGCTAAGATACATGCTAGTTCAGCCCTCAAAGTGAACATCTTCACTACGTTTAGGTGACAGGTCCATGTTAACCAAGGTCTTCGGCCAACCTAGTAATTGGGTGATGCCCTAGTTAACCTGGCATGTATTACAAACAGAGTGAATAAATTAATTACTGAATACCATACATTTTTGTACACTATTATTCTTCTTCACCACCAAAAAAAAATGCAATTCTGATTTTCCTAATAATTGCTAACACTATGTACAACGTTTTTTATGTATAACATTGTACAACATTTAGGGCCTGAGTCAAAAAAAGTAGTATGGAACTTGAGCGTAGTTCCAAATGTATTCATATCCAAGTGACTCTCAAGATGTGTTTTGATTTGAATTGAATCATGTATGTACACTCTGCATAAACAGTACTTGCTGTATGTTAACAGACAGAGCAGAGAGAGTTATACACAGGCATATAGTATATACAAAATAAATGAAAAACTCTAAATAGTGTAATCATTAATAAAAATATGGTTGGTAAAAAAAAAAATATATAATTTTTTTTTTTACTTTAAATATCTAAGTTAAGATGTCAATAATTTGTACTGTATATAGAATGGGTTTCAGACATCCTTACTTACATACATAAGTTCTGTGCTAGCTAGTGGCATGCATATGTGTACCTTTCCAAACAAAGATTATGCCGTGCCAGTCATCACTTTCAGTTGACACTTATACCTGCCCTGTAGCTGGTACAAATGATACAGCTGAAACAAAATATACCTAAGAGAAATCCAGGACTTAAATTGACCACGTCTGCGTCGGCATACCCATAGCACGCCCTTTTACTCTTCAAGTTATAGGCAGTCGTAAGTGTCATATATTATTGACCATTATGTTAATAATGTCAGTGATATGTGTAATAAATGTCACATCAACATAAGAAAAATATTGGTGTCACAACATGGCATAAGAGCTTTTTCTGGATTTTAGGTCATAAACAATTGAAAGCCATCATTTTACACAAACAAAAAACTTTTGATACTAAAGATGTGTACATTACTTTCAAAAATGGTTATCTGAGTAAAATATTCAGAATTCCACTGTTAAATATAATGTTTAAATTAGAAAATACAATTATCATTTCAAGTGTACAGTATATTAGATGTAATTTATAACCCTAAAGAAAGGTTGCCTTGCTCTAAATTATAATATCTCTATTGAAATCATCTTGGTAAGAATTATCCACCAGTTTAAATTGTAGCACTTGTCAAAATCAACTGTATAGCTTTTGAAGTGCTCTTGTGAATCAACAAAACAGATGTATAGTGATGCAAGGTTGCATTGAGATGGAAATAAAAGTGAGCTAGATGGCAGTCATTGCCCTTAATCTCTTGAACCTAACACTTCACATATTGAATGTCCCAGGTCTATGGAACATTATTTATACAAAAGAATCAAGGCTGAATCTTAATGATGCATGAGAAAACACTTGATACAATTATTTTGTATTAGATTTTTCTAACCCTAAATAAAGTCTTAATGATCACCAAATAAAGTGACAAATGCAATGTATTTGTCATCCACATTTAGGTATATTAAAATTATTTTTCACGGTACATATTACAAGTGATTATTGAAAAATAAGCTTGAAGTGTCAGTATAAAGTATTACATTTAGAATGTTAAAGACTAAGGAATATTTTTCAGAACTTATCAATAATATATTTTGTAAATAAAGTTAGGCTAAGAGCATTAATATCATTTGTTAGGAAATCCTTTTATAGTAACCAGACTTTCAACTTGTAACACATGTTAGAGCCATAAAAATAAAGTTTTGAGGCACAAATAACTTGCAGCTGCATTTTGCAAAATGTAGAACTTTATAAAGCATAATACTAACTCAAAATGCATTAGCTAACTCATAAACATGCATATAAAGTAGAATGTTGCCAAGTTAACCTCAATCACTTCTATTGTTGTATGAATAGCAGCATGTGAGCAACAGTGAATCATGACCAAACAGTACTATTGTAAAGTCCACAATCTGTTCATAAGCAAGAGTGAACAGTATAACATATTCTATACCTATAGAAACTCTCATTTCCTTTAAAGCTGAAAATGCTAACCTATACTTGTGTCACACGCAGGACCTGCGGACCTAACACCAGGGTCCGGCGAACTCACCTGCTGATGCTCCCTGAGCATCCTGCTGGCTCCGTGGCATGGCAGCTCCCTCTGACACCAATAGTCTGCTTTGCAGGGCTGCACATGTGCTGACCCAGCTTTTATCACCTCCACCTCCCATTCATTGGTAGATTAATTATCCCTCAGAATACTTAAGGCATCTCTTCCACAGGTAAGGTGTCTGTTGTTTGAGTCAGATCTCTCTAGCACTCTCTCGCCCCTTGTCTCCAGCATCTCTGCAGCTAATCACAGTGGTCACCATACCTGCCCTAGATTATCGCTCCTTGTCTCTAGCAACTCTGCAGCTAACCACAGTGGTCACCATACCTGCCACAGATTTTCATTCCTTGTCTTCAGGATCTCTGCAGCTAACCACAGTGATCTCCATATCTGCTGCAGATTATCATTCCTTGTCTCTAGCAACTCTGCAACTAACCACAGTGGTTTCAATACCTGCTGCAGATTATCTCTCCTTGTTTTCAGAAACTCTGCAGCTAACCACAGTGGTTTCCATACCTCCCGCAGACCATCGATCTCTCTGTGTCCTGACAGACTCTGCAGCCATACCCAAGTGGTCAATCCTTCTGCCACCCTCCTGCGCTCTTAATTTCCTGCAGCCTTCAGTCCATCAGGCCTTCTTCAGTCTCTATTGCATTATCCCTTTTTCCCAGCATCTAGGTTCTCTCTACTGGTCTCGTCTAGCACTCACTCAGAGGACCGTGACCTGCAGGGCAGAGGCCACAAAGTCCACACCTCCTTGTGGGGGTCCCTGGCGAAAAACATCTGCCTCGCTAGACTCTGTACGTCTGGGATGAGTAGCGTCAAGATAGACAGGCTCCAAGCATCTGATCATCATAGTGATTATGACAACTGTGTTGTGCCCAGGACTAGTCCATGGAGATGTTTAATAATAAGGAAGATAGGGAAACCGCCAACTTCTCGGTATTGGAGGGGAAACCACTGACAAAATAGTAAGGTATCTAAGACAGGACGGGTTTACATTGCCACTATGTTGGGGAGATAGTTTAACAGATTGTCTTGTGGTTACATTTGCAGTTAGTAATCTCCCATTACAGACAACTCCTATTGGTAATGCTTTGTCACCAGACACTCACCGCCTATGGTGTCCCCAGTTATAGGAGAATATCCACTGCCATCATTAGGCGCCTTCACAAGTATCGGGAACTACTTGCTACAAGGTTTCTTTGGTCATTATCAGTTTTAAGCACAGGTTGATTCAAGTATCTCAGCATGTTCATGTGAACTCTCCACTACATACTAACTAATAATATCAGGCACTGAAGCTGGCTTGTAGCAGTGGCAGTGCACTCTAGGAACTTAAATCCTCTAACATAGACCCAATCCAAATAGACAAAATAAAGAAAGAACCACAAGATTCAGTATTGACTATATTTCACCATACTTATCCACATAAAACAGCTTAGAACTTCGCTGAAAGCAGCAAGAACACACAACAGTTTCAGAGTAAACTATCTTTATTGTGTGCAAAAATGAGAATGGACACACCATACTAATAACCGTTATATCCCTAGACATATTGGTAATTAGGGCAGAGGGTTTCTTAACGTTTTACCTATTCATATTAATTCAGCAGCATTACTGGGGAAATATATAAAATATAGACAAATGATTATTCCTACATAAATAAAGAAAATGGGCCTGAATCATTAAGGAATATAAATGCCGATATTGTGTGTATGTTAGGGAATTTAAACTGTAAGCTTCAATGGGGCAGGGACTGATTTGAGTGAGTTCTCTGTACAGCGCTGCAGAATTAGTAGCGCTATATAAATAAATGGTGATGATGATGATGATATGTGCTGTATTTCGCATTTCTTCACTCTGTGCATGCACGAAACTGAAACATACACCAAAGAGCACAATTCATGTTCTCACATAAATGGCGTAAAATGACACTTCCTACAGCCTATGATTTCATGTGTGGAAGGGGGAAGGGATAGGGCATATGTGCAGTGAATGGACAGTAAGAGTGTGTCAAGTTCGAGCGCACTCAGCAACATCCGATTCAACATTTTGGGCATCTCTAATGTACGTGTTTTTCAGTTGTATCACTTGCACCAGCTAAAGGACAGGTGTAAGTGCCAAGCGATAGTGATGCCAGTTGTGTATGCTTGCTTGTTTTAATGTTTTTTCATTAATGACTATATTATTGACAGGTAACAATAATTGAATGCTTTTTTTATTTTATCTGTGTTCTGATTGGATTTTATTTTGAACATATGTATTGTTCGTATCCTGCAGTGTGTTGTGTCTATCCCAATATGTGCCTTATATGCAGAGCGTGCCTAGTCCCGTATTCAACAAGAGACATTGCTTCAGATCTGCTTGTAAATGAAACTGGACGCGTATGCCTGATTTAGGTGCGTTTTAGAAAGAATCGCACATTGCGTTCATTTAATTTAATAAATTAGGCCCAATATACACATACTGTTAAAAATGATATACAGTACACATAATCAAACATTTTTAAACATTTTATGAACTCAGTATATAGAAAACATAATTTAATGTAGCAATAGAGAGAAAACAATCACATTATGTATTTACTGCACTGCAATATTATGCATGCAAACACATAATACATTTCTTAGGATTGTTTTACATATTGACTAATGCTTCATTCTTAGTGAAAACAAGACAGGTCTTAATCTTTATTACATCCCTTAGGAAATAAAGTGCCTAATTTATTAATCCAATATCACTCGCGAAAGTTAAGGACAATTGCCATACCATACCATCCTCTCATTGGCAATTCGGCTTGTTCTAAAATATACCACAAGACTTGTGAGGGACTAAACCTCCAAAAATGCTCTGTCACATACATTTTAGGCCTTGTCATATCAGTCATCAAAGCAAGAGAAAAATTCCTCATTTTACATTTATGTTCTGTCAAATGTAATTTAACCATTCTCTAAGTCTGACTCACATACGCTTTCCACATGGACATATAAAAAAAATATACTACCCTATTAAAATTACAGGAGTAAAAACACTTAATCTAATTGAAGTACCAATTTTAAAAGGAGAAATGTTATTTCCTTATTAATACCTGCACAATGGTCACATGCAGTGGTCAAAGTGAGAGTGTAAATGGTGGTATGCTATACTACCAGTTCTTGTACTGCCTTCATTGTAAAACTATCAAATTACATTCATTTACATTCCCATAACGTTTTTTCATGCCGCCACTTTTAAATGACCACTTTGTAACAGAAACTGGATTACTATTACTAATCTTGATTAGTGCTGGCTTACCTAAAGTGCGGAGTCTAACGATCTCCCCGGTGTTCAGCAAGAACCGCCGCAAAGCGGGGTGGGCTTCGCTGCCAGGAGTCGCAGGTCGCGGTCCTCAGGTTCGCCCCAAGATGTAGTGCAGCGGAGTGAAGCGGAAGATGCGGAGTCAATCAAGCCGGGTCGGTACACAGGAATGGAGGCAGGCAAAATCAGGAGGCAAATCGGAGTCAATCAAGCCGGGGTCGGTACACGGGTCACAAGAGTAGAGGGATAGTCAGCAAGCCGGGTCGGTACACAGGGGTTGGAGAGCTAGGATAGTCTAACAGGCAGAGATCAGAATACAGGAAGACACAGGAGACTGGAAGACTCAGCAATCCACGAAGCACAGGAGCCAGGAACAGGTAAGAGGTAACTTGTTGCTCTGAAGAGGCTGCTGTGTCCAGGTGAGCTTAATATAGTCTGTGATAGCAAGAGCCGCCTCCCAGCCACGATCATGTGACCACCCAAACCAGGAAGTGCTGCTGTACACAGAGACAGGAAAATCAGCAGCATGAAAACAAGTAAGTTTGTGACACACTTTGACCATACTTGCCAACTCTCCCGGAATGTCCGGGAGACTCCCGCATTTTGCGAGAGTCTCCCGGACTCCCGGGCGAGTGTGGCAATCTCCCGAATTCTGCCCACTTCACTAGGAAGTGCCCCACTTCCTAGTGAAGTGGGCAGAATTAGATCCCAAACGCCGCGATTCCCGATGAATCGCGGCGTTTAGCCCCGCCCCCCGCTGTCAAATGACGCAATTTGCGTCATGACGTCACAGGGGGCGGGGCCGAAATGACGCGATTTTGGCCGCCCCGCCCCCTCACGCCCCCCTCCACTGGCTGGCTCCCGGAAGGGAGCTGAAGAAAGTAGGTAAGTATGACTTTGACAAACAGGGAAATGTTACATATTTTGACTCTATTCATTTTCTGTGACACATCTGATTAAACCAACTTAAATCCTATAGTCTTCCCCTTTTTAAGTCATTAATTGGTTCACATATCAATACTTGTTTATCATCTTCTTTTCCACATCATGATACAACAGTACACACTTTTTTCTATACTTACCTTTAACAAGCTTTCTATAGACATGATGTCAACCTCTTTTTTAATTTTTATAACCCTCTTATAATTATGTCCTCTCCTGAAAAATGTGTCTACTAATTTAGTAGCACCCATTTCATGTCTTTCCACTGAGTCAGTGATACATTTAACTTGAATCAGTTGTCCCATGGGTAGATTGCAAAACAAATCTCTATAATGAAAGCCATCCAATGAAATTCTTGTCCACAAATTTAGCAAACAGATCTGTTCTCTAAATCTCTTTTATATTTGACACCTTTATATCCAAATACTTCGCTACCACCACCACCACTAAAGGTGACTTTAAAAGTTGGATGGATAGCATTCATTTCAGTAATAAGGAGATCAAATTAAATTTATCAAATTACATTTACATTACAAATTACCACCCCATACTTTAACTAAACCATTAATATAATGAAGAAAAATCTTACAACCATTTTTAAACTACGGATGAGTAAAAAAGAGGACATCCTTAACTTCAGACAAATAGATATTTGCATAAGTGGGGGACATGAGTTTACTTATGTCCACACCATGTAATTGCAGAAGAAAGCAATAATTAAATCTGAAGTAATATATGAAGTAATAACACTTTTCTTTAGCGTCAATAAAAATATATAATTATCAAGTTGCCTCTAAAGAGTAACCACGTTGGATGAATTTCTCTATAAAGACTGCTACAAATGTATGTTGCATCATGTCTAGGCCAATCGACAAACATAAATAATTTTTATTAACTTTTTTTAGTCCAACTTGATCAGCTAAAAGTGTCATGTTGATGGAGCATTAAATAATATCAACTTAACGCAATTGTACAAATATATAAGTATATAAGTTTGAGGGAGTAAATGTATCAAGCTACAATTTATTTTTAGCGATTTCAAATAGCACAAACTGGCGATTTTATGTGTAAAGTCTTCCTATGTATTAACCTGTGATTTTGACATTCCAAAATCCAATCTCTGGCTATGTGTGCTGATTTTAAAGCACCTATCCCACTGGTGGTTTAGTCAAACTCGCCTGAGATTCAACAGAAAAAAACATGCTGTGAGAGCTATCTGGCCATTCTTAACATAACAAGAGGCACAATACAAGTTTTAATTATCAGGCTAATAATTTCTTGTTTAGAGGGACAAAAATTATTATTAATTATCTTACGGGGGGGGGGGGAAATCATTTATGAATAAATTAGGTGGCCAAATTTCATTCATGAAATACAGTACAGTGTATAAAATCACGGCCTTTGAAGGTGTGATCTTTCCCTTGTGCAGCAACCTCTGTCACTTCAATGTCTTAAGATTCAATAAAGCAGTGCCATAATTTGTGTCTTATGTCTCGGATATGGGCTGTATAATATATCCACCAGTAGCTACTTGGCTTCACCTACTCCCCTACCACAAACACAGCCAAATGTCAACCATGTTTTCCAGTGGCCACCATATGCAAACTTATGGTCAGTACTGTCTTGTGTCCACTATGAAGACATAATAGACTACACAATACCCTGGCCAATTTTTTATAAAGTTTTATTTTTGAGGAGGTCAATAATGAGCATCAGTCCAAGACAAAATCTGTTACAATCAGGTTATACATATTCAGGGACTAATACAATCATTGTATATCATAATGAGAGGAGTCTTTATATTGACCAAATTTTAGCTAAAAGGATAGAAGAAAGAAGAATCATAAAGAGAAACCAGTCAGAGAAAAGTGGGAAGATAGATTAGGAGGCGGTGTGGCAGACCACCAATAGAAGAAAAGAAAAAGTAAGTAAAGCAAGAGATAGAAGAGAAGTGAGGGGAGGCCCGCGCATGTGCAGCAGCTCTGTTTCAGCAGCACTGTACTATCCAGCAGCCGCGGCGCTGTCAAAGAAGCGTCCGTGGCGGTGCTGCATACAATACAGCACCGCCGTGGACGCTTCTTTGACAGCGCCACGGCTGCTGGATAGTACAGGGGCACTTCTTTTGCCATGGGGGAGGGGTTTCTGGAGCCCCAGAAACCCCCCCCTGTGTGCGCCACTTAAAAATGTGTCTGTTGTAGGCATTTTGCAGCAATTTTTTCTTGCTTTGCTATTAAATCAAGCATTTGAACTCCCCACCCCCTATAAATGCTGTGTAGGATGCTCTCAGTATTATATTTATGTATAAGGGGGGTAAGTGCTTGCTACCTAACATGCTGTGGAATGCTAATGTCCAGGGATATAGCTTCTTAGGCACAAAAATAAGGTTTAATGTTACTACAGAGTTCAGTAACCTCACCCTCCTCAGATTGTCCCACCTGGTTGTCTTTAACGGTATTACCATAACACACATACAATCATTATAAACTTGTCCTCATCTTCCTATTACCCATCAAACAAAACAAGACAGACATAATTGCTGACCTCTCTTAAGCACTTCCATCCTAATCAGCCAAGCAACATCAACTGACAGCCCTTGTTCTGGTGCATCATTATTAGTGAAACTGCAGAAAACAGTTAATAAAGTTCTGAACCCTCCCAAAGTCCCAGTGACAACCATCAACAATCACTGAAGCAAGTGTCAGGATGCACCGTCCTTAAAACTCCTCTAAGCCTGCCTCTTAACTAGAAATGGTCACTGACCCCCGTGTTTTGGTTTTGTATTCGGTTTTGGAACTGGATTACCTTTGTGTTTTGGTTTTGGTTTTGCAAAACCACCCTTGCGTGTTTTGGTTTTGGTTTTGGTTTTGTTTGGTTTTGTTTTGCTATTTTTGAAAAAAATACAATTTTTTTAGTCTAAAATAACCTAATTTAGTGCTCCACCAGTTTCTTAGATAAGTCAGGTAATTCTAAAGCTAATAAATTATGAAAAAGCGGTTTAATCTTTGGTAGGCCGTCCTTAATGCGAACACTTATCTGCAAATTATACAGTCAAACCTGGTTGTCTACCTCCTCCATCTTTGATTATTGGCAATGTAGCCATCGTCTTTGGGTGTATATTACACCCTACACTTGTAGTTGAATATTAAAAAAGCAGCCTGCACAGACTGTGGAGCTAGAAAGTAAAATTAAATGGACCACGGTACTTTGGTGGCTATCTATGCCCCCCCTGCCATCCACTTGTAGTTGAATATAAAAAAAAGCAGCCTGTACAGACTGTGGAGCTAGAAAGTAAAATTAAATGGACCACAGTACTTTGGTGACTATCTAAGCCCCCCCCCCCCGCCCTCCACTTGTAGTTGAATATAAAAAAGCAGCCTGCATAGACTGTAGAACTAGAAATTTGAATATACAAAGAAATGGACAAAGGCAGTTTGGTATCTGTCTGTATCAGACCCCCCCATCCACGTGTAGTAAAATAGAAAAAAAAGCAGCCTGCATAGACTGTAGAACTAGAAATTCGAATATACAAAGAAATGGACAAAGGCAGTTTGGTATCTGTCTGCATCAGATCCCCTCTCCACTAGGAATAAAATAGAAAACTATTCAGCCGTTATATAATCTAGAATATAAATAGAAATTGAGAAAGGCAATTTGGTATCTGTCTGCATCATAATCATCAACATCCTCATTAGCGCCCTCGTCACCTCCATAAATCTCCCCCTCATCCTCTTCTATTTCCAAAGTGGCATCCTCAATTTGTGTATCACCGGTTACACTCGGACTGTTCAGGTACACATCAGCAGAACTGCTGAAAGGGCCCTTCTTTATGGGTACACTAACAGAATGCTCACGATTAGACATACCACTGTTGGATGGACTCTCCACAGGGATAGGTGCCATTTCTGATTCAGAGCATACATTATCCTCCAATGCCTTACTGTTATCTTGCAGCTCGGCTTTGACGCGTAACAGTAGTTGTGCACCACTTGTAGGCTCGGTAACTTTTTTGGATCTGCCACTAATAGCCAAAGGTGAAGGCCTCAATCTCTCTTTGCCACTGCGTGTGTAGAATGCCATGTTGCCAATTATTTTTTTATCGGCACTTAACTTTTGCTCAGTAACACTTCTTTTTCGCTTCAACATAGTAAATTTTTTTGGGGTTTTGCTTTTTGCACTGATTTGGAAATACTCTGTTGTTTGACATCGCCTTGGCCAGATGATGTACTGGGAACACTAAGATCAGGACTGGTGACAGAACCTGGTTGCTCATTCTGATCATATGTGGACTGCTTTGAATCCATTCTGAGCGCAAAGCACTTGTAGTTGTTAGGAACTCCCAAGCCAGTACAGTGAAACTCGGGACTACTCTGAAGGCCCGGTGTTCGCTGGAGCCCCTAGTGGTGGGGACAGACTTGGCTGCGGGCCGACCGAGGGTCGAGTAATGTATACTAACTTAAAGGAGCACCCAGGAGTGGAATAGATTGGCGGGCTGTAGTGAAGAACGAATCCGAGGTCAAAGGTCACTAGCACAGGTACAAAATCCAGGGATAAGCAAAGGGTCAGACACACAGGCAAAGAAGCAAAATCCGGAGTCCAGGCAAAAAGGTCAGGGTCAGAAGCAAGGGTTCAAAGGTCCAGGAACAAGCAAAGGTCAAACACGGGTAGTCAATCCAAGGTAGCAAAACCAACAGATAGAACAAGCAGGCAGCAGAACTGAGGACAGAACGCTATAACCGGCAGTGAGGCTGCAGACCTCACTGCCTTAAATACCAGTAGCGGCCAATCAGAGCCTAGCTCTGAAATCACATGGGCAGGCTCAAACCTACCACATAAATCAGCCCACAGGCTTGTGGGC
The DNA here is from genome assembly GCF_038048845.1 of Mixophyes fleayi. Lineage (NCBI taxonomy): Eukaryota > Metazoa > Chordata > Amphibia > Anura > Limnodynastidae > Mixophyes > Mixophyes fleayi. Next base: position 188,014,073 of record NC_134405.1, read on the forward strand.
GCTTCTGCGCATGCGCCCGGCTGTCCCTGGCTGCCGGGACGCAGCGCCCCTGTAGTTAGTGTCCGACCGTTGCCCTGGCAACGTTCGGGTAAAGGCAGGAAGTGACGTCCCGGTCGCCATAGCGACGACCGGGACGCCTACAGGAACCAGGTGAGAGTCGCGGCGGTGCCCGCGGCCGCCGCGACTGCTAACAGTAGTGGTAAAAATTATTTGGTAAGATGCTGCTGACAGATATGACTTTTGACAGCCAGAAATATTTATGCACAATTAGGGAGGACACCCCAAAAGCACTGAGGAGTGCTAAAAAATTTTTGGTAGATACTGCTGACAGATATGACTTTTGACAGCCAGAAATATTTATGCACAATTAGGGAGGACACCCCAAAAGCACTGGGGAGTGCTAAAAATTAGTTGGTAGATACTGCTGACAGATATGACTTTTGACAGCCAGAAATATTTATGCACAATTATGGGGGACACCCCAAAAGCACTGAGGAGTGCTAAAAATTAGTTGGTAGATACTGCTGACAGATATGACTTTTGACAGCCAGAAATATTTATGCACAATTATGGGGGACACCCCAAAAGCACTGGGGAGTGCCAAATATTAAAAAAAAATAATAAACCTATATCCTCCTCTCTTCTCTAGTGATTTTTGTTAGAGCAATTGCAAGTAGAATATTGGATTCTCTGTCCCTGCTCTAATCACCCTGTGACTACACTCTGCTCTCTCCCTCTGTCAAATGGCGATGGATTGCTGTGGAGGCGTGTATTTATAATGTTGAAGTATCGCGAGAACCGAGCCCCGAGATCCGACGACGTCACAATGACGTTCGGCCTCGATTTGGATTCGGAGCGGGCGGGAGAGTACCGAGCTACTCAGTTCGGTACTCGGATAGGCAAAGTTCGGGTGGGTTCGATAAAAATCAGCAGCAATAAAGATTTTCAGAGGCTATCCAGGCCACTAATACACTGACTTGAAGCAAATTTCTACTGCAAAGAAAATATGCATATTTGGGATGTCAATTTGCTATACACACTGCCAGACACTGCCACACAGAGAAAGATACCGATATTGCTGAGAACCTCTGCTTCTACATAAATACAGGCCTACTGATCCTTTAGTGATATTGAGCTTAATAGAAGTTTTCTTTTTTTTTTTAAATCTACAAATGTCAAGTGAAAATGGCATTTATTAAAACATCACAAAAGCAGCTCACTAAACATTTCACTTCAACACAGTCCTATTAATGCAATAAAAATCATCCTGCAGATCAATAGTTGAATTAGGTAGCTATGTAGCTTAAAAAGAAGTTAAAAGCTAACTTCTGTCAGTAATTTCCACTGATATTGGGGCTTATTGAAGCCTCAGCATATATATGGTAAATTTCTGCTTCTTCCTTTCACTTTTTTCCCTAAAGACTTGAATTCTCAAAACAAATTAGAAGCTCCAAACCCCTACATCCCTACACCTTAGTAAAATATTATCTTCAAACACCATCCAATAATGCTTATACTAAGATATTGCACAAACAAGCTGTATATATATATATATATATATATATATATATATATATAATATATAAATGTCTAGTGGCGTGTGTTAGTCTATCTGTCTGTGTGTGTGGAAAAAATATAACCAAGCTGCAGCGCCACCTGCTGGGCGGAGTTATACACTGACCTACTAAATTCTTAGTGTGTGTGGAAAAAAAAATTCAGAAAGGGCTGAAATTTGGTATACTAAGATGTTTTTAATTTGTTAATTTAATTTGTTAATTGTTAAAAGTGTTTATAAAGATTTAAAGAATATATATATATTTCTTGAAGGAGAAGTGGCAGTTGGGAGTGGTTGGTGGTTGCCGGGGGTGACAGTGGGGAGTGGTTGGTGGTTGAGGCCTGGGCTATGGCCCAAATGCATGACAAGAACCTTTTTAACACCTTAAGTAGCTTGATTTGACTAGAATGCATGAGTATTATGCACGGGTTAACTTGTATATATATATATATATATATATATATATATAAAAACACATATATATATAGATATATATATTACATTTTGTTGTGGCGTTTAAAGAAAATATTTTACATACTATGCAGCAGAACAACATACTTGTATATGTGATTTAAATTTTTAGGGTTAGTGCCCAGATTTATATTACCTGATTATGTGAACTCAAATCATGATGCTTAAAAACTCCTTGCTGAAAGCTATTGTGCATTTCGAAAGAGAAGAACCATTGCTAAGTATCAATTGAGAGGATGCTGTATACTTGCCATTTTTAAAGGACATTTCATGCCACTTGATTATGTTAACTAGAATTGTTTGAAATCTGAACAGAATTATACTAAAATGGCATAGTAGTTATGTGTTAAAGAGATGGAGCTCTTTTCTGCGTCTAATGACAATCACTTTTTGAAGACCATTTTATATAAAACTGTCATAGAAATGTTGGTGAATTCAAATATGGGACTCAAGTGTCCTATTTACTAGGGATGCGAAAACCCATGAATTCATATTCAGTTATAGAGGAGGAGGTATCATCAATTCTGTCTGGACATGCCATTATTACAAAATGCCAAGCTGATGTCAGACCATATGAATAATTCCAAGCAAGATAGCAAGATCTTTTTTCTCTCTAATAGTATAATTCAGTGGAAAAATGTAAATGTATTAATTTTAGATGATAATAAATATCTATCTGGTTTTATATTAAGGGCATGAAAGCTATATTGCATTATACATATTAAGCATTATTATTAATTAAAGAGGAAAATTATACAGCTGTTAAATTAATATTTATTGACATTTGACTTATTGTTTGAATGCCTTTTATTTCATTTTTTATTTTTTATTGTACAAACTCAGACAACAATTAATGACAGTAATATGAATGTCAGTGACTGGCAGAGGCATAAGTAATATCCAATGTTTTAGCATGCATTTGCACATATTCATGATTTAACTACAGCAATCTACATTTTGTGTAGCATCCAATGCTTATAAACTTAGAATATCTGTCAGACCCTTGCATATAAACTACTATTAGACCAAAAGTAAATGGAAATTGCAATTTACATATGTCGTTAAGTTACATTATGACATGAAAAACAAGTTTTCTCATTTATTGTGTTCAATATTTGCAATCAATTAAATCCTAACTTTAAAGGTGCCATCAATTTTAAAAGTCCATACCTTATTTCATATAGTGCCATATATGCCGATCAGCCACAACTTTAAAACCACTGACAAGTGAAGTGAATAACATTGATTATCTCATTACAATGGTACCTGTCAAGGGATGGGATATATTAGGCAGCAAGTGTACAGTCAGTACTTGAAGTTGATGTATTGGATGCAGGAAAAATTGGCACGTGTAAGAATCTGAGCGACATTAACAAGGGCCAAATCTTGATGGCTAGACGACTCGGTCAGAGTATCTCCAAATGGCAGGTCTTGTAGGGTGTTACCAGTATGCAGTGGTTAGTAACTAGCAAAAATGGTCCAAGGAAGAAAACCTGTGAACCGATGACACGGTCATGGGCGTCCAAGGCTCATTGGTGTGCATGAGGAGCAAAAGCAAGCTGTCTGGTCCAATTTCACAGAAGAGCTATTGTAGCACAAATTGTTGAAAAAAATAATGCTGGTTATGATGGAAAGGTGTCAGAACACACAGAGCAACACAGCTTGGTGTGTATAGGGCTGTATAGCTGCAGACCAGTCCGAAAACCCATGCTGAACTATGTCCACCACCAAATGTGCCTGTGATGGTCATGTGAGCGCCAGAACTGGAACAAGGAGCAATGGAAGAAGATGGCCTGGTCTGTTGAATCGGATGTGGACGGCCAAGTGCATGTGCATCGTTTACCTGGGGAAGAGATGACACTAGGACGCACTATGGGAAGAAGGCAAGCCAGTGGAGGCAGTTTGATGCTCTGGCCAATATTCTGTTCTGAGACCTTGGGTCCTGGCAATAGGGTAATGCACCCTGCCACACTGCACAAAATGTTCAGGAATGATTTGAGTCATGGAGGCCCCACCTTGTAACTTACAGGACTTAAAAGATGCGCTGCTAACTTTGGCGCCAGATACCACAGGAAATTTTCAGAGGTTTTGTGGATGTATTGACGGGTCAGAGCTGTTGTGGTGGCATGATAGGAACCTTCACAATTTTAGGCTGAAGGTTTTAATGTTGGGGATGAAAAGCTTTCCATTACACAGTATACTGTGTGAAATAAATATTTAAAAATGAGCAGTGTGCCCCCTCCACATTATCAACCAGATGTCAAGCATATGATCCCCTAGTCCTCCTGCTATAGTGAAAACCAGCCCCAGTCTTGTCCGTGCAAGGCTAGTGCCAAAAAAAGGCATAACTCCCTCCTAGGGTTCTGGGACTCTTCCCATCCTCCTGTGCTGTGGAGCCAGTGTCACATTCTTGTTTTCCAGAGACCAGATAATGGAAGAAATAGCTTCCTGAACATACGTTTCAGAGCTTGGTGTGGCTGCTGTACATCTGACTGTTATTTTGGATATCTGATCATTTGCAAAACCCCTAATGTTATGGCCTTTCTTAAATCCTGATCATGTCTTGTTATTTGGACTAGACTTTTTTTTGTGCAAGCCAGCTATACCAGCTGTCTTTTCTGAAAAACATATTTGCAAGTATTCCTGTGTTCATGTGTGTAATCTTAAAGCTCCTGCAACTACAGTGTGTTCCAGTCCTGCTCTTTCTCAGTAACTCAAGCCTAGTTTTCTAATCAGTGTACTACCAATGTGTTCTTGTATGCAATTTCTATTCATTTTCAGCTTGCACAAGTGCTGACTTTATTGCATTATCTGATAAAAGGTCTTTCAGATTCTGCCCTGACCTGTCCCAGTTCTGGTGCTGCTTTCTGCTCATCAAATACTTTATACCTTGGCAATTGCCAGTTCGCAGGTGGATGTTTGGAGTCGCACCCTGACACTGTATCCAAGCTATATATTCTATTAAAGTACCCTAGTCACCATGCCAAAAACAAGGAATACTGTAGGTCACTCCATAGCCTGTCTTATTCCCAGGAAGAAAATTACCCTAGATCCTGCTCCAGAGATGTTACAATCCCCCAGGTGCAGACTGGGCTGTGGGGCAGGGGAGCATCTGCCAGATCTCAAGCATATGGTCCTATGGTCCTCTTGCTATTATGAGAACCAACCCCAGTCTAGTCAGTGCAAGGCTAAAAAAAAGCGGAACTCCCTCGCAAATGCTACCAAAGGGCTGGGGCTCTTCCCATTCTCCTGCGCTGTGGAGCCAGTATCACAATCTTGTTTTCCAGAGACTAGGTAATGGAAGAAATAGCTTCCCAAACATAAGTTTCAGAGCTTGGTGTGGCTGCTGTACATTTGACTCGTCGTGTGGATTGAGCTTCCTTCTGTTACTTTAGTGTTACCATTAGTCGCTGTTCTAAATCCAGCTAATTACCTCTCAAGAGGACCCAGTTGTGGCCAGGTCCCGAGTTACCGGCCACCACACATGGGCAATTTCACATCTTGAAATTGACTCCAGCGCCAGAAGGATTAATACCCAACGTCGGAGGGGTTAAAGTACCACCACTAGATGTCACGTGAAATGTCAATCAAAAATATGTGTATTAAATAAAAATGTATACTAAAAATGTATACTATGTATACTAAAGTGTGCGCTGTGGCGCTGGTGGAGGTAGTACCCAGCGCCGCAACATTCAAGGGGTTAAACCCCAGCATTAGATGCCGAAGAATGTAAAAACATATTTAAATGAATCAGGAGTGTATTTAATGTATGGGCTCTGCGGCACCAGTAAGTAACGGAAGCACAGTGCCAAAAGGGTTAAATCCCGGCACTAGACGCCGGAAGTGTGCAAATATATATTGTTTGAATAAATAATGTGTTAAATGAATATATTTAAGATATAGGCACTGCAGAACCAGGAGTGTTACTACAAATATGTGTATGTGGATTTTAAATGTGGATTTTAAATAGGAATGTGTATAAATAAATAAAAATTACAGTGGGAGTTGCAGGAGCAGCTCTGGATCCTTCAATCCTCGGCAGCCAGCTTCAATGGCTACTGAAGGGACTTACAAACTAGCCTCCTGAAATCAAATAGATCCAGGAGGTACAGCGCCTCCTGGGGGGTCCCAGGAGGCTAAGCCGCATGCTGGAGCTTAAAGAGCTTTAGATAGCAGCAGGGCAGGGGCTGCTGTACCAGGACCTGGTCTCTTTCCCTCTAGTACTATTTTTGGTCAGAGGGGAGAGCCAGATCCCGGAGCAGGGTCCCTGAAGGTAGTTTTAGATTGTCTGAGGCGGTATATTTATCTTTTAAATCTCCTGGCTCAGACAGTCTGGCACCAAAGGAGGAGAGTGGACTGAGGCCCCCTCTCCCTGGCAGCTCGTGGACAGGGGGAGGTACACTCCCCCTTGCCGGTAGCTTCAATGTTAAAAGCTGTTATCCCCTCTGTGCTGTTTCACATGCAGGCTGCATGAATCAGTCCAGATTGGTTAAAGAGGCAGGAGGCTGGATTACCTCCTTCCAAGCTAAAAAGAGCACTGTGTTACATTAAAATTAGTGATGAGCGGGCTCGGATTTCGCTAATCCGAGCCCACCCGAACAGTGTGGATCCGAAGAGATCCGAGCACTGTTCGGGTATTTCCACCCGCAAAATAAATCCAAAACGAGGCTATGACATCCGAGTCTCGCGTCGGATCTCGCGAGACTCGGATGTCATAACTTCACCGCTCGCGGCCGCCATCTTCATTCTGGCTGCGATCACTCGTGAGGGAGGTTGTAGTTAGGGAGCTCCTGTCCTGCTTTACAGTGGTTTCCTTTGAGATCGTGTGCTCTGTCCTGCTGATCAGTTTAGTGGTCCTTTGTCCAGTGCTCTGTCCTGCTGAGTCCAGTGGTGCTTTGTCCTGTGCTCTGTCCTGCTGAGTCCAGTGGTGCTGCCTGTATCCTGTGCTCTGTTCTGCTAAGGGCATTGTTATTTCAAAATTATTAAAAAATTATAAAAAAAATAAAAAAAATATATATAAAAAACTTATACAAAGATAATTAAAAAAAAATATAAAAAAATTATAAAAAAAGTCTCTAAAAATTTCTACTGCAATATATGAATAGGTTCACTGTTCCTGCAGTCAAGAAATATTAGTACTGCAATATATAAAAATACGTTATATAGTTTATATAAACTACATTCACTGTTGCTGCTGTACCAAAAAATAGGTACTGCTATTTCCGAGTCAAACTACGTTCACTGTTGCTGCTGTACCAAAAAATAGGTACTGCTATTTCAAAGTCAAACTACGTTCACTGTTGCTGCTGTACCAAAAAATAGGTACTGCTATTTCAGAGTCAAACTACGTTCACTGTTGCTGCTGTACCAAAAAATAGGTACTGCTATTTCCGAGTCAAACTACGTTCACTGTTGCTGCTGTACCAAAAAATAGGTACTGCTATTTCAAAGTCAAACTACATTCACTGTTGCTGCTGTACCAAAAAATAGGTACTACTATTTCAAAGTCAAACTACATTCACTGTTGCTGCTGTACCAAAAAATAGGTACTGCTATTTCAAAGTCAAACTACGTTCACTGTTGCTGCTGTACCAAAAAATAGGTACTGCTATTTCAAAGTCAAACTACGTTCACTGTAGCTGCTGTACCAAAAAATAGGTACTTCTATTTAAAAGTCAAACTACATTCACTGTTGCTGCTGTACCAAAAAATAGGTACTGCTATTTCAAAGTCAAACTACGTTCACTGTTGCTGCTGTACCAAAAAATAGGTACTGCTATTTCAAAGTCAAACTACGTTCACTGTTGCTGCTGTACCCAAAAAATAGGTACTGCTATTTCAAAGTCAAACTACGTTCACTGTTGCTGCTGTACCAAAAAATAATAGGTACTGCTATTTAAAAGTCAAACTACGTTCCCTGTTGCTGCTGTACCAAAAAATAGGTACTGCTGTATAACTCCAGTCCAGTGGTACTCTTTTGTGCCGCAGATAATTTGTAAAGGCTTTGCCGAGTGTGTGTGGTTTAGGGGTACGCTCTCTTGTGCTGCATATAATGGAGTACCAAAATTTGGAGGATAAAGTAGGGAAAGTTCAAGAACCACTTCCTCCTAATGCTGAAGCTGCTGCCACTAGTTATGACATAGACGATGAAATGTCATCAACGTCGTCTGCCAAGGGCGATGCCCAATCTCCTAGTAGAGGGCATGTAAAATCCAAAAAGCCAAAGTTCACTAAAATTAGCAAAAAAAGAAAATTGAAATCATCTGAGGAGAAACGTAAACTTGCCAATATGCCATTTACGACACGGAGTGGCAAGGAAGGGCCCTGGCCCGTGTTCATGACTAGTGGTTCAGCTTCACCCAAGGATCTAAGCCCTCCTCCTCCCCCCCTCTAAAAAATTTAAGAGACTTAAGCTGTCATCTACAACACAGCAAACAACTCTGCCTTCTAAAGAGATGGCATCACAAATCCCCAAGGCGAGACCAAGGGTGTTGGTGGTTGCGAAGCCTGACCTTCCCATCACTATACGGGAAGAGGTGGCTCCTTCCACCATTTGCAGCACGTCCTCTGCATATGCTGGAAGGATCACCCACAGTCCAGTTACAGATTTGGCTAATGAAGGTGTCCATGTTGTACCCCGGGAGGAGGATATTGATGTAGCTGGCGCTGAGGAGGAACTTGACGAGGAGGATGCTGATGTGGTTATCTTAAATGAGGCACCAGGGGGAAAAACAGTTGTTGTCCATGGGATGAAAAAGCCCATCGTCATGCCTGGTCAGAAGACCAAAAAATCCACCTCTTCGGTCTGGAGTTATTTTTATCCCAACCCGGACAACAAATGTATGGCCATATGTACCTTATGTAAAGCTCAAATAAGCAGGGGTAAGGATCTTGGTCACCTAGGGACATCCTCCCTTATACGTCACCTGAAGAACCTTCATAATTCAGCGCTTAGTTCAGGACCTGTGGCTAGGACCGGGACACCTAAATCCCTTGGTCCTGTTGGATACACACCACCAACACCCTCCTCGTCAACTTCCTCCACGATCTCCATCAGAGATAGTCCCGCAGGCCATGTCACCGGCATGACTGAGTCCTCTTCAATACGGGATTGTTCCGGGGAATCCTGCAGCCTACTACTGCCGCTGCTGCTGTTGCTGCTGGTAGTTGGTCATCTTCCCAGAGGGAAAGTCGTAAGAACGCTACGTCTTTCACCAAACAGTTGACCGTCCAACAGTCGCTTGCCATGAGCACGAAGTACGACAGTAGTCATCCTATGGCAAAGCGGATAACTGCGGCCGTAACAGCTATGTTGGTGTTAGACGTGCGTCAGGTGTCCGCCATCAGTGGAGTGGGATGTAGACGGTTTATAGAGGTATTGTGTCCCCGGTACCAAATCCCGTCGAGATTCCACTTCAATAGGCAGGCGATACCCGGGATGTACAGAGAAGTATGAACAAGTGTCCTCGGTGCTCTGAGAAATGCGGTTGTACCCACTGTCCACTTAACCACGGACATATGGACAAGTGGTTCAGGGCAAACTAAGGACTATATGACTGTGACAGCCCACTGGGTAGATGCATCGCCTTCCGCAGCAACAGCAGCAGCTGCATCAGTAGCAGCATCTCCACAACGGCTGCTCGTTCCAAGGCAGGCAACGTTGTGTATCACCAGTTTAAATAAGAGGCACAACGCTGACAACCTCTTAGAGAAACTGAGGGAAATAATCTTGCAGTGGCTTACCCCACTTAGACTCTCCTGGAGATTTGAGGTGTCAGACAACGCCAGTAACATTGTGCGGGCATTACATATGGGCAATTTCCAGCACGTCACATGTTTTGCCCACACCATAAATTTGGTGGTGCAGCATTACCTGCAGAGGGACAGGGGTGTGCAGGAGATGCTTGCGGTGGCGCGCAAAATTGCTGGACACTTTTGGCATTCTGCCAGTGCCTACCGCAGACTCGAGCAACATCAAAAAAGGCTGAACCTGCCCTGCCACCACCTCAAACAAGAGGTTGTGACGCGCTGGAACTCCACCCTCTATATGCTGCAGAGGATAGAGAAGCAGCAAAAGGCCATTCAAGCCTACACAGCCACCACGACATAGGCAAAGGAGTGGGGATGCGCCTGAGTCAAGCGCAGTGGAGACTGATTTCCGTGTTGTGCAAGGTTCTCCAGCCGTTTAAACTTGCCACACGAGAAGTCAGTTCCGACACTGCCAGCTTGAGTCAGGTGATTCCCCTGATCAGGCTGTTGCAGAAGCAGCTGTAGAAAGTGAGGGGGGAGCTGGTAAAGCATTGCGATTCAACAAAGCATGTAGCTCTTGTGGATGAAGCCCTTCATACGCTTTGCCAGGAACCGAGGGTGGTCACTCTTTTAAAGTCAGAGGAATACATTCTGGCCACCGTGCTGGATCCTTTGTTTAAAGCGTATGTTGTGTCTCTGTTTCCGGCAGACACAAGTCTACAGCGGTGCAAAGACCTGCTGGTCAGGAGATTGTCCTCTGAAAATGACCGTGACATGCCAACAGCTCCTTCTTCATTTTCTTCAACACCTGTGGCTGCGAGGAAAAAGCTCAGTTTTCCTAAAAGACCCGCTGGCGGGGATGCTGAGAACATCTGGTCCGGACTGAAGGACCTGCCAACCATTGCAGACATGTCTACTATCGCTGCATTGGATGCTGTCACTATTGAAAAAATGGTGGAGGATTACTTTGCTGACACCATCCAAGTAGGCATGTCAGACAGTCCTTATTTTTACTGGCAGGAAAAAAAGGCAGTTTGTAAGCCCCTGTACAAACTGGCTCTATTTTACCTGAGTTGTCCCCCCTCCAGTGTGTACTCGGAAAGAGTTTTTAGTGCAGCGGGGAACCTGGTCAGTGAGCGGCGAAGGAGGTTGCTTCCGCAAAACGTTGAAAAAATGATGTTCATGAAAATGAATTATCAATTCTTCAATCAAGACCAGCACTGGCCTCCAGAGACAACAGAGGGACCTGTGATTGTGGAGTCCAGCGGGGACGAATTGATAATGTGTGAGGATGAGGAAGTACACACTGAAGGGGGAGAGGAATCAGAGGATGAGGATCAGGATGAGGACGACATCTTGCCTCAATAGAGCCAGTTTAGTTTGTACAGGGAGAGATGAATTGCTTTTTTGGTGTGGGGGCCCAAACAAACCAATCATTTCAGCCACAGTAGTTTGGTAGGCCCTGTCGCTGAAATGATTGGTTTGTTAAAGTGTGCATGTCCTATTTCAACAACATAAGGGTGGGTGGGAGGGCCTAAGGACAATTCCATCTTGCAACTCTTTTTTTGGCATTATGTGCTCTTTGGGGCTTAGTTTTTCAAACTGCCATCCTGTCTGCCACTGCAGTGCCACTCCTAGAGGGTACACCTAAATCCCTTGGTCCTGTTGTATCCACACCAGCAACACCCTCCTCGTCAATTTCCTCCACGATCTCGTTTAGAGATAGTCCTGCAGTGCAGAAATATTAGTATCAGATATTAAACTACGTTCACTCTTCCTGCAGTGCAGAAATATTAGTATCAGATATTAAACTACGTTCACTGTTCCTGCAGTGCAGAAATATTAGTATCAGATCTTAAACTACGTTCACTGTTCCTGCTACATCAAAAAAGCAGGAACCTGCCCTGCCATCAACTAAAACAAGAGGTCGTGACGCGCTTGAACTCCACCCTATATATGCTGCAGAGGATGGAGGAGCAGCAAAAGGCCATTCAAGCCTACACAGCCACCTACGACATAGGCAAAGGAGTGGGGATGCGCCTGAGTCAAGCGCAGTGGAGACTGATTTCCATGTTGTGCAAGGTTCACACTGGTACACACTGAAGGGGGCGAGGAATCAGAGGATGAGGATGAGGACGACATTTTGCCTCAGTAGAGCCAGTTTAGTTTGTACAGGGAGAGAGGAATTGCTTTTTATGTGTGGGAGCCCAAACAAACCAACCTTTTCAGCCACAGTTTTGTAGGCCTGTCGCTGAAATGATTGGTTTGTTAAAGTGCGCATGTCCTATTTCAACAACATAAGGCATAGTTGCCAACTCTCCGGGAGAGGGGGCGAGACTGGAGGGCGGGAGGGGGCGGGACGAGGCTAATCGTGTCATTTTGGCCCCGCCCCCCGCAAAACCGTAATTTCCGATGTGGGGGCGGGGCCAAAATGACGCGATTGGCCTCGTCCCGCCCCCTCCCGCCCTCCAAAATGGCGTGATTCACCGAGAATCGCGTCAAATGACGTGATTCTCGGTGAAATCCAGGATGCGGGAGAAATGCCATCTCCCCCGGGAGCCCGGGAGACTGACTCGAATTTCGGGAGTCTCCCGGACTTTCCGGGAGAGTTGGCAAGTATGACATAAGGGTGGGTGGGAGGGCCCAAGGACAATTCCATCTTGCACCTCTTTTTTTGGCATTATGTGCTCTTTGGGGCCTAGTTTTTCAAACTGCCACTTTCAAACTTTCCTGTCTGCCACTGCAGTGCCACTACTAGATGGGCCACGTGTTTGTGCCGCCCACTTGGGCCGCTTAGCTTAGACATCCAGCTACCTCGGTGCAACCTTTTGGCCTTAAAACAATATTGAGAGGTGTGAGGTGTTTCGAATAGACTGGAAATTAGTGGAAATGATTGTTAATGAATGTTATTGAGGTTAATAATAGCGTAGGAGTGAAAAAAAAAAACAAAAAACGTTTTTTTGAACTTTTTATGCTTTTTTAAAAACAAATCAGAACCCAAAACCTCAAGCTAATCAGAACCCAAAACCCAAAACCCAAAACCCTAAAAGTGTCCGGTGCACACCCTTAATTAAAATGTATTATTCCATCTGTACCTTTCTGGATGTCATTAGTGCCTTCAACTAGTGAATGTGACTGTTCTTTTCAGGACTTCCTAAGCTAATAAACTTCAGCAGTTTAAGGAACCCGATTTGACACCTACTTACCTGCTGTAATTCCTGTGACTAGATTAGACCAATGTGACAGATTAGACCAATTTAATCCATTATCTGGCTGATCTGAAGTTAAGACCCAGCACTCCAGTACCAATGCTTTGCCCGCTATCGGCAGCTATGGCCAGTGTGATAGGCCGGAGGGAACCATCAACGGCAAACCTGTTCTGAAGACAAGAGGTCAGGGCTCCCATCCCAGGTGTCCCAGCAAGGGGGTACACTAGCAGATCGAGTTACCCAGAAGGACGCACTGCTGGATGCCACAAAGGACTCCAGTGGTGACAGCATTTAGGATAAAGAAAGGGGACAGTGGCAAGACAAGCCCAACCGATCTCCAGCAACACAACAGACAGGGTGGCATAGGCGTTCCATTCTATTACACCAGTGGTCTTCTACCTATTCCTCTGACTCACCTACTGGCCATTTGGGGTAGTAGATTATTGTTCTGAGTCTTCCAGCTTCCGGAGCCATCTCTGTGTCTCTGGGTACAGGTTTCCAGTTCCAGCTTTACCAGGTTGTGAGTTCCAGGGTGGTCTAAACCCTTTGGGGTTGCTTATCCCAAGTCCCTACTTTTTGTCACAGGTCCTGAGTCCTGAGTTGCCCTGGGGCCAGTTTCAGGTTTATTCAGTCCAGGAGGTAGCGACCTCTGGTATTCCTCTAACTGAGTTCTGAGCCTTTCCAGTTCCAGTTTTGGTACAATAATCCTCTATCTTTCTGGACTTTCGGGGGTACAAAGTCTCTAGCCGTCGGTTCAGTCTCTCTGTTCCTGCATTCAGGTTCCAGTGCACCAGGTCCAGATTCCAGTTGGTTATTCCACTTCGGACTCTAGTCCAGTATTCCTCCTCCTGTCGTCTGGTAATCACGAATAGAGAAGACATTCACTCCATGAGCAAGGTCTTTATCCGGTCTGCTATTTTTCACTTCAACTCTGCTGGCTCCAGCTGATGATAATGATTGGATAAGGTTATAGTTGCTTTAATTATGAATTTATTTTTTTAAATAGTGCACCATTTTAATTTTACATATTTTTTACTCTACTGGAAACAGTGACCACCAGTAAGATCAACTGGGATGGGATTTGTTCCATTATCGCGGCAGGAACAGCCCCCATTGAAATTCATTTTGGAACATTAGTTTTCCAGTGATAAATTGCAGCTTGTTTCAGCTGCTTTGTAAATGGAGATATGGTTGCGTGATTCTCCAGTGTGAGGCAACCATGACAAAAAAGAAAAATAGTTTTACAACTCTCCTTTTGTAGATTATTGCATGCTCAGATAAACACTTGAGAGGTTTAGAAACTGTAACAACGTACCCACTAATTTCAGTTGAGGACTAGTTATTAGACTTATTAGTTATTAGAGTTACAAGAGTTTTAAAAATAAACACAAAAAAAACAGTTGGGGTAATCCGGGGCCCACGGTGCTCACTGAGCCCTCAGCAGGAGCCTAAATTAGCTAATGGATGATCTGACTACCTTAGTCAGCAGAATCATCCAGTCAATTCCCAGGAGGAGAGAAAATAAGTACCGAGTGACAGTTCTACAGAAAATGGGTGTTTTTCTCTTACATCAAGAAAACTTGTTATCAAACCATAAGATGGCAAAGGAGTTCTCTACTTTGAAATTCATAGACAAATAACATGATTTGTGCTGTGTATTAGAGAGAAGAAGGGATAGAAAGTTCTAACAGTACTGCTCAAATCCCATTCTCACACGATGCCTGGAGAGTTACAGATCCACTGGCTAGAGAGGAATTCGTTATTAACTATAGGGTTCTGTCCCTTCAACCAGTTTCAGAGGGGTTTTTACTCACAGGTACACAATATTAATGCCAGAATTGACATTGCATTCCTAGGTTCAATTAGCCAGCACCAAGATTATAAATATACATATACAACCGAAGCGCCAAACATAGTGTGAATATGTAGACCATACAGTAAATTACAAATCCATAAAAATAACCACATACCAAGAACTAGTAAATAAGAGGCTTATTTTATTCCTCAGTCGTTCCTGAGCAGACCATTAATACAATAGCATACTCAAACTCAAGTAAAAAGCATTGCCATAGCATAATACGTTTCCAAACCAGCGATAACCTCTCAATAAATGGTTAAAATATTTTATTACAAATAGAAAGCTCATTTAAGCAATTATTACACATACATTATTTATAAAATCAATAGCTTATCTGGAAACAATATTTCCCAGGCAGATGACCTTCAGAAGAAAACTCTTTGGCCAGGAAAGCAGTCCCCAACTAAGGCTAAGTACACTGTAAACTCCAGATGATCCCTTTTAATGGGTTTCATTTAATGACTTCTTTGAAAGGGTTAAATTTTTTGAAAATGATATCCCTTTCAAAGAAGTAATTAGGCAAAACGCGTGCCGAGTACCGAGTCGGCCTCGGTACTTTCACGGGCCCTTGGAACTGAAAATGAGGCAAAGCGTAATTGTTGCGTCATCGGATCTTGCGAGTTTTGGATTCTATAAGTACCGCCATCCACAGAGATCTGGCACCATTTTACAAACAGACACAGAATATGTAGCAGCGTTCTTGGCAGCCTCCAGTGTAGTTGGCCAGGGTCATAACTAAAACAGAAAGAGGGGGGGTTGTCGGTGTTCTTGGCAGTCTAGTGACATTGTACTGTGCCATAGCTCACACTGAAACAAGAGGGAAGGCAGTGTTCTTCTTATCAGTCTCCTCTCCAGTAACATTGCTCTGTGAAATTGCTCATACAGAAAAAGGAGGGGTGGCAGTTTTCTTCTTGTCAGTCTCGAGTGACATTGCTCTGTGCCACTGCTCAAATAGAAACAGGAGGGGTGGTAGTGTTCTTCTAAGTCTCCAGTTACATTGCTGTGTGCCATTGCTCATACAGGAGCAGTAGGGGTGGCAATGTTCTTCTAAGTCTCCAGTGACATTGCTCTGTGCCATTGCTCATACAGAAACACAAGAGGTGCAGATGTCATTGTCACTCTCCAGTGACATTGCTCTGTGCCATTGCTCATACAGAAACAGGAGGGGCGGCAGTGTTCTTATAAGTCTTCAGTGACATTGCTCTGTGCAATTGCTCATTCAGAAAAAGGAAGGGTGACAGTGTACTTGTCACTCTCAAGTCTCTAGGCACATTGTTCTTGTCACTCTCCAGTCTCAGTGCCATTGCTCACACAGAAACAGGAGTAGCAGTGTTCTTGTCACTCTCCAATCTCCAGTTACATTGCTCTGTGAAATCGATATGGATTCACATCAGTCCACAGAAGACCAGCATCACCAAGCAGCTGCTTTCACCAGTCATGATGATACTATTAAAGTAATTTTATCGTTTTCCAATAAGCATTGTCTAAGCGATTTCTTGTGGGTCCAAAGCACAATTAATTTATTTAGCAAAACCAAAAGGTTTAGCAGCTTAATACATAATTACAACACAGTACAGCCGATACCAAATAAATACATACCACAGCGCCCTCGCTGTGCTCAGCTGTGCTCCGCTTGTACCAGCTACGGTACTTCAGTCCAGATGACTGTGGTCAGAGATGACTGCAGTTGGTCCCAGCAAAGGTATATATACACTTAGTGCTACAGAGACAACAATACAGATGATGTGGCTTGCTTCTATAGGTCCAGGCTTCAGGAGGGTCCAGTGTAATGCAGGTCACAAGCCAGTTCAAACAACCCCCTCCAAGGGTGGGGGGTCAACATTCCAAGGGTGAGAGTCTGCTTTCCAGATGACTCTCCCGCCCAGAAACCAGTTTAAGCTAGTCTATTTACAATACACAGTCAGTAACATTTTAAACATTTATTCTCTAACATCGCTAACTAGAGTATGCAATGTGCGATCCCTTCAGCGAATGAACCAGACAACTGCGGACACATAGGGGATTAAAATGATACTAAGTGACATGTTTCCTGTAACATGAACCTTAAATATCACTAAAGTGTACATATAACCTTAATATACATATATAACTAGAAACTAAATATCATCTGCTCATAAATCACTGTGGAATGGAACCATTATAAATATGTAATATATAAATAGATGAATGTAAAAAGGGCGAGTGTATGCGTACGTGTTTTATCGTGCAATCGCACCAAGCCACGTGTTACGTGCCTTACTGATTGCAATCGCACGGTAAAACAATATTAACCAATATACTTTCGTTCATCAAATTATACGACTTCGACAATACTAATCCCTCTATATCATCTGCTAAAGCCTATGTTCAAGTGCATACTGGTTTTAAGTGAGGGAAACAAAAATGTGTAATAAAAGCTTTCACCTTTCTAAAAAAAAAAGGGAGCGTGAAAGTTCCGAGCCCGCTTAGTACTTTCACGCGTCCTTGTAACTGAAAACAAGGCAAAACGTCATTGTTGCATCATTGGATCTTGCAAGTGTTGGATTCTAGAAGTACTGCCCTCCACTGAGATCTGGCGCCATTTCACAAACAGAAGAAGATGTAGCAACATTCTTGGCAGCCTCCAGTGTAGTTGGCCAGCGTCATAGCTAAAACAGAAGAGTGGCAGTGTTCTTGGCAGTCTAAAGTGATGTACTGTGCAATAGCTCACACTGAGACAGGAGGGAAGGCATTGTTCTTCTTATCAGTCTCCTCTCCAGTAACACTGATGTGTGAAATTGCTCATACAGAAACAGGAGGGGTAGCAGTTTTTTTCTAATCAGTCTCCAGTGACATAGCTGTGTGCCATTGCACAAACAGAAACAGGAGGGGTGATAGTGTTCTTATAAGTCTCCAGTGACATTGCCCTGTGCCATTGTTCATGCTGAAACAGGAGGGGTGGCAGTGTTCTTATAAGTCTCCAGTGACATTGCTTTGTGTGATTGCTCATTTAGAAACAGGAAGGGTGACAGTGCTCTTGTCACTCTTCAGTAACATTGTTCATGTCACTCATCAGTCTCAGTGCCGTTGGTCACACAGAAACAAGAGCAGCAGTGTTCTTCCCACTCTCTAGTCTCCAGTCACATTGTTTTTGTCACTCTCCAGTCTCCAGTCACATTGCTCTGTGCCATCAATATGGATTCACATCAGTCCACAGAAGACCAGCAGCACCAAGCAGCTGCTGGTACCAGTAATGATGGTACTGATCCCTCTACGTCATCTGCTAAAGCCTGTGTTCAAGTACATATTGGTTTTAAGTCAGGGAAACAATAATGTGAAAAAAAAGCTTTCACCTTTCTAAATAAAAATACACCTCTCTAATAAAGGTGAAAGTTGACTGTAGAAAAACATAAAATTGCCAACATGTCATTCTACTCAAAATATTAACAAGCATACCAGCATCAGCTAGCTCCCTTCTCTCAGATAGATCCCAGCACCTGCAATCTACACTGTCATCATCCTCACCCTCATCCTCACCATCATCAGTGTGTACATCATCCTCACACAATACTAATTTATCCCCGCTAGAATCCACCATTCCAGAAGTCTCTCTACGTGGATGTATTTGATGGTAATTGCTTTCCTCGTGGAATATGCAGTTAATTTTGCAACAGAGCTGTCACGATTTTTTGCAACTCTTTGAGACCAGACTATATGTCAAAATGTTTTGCTGACTCATCTGCTTCACCACTGGGTGTCTTGGGAAAGCTAAGTATTTTCCTAGCAGAAGTTTCCAAAGAAAATGAGGGAGGAGACAACATTGTGTCATGTACCATTTGAGCTGTCAGTTTGCTGACCCGGAGCTCACTGCATCTCTTGAGATCTGGGTCAATTGGAAAGAAAGATAAGACATAGCTCTTAAACCTAGGATCATGCACAGTTGCCAAAATATAATGATTCGA
This sequence comes from Mixophyes fleayi, assembly GCF_038048845.1. NCBI lineage: Eukaryota > Metazoa > Chordata > Amphibia > Anura > Limnodynastidae > Mixophyes > Mixophyes fleayi. The sequence continues at coordinate 188,032,856 of NC_134405.1, forward strand.
TTTCAAGATCTTAATAACTCTTCGATCCTGGCGAATAAAGTCCTTGATCTACAAGTCCTACATAGTTAGCGGAATTGCTTTGTTTCATCTCCTTCAATTTCTTTAGCTGCTGTTCCAAAAGTTTAATTAGAGGAATCACTTGACTCAAGCTACCAGTGTCTGAACTCACTGAACAGGTGACTAGTTAGAGTGTTTTCAGCACCTTGCACAAGACACAAAGTATTCTTCACTGCACTGGACTAAAGTACATTCCACTCAAATTCTATTTTCTTACAGCTGCTGCAATCTTCTACATGTTCTACATCTTCTACATCTCCCAGGCTAAAACTCTTCACTTTAGGTTGACTACTGAGGGTAACACGGAAACTCCTGATATTACTAAATATTATTATGCATCTCACCTACGTCAATTGGTAAACTGATTTTCTCACCCATCCTCTATCAGCTGGCTTAATATTGAAACAACCAGCACTAGCATAATTTCTTTACATCCAATTTGATGTACTACTAAACTTTCAAAATCTGTTGCTGAAAATTGAGATTTTTCTTAGTCTTTATAGTTGTATTCTGTTAGGAAGTCTAAATGAACAATAATGCCTTTGTCCATAATTCCATTGCGGGATAATCATATCTTTTCAGCTGGCTATCCTTCTCCTCTTCCTATTTGTTTGACATGTATTTATTGATAAATATAGTTTCATTCATTATGCTATTGATTGTACGTTCTGTCCTTTCAAAATAAAGTTACAAAATAGATACATCTATATAATTTAGTTATTCAACAGACACATGTTTGGCAACTTTAACTTAAGGTTTGGCGAGACTAAGCTATGGCAAGGTGATTGACCTAATGGTAGGTGTTTTGTAGGGTGCACAACATCCTACAAATATATACTCATGCAAACAAGGGTTACAATTCAATAACGATTAATAATGGTAACTAATACAGAATACCCCAGTCTAAGTGTAATATTTAAAAATCCTTTATAAAAGGCATGATTTAAAGTAAAAGCATTGATCATGCCATTTGGCATATGGTTTCATAGGCAAATATTTTCAAGCCTACATCAAAATTCACTGAAAATGCCTACTAAGTTGTAAATAAATTACTCAAGTGAATGTGTTCATTTTACTAACATGGCACATGTTTATGCCAACTAAGATAAATACGTGTTCAGTAATGTTGATAAATTTCACTAACATTTAAATGTGACAAATTTATATCAATCTTATTTAAATATTAGGGGATTTTCATTTTTAGATTAGCATGCAATATTGTATCTTCCTTATGTTCTAGATCTCAAGAGAACTTGTTAGCCAGTGAATATTCACGTTTCAATGCAAAATATAAATAAGTCAGCATTTTACACTAGCATTATAATATTACTTGGAAAAAAATGGTTTCAAATACGGTACACACACTTTTTGTTCAATATTTCAGCGTGTATCCTAAAGAACATCACCTATTTACTTACTATTACTAAAATTGTAAAATCCATTTATATTATGCATAGTAATATGTAATTTATAATACAGATTTAACATATATACTTGTACAGTATTTGCAAATGTACACATGTGAACCCACTGTACTTCAGTTAAATTAAATTAAATTAATATTTGGGGGTCATTTATTAAATGGAAAGAATTCTGAGAGGCTATGTCTGTTCTTATGTGCAAATGTCATGAGTTTCTCTAGTTCCAAGCATCTGAAAATACAGATTTCCTTAAATAAAATTCAGATTTTGCTAAGAAAAAATCAGGACTGACTTTAAAATACATATTGGAATCATAACCAGCATTGATGTTAAAAAATGTTGGTCATGGGCCTGATGAAGAGATGGTGAAAAATGGTGTAATTTAAGCTTTAAAAAGTTGCATGTAAAAATAATGTGTTTTTTGCCCACGTACTGAACCAAATGCATCTTAAGGCTTTTGCAGGTAGCATATTTGCCCTGTTTACTCCAGGCACACATCACAAGCATAATTGCTATTAACTGCTTAAACCTTTCTAATATAGCAGCAACAACTTCCCGTCTCATGTATGTAAATAAAAATCTTTATCTTAAACACGCACACAAAAGCATAATATATACCTGGGCGATGAAGAAAGCACTGATCTGAATCAGAGGTGCAATCTCAAATAGCCAATCACAGGCAATTCTTTAGTGCCTTAATCATTATCAACCTGCTCCTGAGGACCTGCAAATAGTACAGCTTTCTCATATATATATACACTATATAAAACTTGTTTCCAATCTGCATCAGTTTGCAATTGTACTTACTGTATTTGGTCTATGTTAGAACACCCCATCCTCCGACCCTTTCTCCATACCACGTCTCCAGACACAGGCTTATGAAAGTGGCCAAATCACGTAAATCTACATAGGCACATTTGTATGCACTCCCTTTTTGGTCATGCGCAGAGCGATTTCATTGAAGATAAAAATTGTAAAAATTGGCATAGTACTCACACAACATCAGACTTTCTGTTTAGAAGTAGGATAAATATCTTCTTTCAATTTCCCTTTTAAAGTGAAGAGTTCAGCTACACAGGTTCAACTTTCCATGTGTAGTTTACTTTAGTTACATTTCATATCCTGCATTTGTCAAAACTAAAGGAAAATAGAAAAAAATGTGTCTTCTCTTAATGTCTGTTTAATATGTGGGTTTGCTGCCAAGTAGAGTGATATCATAATATGTACCCCCACAACTAATATTACACAGAGGCAGGGGGACATGAAGAAAAATTTTCATGGGGGGCAAAAGGCCAAGGACTACTATAGCACTTGGAGCCCCTTTTTCTCGCGTTTGGTATCTCATTTTATGACAGTTGTAACAGTGACTGTAGATATACAAATCCTCCCAATCCTATGTTAATTTTTGACAGTGTTTCAGGGCTTAGCCAACCCCAGTTTCATTGTTTATTTTACTATAAAAATGTATTTATGCATTATGAAATAAATATTATTATTAATATTAACTACCAAGTAGTACTAAAGCTGTAGAAAGATAGATAAATTCAATTGTTCATCTTATAAATTTATATTTTTCATAGCCCTTCACCTAGTTTTTATTCACATTTTGTTGACAACATAATCTCATTTGATTGGGAGTATTTGTAAATCTATAGTCACTGCCTCACTGGTTATGGTATGTGCTATAATTTTTTATATAAACAAATCAATCAATCTGTATTAAATCTATACTAAGTCAATCTATATTAGAGAACATTTGGTAGTTATACTGAGAGAAAAAGAGGAGAAATCGAAAGGGATTCCGATACAAGAAAGGCTGGAAAGCACTGCACCCTAAAATATAACTTTTATTAATTATGATTAAAAAATATATACAGTATCATCTATTCAAGAAAAAACGTGTGGTGTGAAATATTAAAAACAAACATAAACACAAAGACATTTGTGTAAAAAACACTCACTGAAGGAGAATTGTAGAGTACTACAAAGATTCGAATATGGAACACAAGCTCTGTATAACGTGACTTTTCCCTTTCCTATTTCCCATTTACATCAGGAACCACCCTATGTAACAATCTGAAATATGTCTGCTTTTATGTATGCAGTCTGAATAATTTCTGAGGAAGCGGTATACGATGATTTTATTATTATTTTTATTTTCCATCTTCAAATTATGTGTCAGCATGTATATCCCAATTTCTTGCTACAGAGTGCACAGTGCACCAATGGAGATTTTTTTTCCATCTCTTCACAGACTTAGGTGTACTTTTAGCAGATGCCTTTCCCAAGAATGGAGGGTAAGTGTGCAACTTGATAAGCACAGGGCAAACTATCTAAGTGCACTGTTGCAAAATCAACCCATTTTACAGTTAACTTTGACCTCTGTAGACAGCAGAGGGCAATTGTGTAACAATAGTTTGCCCAACCCCACTTCATTTCATAACAGTGAAGATCATTTTGCTAACTCCAGCAGCGACATAAAGCTGCACACAAATGCACAGAGGTTCATGTCACAGCAATCATTAAGAAATGGAGGCTTGCTAACACTCCCAGAGGTCTTATAATAGGCCTGCCAGGGGGGAGCCACCAATGACTTATGTAAGTTGGGTAAGGTATATATGATGGGTGTCATGGGATGATCCTGGCAGAAAAACGTTGCAGTCTCATTTTAAATCCAATTATTGAATAATCCAAGTTGATTCATTGATCAATTTCATTTTGATAAGTACTAGTTAGATCATATTTCAAAACTTTATAGAAGATAGTATCAAAAAGCTGACATTTGATCTCTCGGCTATAATCAGTATTGGACAAGCCAGATGTATAACAAGTTCTTTTTTTTTCTTCAACACCTTTAATGCACATAATTCCTTCTTTGTGCGGTTCCTATACATACAATCATCAGACTATAAAAGGGCAAAGTTTCTCTTTTAACCAACCTTAAATGTGGCACTTTATTAAATGTTAAATGTTGCTCTGTGGGTCAAATTTACATTTCTTCTTAAAGAAGCAAAATGGGGTCATTTCAACCACAGGGGTTTTTGACAGAAAATATTCCTTCAGCTTAAGCTATCTATGAAGTTTATAAAGATCAACCTGCCAGTCAAACAGTCAGTGTAAAAGCAGGGATGAATGAAAGTTTATTCAAAACAGGTAAGTCACAGTCACTCATAGAATATGTTCTTAAATTAAGACCACTACTTCTTTTGCATATCTAACCCCTCCATTTCAAATTGGTTTGTTAGAGCTTTTTCCTTGCCTCTGGTAAACCTTATGCCCTCGTCTAAAAACTGGGTTTCACATGTGAAGAGGTATCTGTAGTATAAGAGTCACTTTGTAAAGTTTGTGATTGTCCTATCTATGTCAATATATTTGAAACCATTAGTTGCTCTCCAAATCTGATCAAATTGGTCATTTGCCATCAAGTCAGTGATATATCTAGTGTTTGTTGTAATTTTTGTTTAATTATTTGAATTTATTCTTTTTAAATTTCACTGAATATTCCTTATAACTAGTTACTGTTTTATGAAACTTAGACAGATACTTAGTATTAGAATAGGAACTTAGTGTCTCAAAGTATAATGACTAAAGTGTATTAACTTCTTGTTTAACATAGCAGTATCAAGATCAGCTTAAATCTGTTCAATAACAAGAAGCATAAGATCAAAAGTGAATTGATTTAAAATGTGACACCACTTCTTGCAAGAATCCCTGTTATGTTGCCCCAAAGTGGGCTAATTTTTAATTCAAAAGCCCCAGGGTATAAGCTTCTCCTATTGGCATTATGAAAGTGTCAACTGTTAGGAATTCTATGACTAATAACCCTAAATATCCACCTTATGCAAATATTTTTATGAATCAATAGGAGCAAGGGCATATACATTCTGATTATGTATATTCAAGAAATATACATTTCTATATTTGCTTCATAGATGATCTTTTTCTCATTTGGACTTTGAATGAGACATCATTATATTCTTTTGTCAACCATTTTAACCATATTCCAGGCATTAGGTTCTCATTAACATTTGGGGCTAGATATACTAAATTGCGGGTTTGAAAAAGTGGCGATGTTGCATTCTACAAAATGACAGCTAGAATCTGATTGGTTGCTATAGCAATGGCCATTGATTAAGCACATTAGCGAAATGCGCATCTGCGTTTTTGTGTACGCTGTGCTCTTACAACTAAAATATACTTTACACTGCTCCATCTGTTTATTGTTTTACTAATTAATCAACCTGATAGACCTTTGCCGTTTTCAGTTAGGAAAACTTGGTCCCTCATTTATGTATTGGGGAATGTTTGACCACTTATGGTCACCTATACGATACTCTTGTTAGGAGTTAGTGTAATTACCCCAGGAGGCACTTACATATTATAGAGCTCAGCGGCATATATCAGTATTAGACGATAAAGCCAGCAGAAATAGGTTGTAACAATATGAATATCCAATCATAGGATACTAGTTCCATAATTAGATTGTTATAAACATAAGGTCCATTTGTTTACACACCTTTATTATATAAATACAACATATATTATCACAGATTAATAAGTGATATATTTCAGTATCCTTATAATAAATGATCAAGGGTACCTTTCTTAATGTTACACCTATTGTTACAGCACAGTGGGATATATTCTCAATGGAGGAATTTATTGCTAATTGATTGGGCAGAAATAATTGATAATTGAAGAGTTATGTATTAAGAAAAATGTATTATCTGTGAGAATTACACAACCAGCGGCACAGACTAGCAGTTTACCTGCTATTTTTAACAGCATACAATTATTGGTTCTTCATTTTCATTTTCATATGAATGTTTTTTATTATTTCGCTAATAATGTTGTAGTGTTAATTTTTAAATTTTGTAATAGCCCCCTGAACGCCCTACCACACATACTCCTCTCCTCTCTCCAATGTTATACGATATCATTTGTGAAGGTGCACCTCTTCCAGTGACATTGAGTGAATAGATAATTATACAATATAATTAAATGGAAATGATGACAAAATAATATGCTACTGGTTTAGTGGGCTCACCCGGTGAGGTACATATTTGTTTGAAATACGTATGTTATTCTATAAAATATGAAATCAACATTATTGCCTTTTGACATAGTAAATAATTGGTGCACATTGCAGAGAGAAATAAAAATAATTTTTGGTATGTTTCCTCCATTTGTATTTATGTCTGGGGAGGTTGCTGGTCATGAATGTAACAGAATTAAGTTGATTAGTCTCCAGTCCTCTCAATTTGAGCTATTATAACCAGGGAAACATAACTGCTTAATCAGTCCCCCTTTCCTCTTAGCAGTTGAAAGTGAAAAAAATTTTTTTTTATTAAGCGTTTTGCACAACATTCGTGCATTTTTATCCAGTGAAAAAAATGAGAATTCAGTATAATTTATCATTACTATGAAGCAGAAGTTTAGAAGACTGTTTGAAGTGGGAGTTGCCAACCAAATATATGTCAATGTCTGCTTATCTCACCATGTAACCTGCCTCACTAGACAAAGAAACACTTACGGATTTGCCTTACAGTTGGGAACCTTTAAATGCTTAAAAAAAAGTCATTTGCCAGCAATGGAAATGATGATTGTACTAAGAGAGACATTTTGACAAGTATGTTGTTGTGTGGATTTAGTCAAAACTGTTTTGATATAAATAATATATTATTTTGCTCTCTGTATTCTATATTAGGCAATACCTATTGGTATGACCTCAAGTGTGGTCATATAATCTACTTTTTTTGGTCCCCTCATTGTCAAATTTTTAATTCATTCTAAGAAGAACAGTTGGGTCCCAAAACTGCTATGAAGGCACTTGATTATGGTTAAAAATGGTTTTGCACAACTGTTCTGTATTAACCTTAATATGAAACAATCCTGTTTTTTCTATGTGCTCAGTTCACAAAATAAAGGTAAATTGTTTGCGTGCATTAAAAGCCAAACAGAGTATAATTTTCCACGTACAGTAATCTTAATCAATGTAAAAATGAGTTGCTTTTTAAGTAACTGATGTTATTCATCTCTACTTTACTGTATTATAAAAATGTTTTTAAAAAATAAAACAACATTTTTAATTTGAGATTTTTAAAAATAACAGTCTAACAGTATACAAGTCTTTGTATAAAACCATAAAAGCAAATTGTTTGTAGTGTGAACATTCCACAAAAAATAATCACAGAACTTTCTTGACAAAAATTCTGCTATCTTATCATAGAATGACAAGCATTTATTTGTGGGACATTAATCAGTTTCTTGATCAAACCCTACACTAGAAGATGCCTCTTTCCTATTAAATTTATTCCGGAAGTCTTTTCTTCATATTTATACTAATTTGCCAAAAAGACACATTTTCCTTTTTCTATTTTATTAAGTAAACAAAAAGAATCTATGACTTATTCAGTTCATTGAGAGTTTTCAGTGCTAAATTTAATAAAAGTTGTACAAGATTCCATAAAGCAGTTACATGTCTGATCCTTAATTGTGACATTCTATGATTGGATAATCATGTAACATAAACATTGCGCAGTCAATGAAGATAAGATCTACACTACTTCCCTGCAGTCAATTCCTTGGCATTAGCACAATGAATACATTAAATATATGTACCAGCAATGTAATCCTTCTAAGTAGAAATCTTGAAAGCACTGCAGAGGATGTTAAAACCTGCTGATATCTAACAGAGTCAGCTCCAAGTTTGTATATCCTGGTCCACTCTACCTTTCCATCAGCCAGTGCATGTGGAAATAGAAAACTAGCTCTCTAATTAATCAAAGTCAGATCTGCCTGAACGCCTGGAGTTGCTGCTGATCCTCATACCAGCTTCTCTCATGTTCTCTCCCTATGTTTTTACCTTGCAAACTTCTGCTCTGAGCTGGGAATGCCTGAAGGGCTTGCATGGTAAGTCAATGTAAAATTATCTCAGCAGGAAGAAGTTGCTTTTCAGCTTAAATGATTTAAGGCAGCAATTTTTCACACTCTCAAACTCTGACAAACGCACAGATTGCCTCTCATGTTTGACTTCAAAATATTCAAAGAAAAGCTATTTTTATTAAAAACACTCTAGAGAAAATTGTATGTCACTTGTTCTCTGATATAACTTTATTTCTCCTGACAGTGACAATTTGCACCTCAATAAATTCTTTTATTTTTTTCTCCAAAGCTAATTCAGCTTAATATTAGTATTTATACATACTCATATCAACTTGTCTCCATGAAATGTTTAAGGGTGTCAGGTATATGTTCCTCATTGTCATTCTTTGTGGCGTGTGTGTATTCATAGGGATAAATTGATTAGAAATTGTAGTTAGTCACTTTATGCTAGTAAAAACTCCAACGCACACAAAAAGTCACACACTGCAACTGTTGAGGTCATTTAAAAATATAATGTTACAAATACAAAGTGTTCTTAAATATGTGCTGACTTAAAATATTGTCAGATTTTAAAGAATGGCTAGAGATACTTGTCCATAATTTTTATAATAACTTTACAATACCAAATAAAAGTGATACAAATAATTTTATTAAAGTGAACAGAGGACAAAACAATTTTTTAAATATATTTGTGAAACGTGTCATTTTTGCCGGGATGGGGCCTTGATTGGAATATTTTCTAGTTCTAAAATGAAAATGCTACTAGATTGGCACTCATGGTTTCCTCAACACAGTTATACTTGCTTAACTGTGATGTCCACAAAACTGGTTTTCAAATTCATATTCTCAGCTAGTAAGAAGAATATTATCCGGTTTTCATTGTTGTGCTATATTATGGCTGAAAAGCAAACTTATCAGATTCTAACATTGTTGCAGCAAGTTGAAAAGCTAATAGTTTTGAAAGCTTAGTAAGCTATGTGAATGGGTGAATAGGCAAAGGTGGGGAGTTTTTGGGTTCAGACAATTATATTTTTTAAGTTTACTTGATACATATCTGCTGAAGTCTCCAACGCACAAATAGATTGATATAACAAATAACCAAATACATTTTCCAACCTGGTTATCAACTAGGGAAGTTTCCTTTTAAACTGTTATATAAAATCCACTACACAGCTTGTCAGGGTTGCAGTCTCCTAAGATTATATATCATTTCACTTAAAAAGTTAACAGCACAGAGGTAGAGCAATAAATATCAAAAATTAAGTATTCAATACTTTTTTAACTCAAATTAATTTAATATGAATGGGTCCTGTACTACATTGTGGGCATTTACTTTGTTATTTAGAAAGTATGGATGCAAAGACCTCAACATCCACAATGGTTTGTAGCATTGTGGAATGGTGACAATTTCTTCTACTGTCTATGTTTTTGATACATATAATTGTTAAACAAAAACATTTAGCACTGTACAATAAGCTTTCATTCTCCTGGTGCTTGTGCATGTAACTCCCTGTCCCGATGTATAGTGTTGAAGTACACAGGTTACACAGTGCACCTCCCTCTCCAGCCCTGGCTAGCTTGTGGGCATGGGTGTAAATTACAAGTCTTTATGAAGATGTTGGGACCCAGGTCATGTAACTTTGTGGTGCAGTGCAATCAGATGTCTCAATAATTTGGGTGCCAAACCATTTCTATATAGCAAAATATAACATCTTTATTTACACGCCTCTACACTCCTGCACATTCTTAAACTGTTGCAGTGATAAGTAAATATATACCTCCTGACTCCTCCTGCACAGTGCTTAAAGGTTACACAGACAGAATATTAATGGGGAGGTCACATGTAACCTGGTGGCTTTTTAGTTCACATTTCTCACTTACAGCAATGTTCCCTCACTCTGTAAATCTCAATTGCAGCTCACTGCTCCTTGCAGCACTTCCCTCCGCAGAGGATCTCTATCACTTATATGCAGCTATGCTGCTCTGCACTGCTATTCCCTTATCCTGGAGTTTCTCACAGGACTCTCTCTAGTCCAGAGGACATTTCATTCCTGAACATCTGGAGCTCTACCTAATACGTTCAGAAATTACCCCCTCCAAAGACCCAGAACCTCCCTCCTCCTTCCAGGTCCTGGTGCCAACTGTCTTCCGCCAACTGCCAACTGTCACACACCCTCTCCAGACAGGTTCTGCTCCTCCCATACTAGCCTTGTTGCTAAGCAATCCTCCTGCTGTGTCTCCTCTCGGTCACAGTGCCGTGGCACACACCCAGCCACTGGGAGCCATCAACAACATTCAGTGGATATTTTCATGTTGTCGCACATACAGTCATCGTCATGTTTTGGTCGTAGTAATTAGTGTTGGGATTACAAGTACCACTGAAGAGAGTACCACCAAAAATCTGAGCCCTTGGTGAGCCTAAGAAATATTCTAGCAACAAAGTGGGTTCACTATCGCATGATCATTACAGTTTGTTCAGGCCATTGCCTTCACTGACTGAAACTGATATTATCTGCAATAAATAAAAATCTTTGAATTTTTTATTTCTATATTTTGACATTCTGATGATTCTTTTTTATTTGCTCCATTCCTGAATTAAAACTTAAGCATTGATCTTCTTGTCATGCTATTACTTAACCATCCTCTCATCATTCACTGGTGAAACAGAAACTCGCTCTTACACTTGTTTTGGCACTGGGACTTGTACTGGAAGTGACCCTAACCTTATTGAGCCGTCCTTACTCTCTCAGGGTTTCCTTAGGCTGACTCCACTATTACTAATTTTACATGGTCTTCAAATGGCCTCTGCTCAACAAAACTACTTTCCAGACAAACAAATGTACCCATAAAATCAGCTGTTTGGAAGTACCTTCTTATACATTTTCTCCATAGTTTACTGACATACAAGATTCTAGATCATATTAATCCAGAATCCTCATAAAGTTGCTCTCTTGTTTGTGAATAACATTTGTCGAAGTCAGTAAATTGGATAAAGTCATTTCAATTAAAGTCTAGCAAACTTGGTTGTCTTTGTCTGAAAAGATGCGTACGGTACGCTACGGCGTACAAGGGCACGCTACGGCGCGAAAGGGCGCGCTCATCCACTACACGTGGCAGCAACAGTAATCGGTCTTTTACCATACATTCGCACAAACACGCATACTTACTAAATAGTACACATTAATGGTAGTTACAACACATAGTCAGTTATGTCGAAATATAGTAGTATTTATATGTTATATCAGAGTTACATGCATATTAGTGAAATACACGGAATGGGTTGAAGGAATAACATCATGAGTGGTATCATACTGAACCTTGTTACATATCCTACTGTTTGGTTCACTCTGCGAGGGAATCGCAGAGTGCATACACAAGTTATGAATGATAGGGAATTATGAACTACTTAAGACTAAGGAATCTTGGCGGGAAGAGCAGAGCATACCCCCTGCTGAGATGACCCCCTCCTTTGGATTCCTTTGTATGAACTGGCCAATGATGACGACCCCTTGGACCTTCCTGAGACCTGGACCAATAGATGCAAGCTATTCCATCTTCATTGTATTACTGTATGTGATTGTGTATATAAGCAGCAGCTTGTGATCCAGAGGGCAGACATCTTGTCCCCAGACTTCAGGATTGAATGACTGCACTGGATTCAGAGCGCCTGCAATAAGTAACGGCTGTATTTACTATTACTTCGCTTGAGCATATTATTCTACTTATTGCGAATAAATCTTTGTGCTTTGGAAACACAAATCGAGGTTCGATAATCGTTATTGGTTAGCGACAATACGCACTTAACAATTTGGGGGCTCGTGAGCTTTGGAGGTTTCGTTGCCGATGATACGCAAGACCAACGGATTTCGGTTCCTCAACAAAGGGTGGAGACGCGTCATAAACGGGTAAGAACGCATGGTGTTCAAAACCTGAATTTTACTCTGTGTTGCGAAACCGAATGTCCGTTTTGCATTATCTAGGGCACACTAACTAGAACCTAGGGACAAAAGAGAAAACTGTTTCTTTTTACTGTCATTGTGCATTTTAACTGTATTGCATTGCTTAGCGTATGTGTACTTCCTGCTGTGCGTACGCGAACTTCCGGTAGATTTGCCACGTGGTTAAACAATCGTCTTGATAGTTATTATATGTGCATAATACAATAACTTGTGAAAGCCTCTGAGATATCATTACTGTTGTTGGGAACTTTTGATTTTCTGCGCAGAAAAGGTGTATAGTGTGTGATGTTGTAACGTAGATACACTGTTCATTATTCATTGTACTCAGTTGCTGTCTGACGAGGCGGATTGCCCAACTGAAGGACGATATACAGGGCAGGTATACTGAATGCGAAAATGTGTTTTTCGCAAAAGCGCTACCAAGAGATCGCAAGGTTTGCTAATAATTAGTATTGGTAGGCAGTGCGATCTAACCACATCTTGAGTGCGGATTGGTGAAGCAGTTAGGAGGAATTATATTGGAAAGGCTGGTTGATTGTATTAACTTTGTTCTCCCAGTTATAATAAACTCAGCAGATTTTGTGGTTGAGCCAGGGTATCGAGGAGCAGATAGCCCTTGGGGCCCACAGTGATATTTCTGTATTAGGGATCCTCGCCGGGTGCGAGAAAAGCGAGTGAACGCAGCTAAAGGAAATACGTTCACCGAGCATTAGAGATCTCTAGCTGTGATTGTAGCAACAAAGTTGGTATATTGTTCAACATGGGTGCTAAGCATACGCTAGACATGGTCAGTGTACTGCCTAAGGAAGGCCCTATTGGTTCAGCTAGGTTTCTCATGTGTAAGAAATATGGTGCATACGCAACTGTGTATTGTGACATGTGGGTCAAGATGACCAAAACTTGTGATAAGCCTTTCCCAACAATAGGAAGTTTTAATGCAGAGGTACTAAATACTGTAAAAGATAAAGTATGGTTGATTACCTCAACGAAAGTGAGGAATAAACATAATGATTGTTTAAAATTGTGGCAAATGGAAGCTAACACGTGGCAGAGCAGCGAATGCAAACCGGAAGTAGGCGTGACGAAAAGCGCGCGCAAGGCGGATGTAACCGTTGCGAAGCGTGGCGAACTCAGCGCAAGTGCGCCCCCACCACCTTATGTGGCGGGAGGTAAAGTACAGCCGTTGTTAAAACTGAAAATAGAAAAATTGCTAAGTTGTATCCTGTTTTAAACCAGTTTCAATCAAGTGTATCTGAAAATGAAGATGAACCCACTGTGATTTCAGCCATTGCCCATGCTGTTAGTGTACTAGAGGCTCAGCGCAAGTATGAGAAAATGGCTGAGATAGGTGAGAGTAGCGTGATCACTAGGAGTGAGAGCGTTCTAAATCTAGAACCAGCAAATCCTGTAGTGTCCCCTGAAGTTAGTGTACCAGAGGGTGCATTCCCAGTCCGCACAATATCAGTTCCCAATGGGAAACCGGATAAGGATGGTGTAGTTCCTTTAAGAAATGTTACAATGCATTGTCCCTGGACTAGATCAGATTAGCGTTCCATTATGACTGAATTCCCAGATCCTAGAAAAGAGTTGGCTAAGTGTCAGAAATTTGTTAAAGACTTAGGAAATGCCCACGAACCAACCAATAAGGATTGGCGTGTAGTGTTGAGGGCGTGTCTTCTACCCAATACTAACATACAAAAATTCATTGAAGATTATTTGTTGGAGGAAGATGACACCTTGACTGATGAGATTAACCAAAAGAATATAGAACAAATTGTGAAACACTTAGCCATCTATTTTCCAGTAGTAGTAAATTGGAGTAAGATTTTCACCATTAAACAAAAGGATAGTGAAACAGCAGCAGATTACTTCACTAGAGCTATAGCAGCGATAACACGGTTTACTGGGATATCCAACATAAGTGAGGACCCACATCACAGAGAGGTAGCTGTAGGGGTACTGATGGATGGCCTTAGAGAAAATTTAAAGACGAGAGTACAAACCATATTACCTAATTGGAGAGGCGTCACAGTAGACTCTCTCAGGGAGTCTGCTGTGGAGCATGACAAAAACATTTTTAGAAAAAGGGAAGAGAAAAGTGATAAGTTAATGACGGTAAGTATACAGGCTCTAGAAGGGGTGCATACACGACCACCAGCATACAACCCATATAACAAGAAACCTAAAGTGATCAGGTGTTTCAACTGTAACGAGGAAGGACATTACATGAGAGATTGTAAAAAGGAAAGACTCAATACACAGAAGGGTGGGTCACATAGATATACTCCAAGGAGGGATTCACATAGACTAGAAGACTCAAATCTACCCGCGCATATTACAGCAGCAAATGCTGCGCGGGAAATCAATAGTCAGTGCTAGGGGTCAGGTCATACCTGTAGTCTACAGCCAGTGAGGTTAACTGAGAGTCAGAGTGAAGAACCAACAATGATAGTTGACATAGCTGGTAGGAAACAAACTTTTCTTGTAGATACAGGGGCGGCCCGATCTGTGATAACCTCTCCTTTCAATCTACAGGTGACCAGTAAAACCATTCCAACTATGGGGGTAACGGGAAAAGTGTTACATTATCCTCTAACTAAACCCGCTGAAGTTACTATCGGCCCTCTGCATACTAAGCATTCGTTTCTCTTAGCTGCAGCGGCTCCTACTAACTTGCTAGGGAGAGACTTGTTATGTAAAATGGGATGTGTCATATACTGTACTTCAGATGGTGTGTTCCAAGATATACCCGAGAAGGTTGCACATGAGGTACAGGACATATTGGACACCCCTCAAAGGTTAATGTTACACTCTCCTGTTATAGAACAAAGTCCATCTCAAGTAAAGGGGATGTTGCTGGAAATACCAGGTTCCGTATGGACCAGAGATGGACAGGACACTAGACTGATGGCAAACGTAGCCCCTGTCATGGTCAATCTAAAAAGTGGTAGGATAGCTCCAAAAATCCCACAGTATCCATTAAAACCAGAGGTGGAACTAGGGGTATATCCTGTTATTGAGAGGCTGATACAACAAGGGATTTTAATCCGTACAGCCAGTACAGCAAATAGTCCCATCTTCCCTGTGAAGAAGAGTGGGGGGAGGGGCTATAGATTAGTCCAGGACTTAAGGGGAATTAACAAAGTTGTTGAGAGCCAATTCCCCGTAGTGCCGAATCCAGCTGTCATCCTCATGCAGATTCCACCGTCTGCCAGTCATTTTACTGTCATTGATCTATGTTCTGCTTTCTTCTCAATCCCTCTTCACCCTGACTGCCAATACCTTTTTGCATTCTCCTACAGGGGAGTGCAATATACATGGACCAGACAACCCCAGGGGTTCATTGACAGGCCCAGTATTTTCTCCCAAGCCTTACATGACTGTTTGCAATCCTTTCAACCCCACAATGGGTCTGTTCTAATTCAATATGTGGACGATTTGTTGTTGTGCTCTGATTCTTTTATGTCATGTTTGCATGATACTAAATTGTTGTTGCTTCATCTTTCACAAACAGGGCACAAGGTGGCAAAGGATAAATTACAGCCATGTCAGACTAAGGTCAAATACTTAGGACATTGCCTCACTAAGGGGCTAAGACACCTGACAACCGACAGAATTGAGGCCATACAACACATGACTCTGCCGCAGAGCCAGAAGCAGATTCGTACTTTCTTGGGGATGTGTGGATACTGTAGATCCTGGATCCCAGGTTTTTCTATTCTGGCATTACCATTGCAGGAGCTAGTCTCTTCCTCAAAACCAGAACGTGTTGTACACACAGAAGAGTCAGAGCAAGCGTTTTTTAATCTTAAAGATAGTCTGACTAAAGCACCTGCATTTGGAATACCCGATTATGAAAAGCCTTTTGAGCTATTTTGTACAGAAGCTGATGGCTGTGCAGCAGGTGTCCTCGCACAGAAACATGGTGACGCTAGCAGACCGGTAGCATACTACAGTGCACAATTAGACAATGTGGCAAGATCACTCCCAACATGTCTCAGAAGTGTAGCAGCAACGGCCCTTCTAGTAAGTAAGAGCGAGGATGTAGTATTAGGTCATAATTCAACCATCTATACACACCATGCTGTATCAGCTATGTTAAATTCAGCCCAAACCAGACATGTTTCTTCAGCTAGATTAACAAAATGGGAACTAGCCCTGATGGCACCCTCAAACATCACCATCAAACGATGTAACACCTTAAATCCAGCTACATACCTTCCGTATGTGTCTCAAGAGACACAAAGGGTGGGAGGTGAGGAGACCCTGGTTGATGATGAGTTAGGCAAGAATACTGACACGCATGACTGTATGGAACACCTGAATCAGACCTTTACTGCAAGACCCGACATACGTGACATCCCCTTAGAAAATGTAGATTTTACGTTTTATACAGACGGAAGTTGCCATAGACAGACAGAGACAGGAGAGCTATGTACTGGTTACGCTGTTGTAGACGATCAGGATGTGGTAGAAGCTGAACCCCTTGGTCCACCTCACTCAGCCCAGGTGGTGGAACTAGTAGCACTAAGGAGAGCGTGTGAATTGGCAGAGGGTAAATCAGCAAATATATATACTGACTCTAGGTACGCCTTCGGGGTAGTGCACGATTTAGGGGCCCTTTGGCGTCTTAGAAACTTTACGACAGCAGCAGGTACACCAGTAGCACATTCACAACACATAAAAGGACTTCTGACAGCGATACAGTTACCCAGAACAGTAGCCGTCATAAAGTGCAAAGCCCATACCTTTGAAGAAGACCCAGTGTCACTGGGCAACAACAGGGCAGACGAAGCTGCTAAATGGGCAGCAGGGCAACCTATGACTGTATCGACCGAGACTATGATGGTTTTTCAGACATTAGACATGCAGAAATTAATTGAAATGCAAGATTTGTGTTCCCTGCAGGAAAAGGCGGTCTGGAAGGCGAAGGGATGTGGTCAAGAGTCCTCAGGACTCTGGAGGGATTGACAAGGTAAGCCTGTAGCTCCCCGAACATACTATCCAAGCCTGGCTGAAGCAGCACACGGCCTGACTCACCTGGGTAAAGAAGGTATGCGCAAACTGGTGAGAGCATATTGGTGTGCTCCCGGATTTTCCTCTCAAGCTGGTAAGAAAGCAATGTCATGTCTTATTTGTTTGAGGAAAAATGTTGGGAAAACTATTCCAACTGAGCCATCCCACATCCCTCCTACAGACGGACCTTTTCAGGTAATACAAATTGACTATATCCAATTACCACCGTGCAGGAATCTAAAGTATGTGTTAGTGTGTATTGATGTGTTTTCAGGTTGGGTAGAAGCATATCCGGCAGCCACTAATACTGCTGTGTTCACTGCAAAGAAAATTGTACAAAACTTTGTGTGTAGGTTCGGTATCCCTAGAATCATTGAAAGTGATAGGGGTACCCATTTTACTGGTGATATCTTCCAAACTATGTGTAAACTCATGGGAATCAGTAGCAGACTTCACACCCCTTACCGACCACAAGCCAGTGGTAAGGTGGAGAGAGTAAACGGTACTATCAAGAACAAACTGGGTAAGATAATGGCTGAAACTGGGTTGGCCTGGCCTGAGGCTTTGCCGTTGGTCCTACATAGCATTCAAACCACTCCTAGACCTCCCCTTAATCTGTCCCCCTTTGAGATACTGTTCGGACGACAACCTCATTTGATCGTGAGTCCACAAGACGACTTAAAGTGTAATAATGTAGTGACTGTACAATATCTTATAAGAATGAGTAGACAGCTGAAACAACAACAACAAAAACTAAAAATGCTGTCACCTGGTATGCCAGAGACAAACCTTTCATGATGTTGAACCTGGAGACTATGTTATGATCCGCAATTTCTTACGTTCAGGTTGTTTAACAGACCGTTGGGAAGGCCCGTACCAAGTGCTGCTGACCAGTACTACATCACTAAAGGTTGCAGAGAGAGACACTTGGGTCCATTCCACCCATTGCAGGAGAGTCCATAATCCGGAGAAAGTGCAACACAAAACTCAGACCGACGACATAGAACTGTCACTTGTGAGCCTGTTCCGGGAGACCTAAAGCCTGCAGTTGAGGCACCTGAACCAGAGACGTTGCCTCAGAACTATCTTTTCAGCGATGGAGGGGCGGTTTTTGTTTTTTTTTTGTTCCAGGATTTTCCTTATTTTTACTTTTTCTAGGACATTCTATTTTTGTGAAGGAGGATGGAGGATGGAGGAGAGTTCTGGGAGTGATACGGATGAAATGGAGGCCGAAGAAAAGTTAATAGGATACTCTGAACAGCCCATTATCAAACTTAGTGCAGGGGTTATGAAAAGGTCTGCTAGCTCAGGAACTCGGAGGCAGTGTGAGGGGCTATTGTCTGATGAGTATTGTATCTGCAAGTTCTGCGACTCCCTAGTTGAAGAGAGATGCATCCAATGATGCCAGTCCCCCAGTACTCTGAATATAGGCGGGTATCCTTTGGAGGATTATCACTCCCTGGTGGGTAAGGTGCTAAACCAAACCGAGTGTTGGGTGTGCTCTCACGTGCCTCAAGGGCAGCATAACATAGGACTAGTGCCATTCCCCCTAAACATATCCGAAGTACTCGAATTGAGGGGTGGGAGGCCCATAGAAGGGAGGTACAATAACACTAGGTCCCCTAGTCTGACGCTTCGACAATACTCCATAGGCAGATCTTTGCTGTGCCTAAACATATCTCATGCAAAGCGCCTGGAGAATTGGGAGGCTGACCTATCAGATCAGACAATGGCTCGCCACACTCATTTTAGAGGAAGACTCACAAGGTCACTACTAGGCAGGAATGTTGATGGAAGTCACAAGTTAGGGCGTATAACCAAACATAAGAAGGTATCCATTGGAAAAGTGTCTACAGATAAATGTGAAAATGTCATTAATGCCGACACGTGTCTAGAGCAGATGGAGACACTAGGCATGGGTAGTTTTATCAAAACTCTGTGTGATATAATTCATGGGCATACTGTTCCTTATGTTCTCCCTGAGGATGTGTATTTTGTTTGTGGGAGAAAAGCTTATTCCTGGGTGACTCCGAGTTCCAAAGGCTTGTGTTTCCTAGCTAAACTGGTTCCTGAAATCATGACTATTACTCATGAAGAAATGGTTGATATTCACAAGACTACATCACCACCATACATACACACACAGTATGAACACCGTGGCAAGAGAAATATGATTCCTGGTGAGGAACCCATAGCTACAAAATTGATTAGTGAAACTGCTGGTTTCAAAGTTATGGTTGCTCTAGATCTCACCAGGACCGCTCGGGGAACATTAAACTTTAAATATATCCAAGACCTAGCCAAATTAATAGATAATATCACCGAGATGTATGATGACACTTTCAGGTATACTGGAAGGGAGCTACAAGCGTACAGGAAAGAGTTGGTGCAACATAGACTGGTACTAAATTATCTCACCTCTATTACTGGTGGGTACTGTGTGACACTGGCCACCCAGTTCGGTGTCAAATGTTGCACGTACATTACTAATAATACGGATAACCCTAAAGAGATTATAGACGGGAAGATGGATGAAATTTTGCAGCTGAAATGGGAATTTCAAAAGAGCCATAATTCTTCGTTATATGAGGTCGGGGAAAAGGTGGCGGGTTGGTTCTCATGGTTGAACCCAGCAAAATGGTTCTCCGGTCTGGGGGAGTGGGTACAGGAAATGATTGCGAGTGTAGGTAAGCTCTTTCTCCTTATACTGGGTGTCATCTTAGCAATTGGTTTAGTTGTCAAATGTGTTCCTACTGTGTTGAAGTGTGGAAAATGGTCTCATAGGAGTAACACTGAGAAAGAGACTGAAAGGGTGGTACCAGATACCGAGATCATGGTCTGTGAAGAAGTATTGTATAATCCTGAACTTGAAATGGTGATTGGATGATAGTTTATTACACTATCAAAGGGTGGAACTGTCGAAGTCAGTAAATTGGATTAAGTCATTTCAATTAAAGTCTAGCAAACTTGGTTGTCTTTGTCTGAAAAGATGCGTACGGTACGCTACGGCGTACAAGGGCACGCTACGGCGTGAAAGGGCGTGCTCATCCACTACACGTGGCAGCAACAGTAATCGGTCTTTTACCATACATTCGCACAGACACGCATACTTATAAAATAGTACACATTAATGGTAGTTACAACACATAGTCAGTTATGTCGAAATATAGTAGTATTTATATGTTATATCAGAGTTACATGCATATTAGTGAAATACACGGAATGGGTTGAAGGAATAACATCATGAGTGGTATCATACTGAACCTTGTTACATATCCTACTGTTTGGTTCACTCTGCGAGGGAATCGCAGAGTGCATACACAAGTTATGAATGATAGGGAATTATGAACTACTTAAGACTAAGGAATCTTGGCGGGAAGAGCAGAGCATACCCCCTGCTGAGATGACCCCCTCCTTTGGATTCCTTTGTATGAACTGGCCAATGATGACGACCCCTTGGATCTTCCTGAGACCTGGACCAATAGATGCAAGCTATTCCATCTTCATTGTATTACTGTATGTGATTGTGTATATAAGCAGCAGCTTGTGATCCAGAGGGCAGACATCTTGTCCCCAGACTTCAGGATTGAATGACTGCACTGGATCCAGAGCGCCTGCGATAAGTAACGGCTGTATTTACTATTACTTCTCTTGAGCATATTATTCTACTTATTGCGAATAAATCTTTGTGCTTTGGAAACACAAATCGAGGTTCGACAATCGTTATTGGTTAGCGACAATACGCACTTAACACATTTTTCAGAGCTGCCTCTTAAAACCTCTGGTCCAAGCCACACTTGAGAGACAGTTAACAGATTAACTGCAGCTCAAAGAATGTCTTAAGTGCATACAAACAAATCAACTGATCAGCAACACAGAAAAAGTGGTTGAGATCCAGGTAGCTTGAGTTCCTGACACAAATAGTCTTTCTTTAAGAGGATAGGACACTGTTCTCCAAGGTCACATCTGTGCACACACACCTTTCTCTCTGCACATGACTCTTTGCTTTCTTTATAGATGTGCTAATCTGTGTGCATTCTGTAATGTTTAAGCACATACAGGTTGTAATTTAACTCTTTATAAAAACATGCTCCATCTTGCTCCATTTGTATTTAGTTTCAGATTATTCACATTCTAATCTAGTCTGACATTCTGTTACTGACCTTTCTTTCCCTTGACCTTGCTAGTACTTTTTTGTGTGGCCCTGACAATGGCTAGTTTCTGACCATGACTCTCACTGCCTGCCCTGCCTTGTGTCCCTTACCTTAACTTTGTCTCTGTTCCTGCCTTAGGGTTGCCCTCTATCAGTTTCTGCCTAATGATTTCCTTGCAGGTTCCCTGGTATACACTGTGTGCCCTTATAATTTTGCAATCTGTTTCCCCGGACAGTCTTGTTGTTACAGAAGAGATTATTGGGGCATAGCTACTAACTCGCCATAAAGTATAGTGATAATGTATAGTGTTTTGCCCTTCTAAATTTGATTTTATCTCTGGAAGTTTCTGTCTCTGAAAATGTATTTTTTTGTTTTTTTTAATTATTGGCCAACTGCACATTATTATTATTATAATTATTATTATTATTATTATTATTATTATTATTATTATTATTATTATTATTTCATTTTGTTTACTTGTTCAGTGTACTATTACTAAAACATAAATTTTGATTTATGGTATATACCAACAGAGGGCAACTGGCAACCTTCAGGCAGCATGTGCTATCATGTGCAGAACTCATCTGGTGGGCTTCTGGTGACCGGCACTCTATTCTTTCTCTTTAATGCAGCGCCACCAGGTCTCCATCTCCCCAGTGGCACCCACCTCTTTTAATCCTGCAGTCACATAATCGTCCAGGCCCTCTCTATGCCTCATTGGCATCCCTGCATATTATATAAACCACTCTACGCATCTTTTGGGTGCCAGATCATTAATCTACATAATTTGTGCTTGTCACTATATTAGTATCCTGGCTAATTACTGCCCCCTGACTAATTTTATTGGGACACTCTATGTCATATTCCTGGCTTAATCCAGTACCCACATATATATAGATTCAGTCCACCATGAGTTTTGAACCTTACACCCAGGATACGAATTGCATCTAAGACCCACCTCAGGGGCCATGATCTGCATGGTGCATGCAGCGAAGCCCATGCGGGGGTCGCTGGTGAAATCTGGAATCATGTTTGACTCCACACCCTGACCATGGGTAGCACTGACTTTGGCTATATCATGATCTCTATTACTCCTGATAATGCTCTTTTGTGGTTTTGGCCTGTACAAAGAATGCTCATAGATATGCAGAATACTGCAGTGCTTCATGTCAGGAATTGCGAGAAAGGAGCTATAATAATCAGCTTCTGTCATGGTCAGCAAAGTATTTAGTGTTTTTTCTATTGCAAGCCAGGGTTGGTACTGGCAGGAACAGAGTCTAACAAACTCCCAGTTTTCACCAGGGACCCTTGCTTTGGGCTTAACTGCTGGCAGGTTCACAAGTTATGGCTTCCTGCTCTGCCCCCTGGTGTGACATACTGAGTCTGATAAGTGAGAGATGGATTCTGAGTCAGATGTATGACAGTTCCCCAATAACGGATTTTAAGAAATTGATGCCCCAGAATGCCTTGCATGCTGGAGCACCAGAGAGCTTGGCTGCTCAGAGAGGAGGGAATTCCTCTCTGAGTAGTTAAGGAGTTGACAGAAGAAGCAGAGAAGGACAGAAACAGTGCAGGAGGACTGGTTGGGCTGAGGAAAGATCGAATGACCCACAATTATAAAGAAAAGTTTATTTTAAAACATTTAAAAAAATCATTTCCAAAATGAGAACATTGGTAGATGAAAGGTAGAAGCCTAATTCATTTTTGAATCTGCGCTGGTTAAGTCACTTGTTTCTACTGAATGTTTTCCTGAGTTGGCAAAAGTTTCAAAGGAACAAAAATATGCAAAATAGGTAAATAAATGAATATGTAGGTCTATTTGATTCACTCACTAAAGAGCACAATGAGAGATTTAAAGATTTTGAAAGATAAGATTTCAAGCTGAGGCTTTTTAGTCACATCTAATGGATGTCCCACATGCACCTGAGCACTTACAAATGAAGCTACACAATATTCTTTGGTTATGCTAATATGCTCAGCATTTACCTTATTGCTGTGAGTCTACATTTTTGCACATGGGAAAAATTCAAAACTAAGTCTAAGTTCACAGATAACAAACCAGCACTTAACAGATCAACAGAGTATGAAGATACCAAAGCTGGAACCGAACATTTATTTCCTAGCACAAAGCAAGCAGAAACAAAAGAAAAAAATATTTTTTTTCTGTGTTGATTACTAAAAGCAATATTTTGATTTTTAAAATAACCAGTATTCCTTTTTTCATCTCAATGAGTTGAAAGCAATTTAGTAACTTGTTCTCTCCCTCTCAAAGTTTAATTTTGTGTAATGTCCTCTTGCTAAGACTGTTACTTGTGTACTCATTTTCCCTGTTCCACCAGAGGTTCTGCTGTTATGGACTTTGCGGACTTACATGTGAGTGGTTTATCTCCTCTTTCACTGATTACTTGCACCTGTCTTATTGCTTTATATTTCCTCCCCTTGCTCTGTCCATTGCTGGTCATTGGTCAGCTTTATATAGTCTTTTGTTCCATTGTCCCACCAGTTTATTTCCTATTTTCATGCACCTCTTCAGATTCCTGATCCTGGCTTCTTGCTGTTTCACTGCACTGTTTCACCATTGCACCTGCCAGCTGTTTACCATGTACTCCTGCTATTCCATATTGATATATCAAGTTGAGTTTATTTGCTCCTCAGTGACTTTGGCTTTCATGTTATTGTGGATGTTATTATTTTTAATCCATATTCTCCACGTTAAAGGGCTTTGCAAACCTGCCATCACGTGTATTTATCATAATAATCTTAACTTCATAATACCTCTATTCTTCTTTTCAATAACTATTATTTATTTATTATTTATATAGCGCAAGCATATTCCATAGCACTTTACAATTAGGAACACACATTGTGTCATGCATTGCACCAGCTAAACCTGCATTATGGTCACTGTTCTCACCTGTTTCCCTCTTTCTGCATTCACTTGCTGGTCTGAACTGAGCAGGCACACACCTGGTCTGCTCAATACTTCCTGTATTCTCTTGATTGACTAATTGCCTGTCAACTTTTCTATTTAAGGCACCTGCTTCTCTACCAAGTTGCCAGATCTTCAGGTCTACTCTCCTTTTCAGATGTCCTGTTCCCTGGCTCATGTTTGCTACCTGTTCTCTGAAGTTTCCAGCACATCTATCCGCAGATCATCACAGACTCTGTGACTACTCCACTATCCTGTGGTAACGCTCTGCAGATTATTGCTACCGGTTCTCTGAGTCTCCAGCACATCTATACGCAGATCATCACAACCTCTGTAACTACTCCACTATCCTGTGGTAACGCTCTGCAGATTATTGCTATTGGTTCTCTGAGTCTCCAGCACATCTATCCGCAGATCATCACAGACTCTGTGACTACTCCACTATCCTGTGGTAACGCTCTGCAGATTATTGCTACCTGTTTTCTGAGTCTCCAGCATATCTATCCGCAGATCATCACAGCCTCTGTGTCTACTCCACTTTCCTCGTGGTAAATGCTCTGCCGGATATTGCTATCATCGCTACCTGCCTCCTGTGTTAATCAGCACACTGCTCTACTGTCTCCTAATCTCTTAGCCATCCTGGTACTCCTCATCTGAAGCATCTTCAGTTATAGTCCCGGTTCTCTTTACAGTTTCGCTCATCACCTCCTAGGAGAACCGCAAGCTGCGATCAGGGAGCTGTGAAGACCAAGTGCTCTTATGGTAGCCTCTGGTGAAAACCTCTCACTCCGTTAGACTCCGCATCATCTAGAAGGTAGCGCCTACGTGAGCAGACTGTGTGGGTACTCCTCTGACCCTACTGGTTGTGTCACATTGTACTAAAATGAGACTGTATATTACAGACAGACAGAGAGGTAAGAGGGTCCTACTCGCAAACCTACATTTTATAGGACAATAGGAATGTGATACAGAAGGTTAAGTAATATATATTTCATACAAAACAAGAGAATGAATATGTCAGTGCTTGGTATATTCCATAGTATACATAGCATGGCAATATAAATGTCCATATATGTATACAAAACAAAAAGACAGTTGTTGTCAGCACTTATCCTTAACACTGCATATCTGTGTGTATCTAGCAAAATGAAAACATGAGGTAATAGCTCATATTTTGATCAAAACATTTAAGTTTGTATCCCAGCATCAAGGGCACCTCATTGAATGCAAGTTCTACAGTGACCTATATACTTTGAATACCATTAAAATGCAGTTAAAATCAGATGCACTCACCTCCCAGGCACAGTGGCTTGCATCTAGCTAGGGCTGGCTTGTGAGTCACACAAAAAAAATATTTAAATAGGCCTGATAGACAGCTGCTAAGAAAACATAGGGCAATATTTGAAACAAAACTGGAGCAGAAATAAACCAGTGCTCGATATATCCCATATTGTCCCAGCTGCATGGCAATATAATTGCCCATGTATGCATACAAATTAAAAAAGGACAGTTGTTGTCAGTGCTTATCCTTAACACTACATATATATATATATATATATATATATATATATATATATATATATATATATATATATGTATCTAGCAAAATAAAAATATGATGCAGGCTTAAATGTTTTTATCAAATATGAAATATATATTTCATATCGATTCAGCCGGATTGCAAAGTGGAAAGTTCTTAGTAGGCTATATGATCCAGTCATACAGAAATGCTGGTTTGGGACCAGAGGGTTGCCTGAGTATAGAAAGATAACACATGTAAGTTTTGTGTGAACTGTGTATAGGGGTGGTAATCAGGTAGAATAGAATAGAGGGGAGTTAATTGGGTAAAATAGCATGGCATAGTTAAGAGGTTGGTTCAGGAATTTGATAGGCTTGCCTAAACAGTGAGTTTTCAGGGAATGCTTGAAGGTTCACAGGTTATGGAAAAGTCTTGCTGTGTGAATTAGGCCTGTAAAAAGTCTAGTAACCAGGAGTGGGAAAAAGTAACGATTGTAGATGAGAGACCCAGAACTTACACATGAGAGAGAGAGAGAGAGAGAGAGAGAGAGAGAGAAGTTACTTAAGCTAGGGATGAGCACAGGAGACTGGGATTTATTGGTCTGTGAGGTTAGAAGTTCAAGAGGACAGGTAGTAGAGTTAGAAGGATATAAGAAGAGGGAAGATACTTTGGGCTAGATTTAATAAACTGCGGGTTTAGTGGAGATATTGCCTATAGCAACCCATCAGATTCTAGTTGTCATTTATTTAGTGCACTCTACAAAATGACAGCTAGAATCTGATTGGTTGCTATAGGCAACATCTCCACTTTTTTAAACCACAAGTATAGTAAATATACCCCTTTATCGTCATTTGTGAAATAAAATGAAGAGAAGGTGCCAGAAGGAATTGGTCACGTTTTTCGCTGAGTAAGAGGATACCATTTAATTTCAGATATTATCAAAATTGTCCTTAAAGCAGGAAGAAAGACCCTGACTACTGATGGTAGTTGGAGGATTTGGTGTGGGAGTGTTTTGAATATATTTTCTCTCTCCTCCTGTTTCCACCACTTTTTACTCTGCTCCTCTTGCCACCTCCTTCTTTAGTCTCCTGCCCACCGACTCAGCTCCTGCTTTTAACTGCTTCTTTCTTAAAGCTCTTAACTTATTGCTGTGCCCAAACTCCTGGGAACACCATGTTTCCTGCTGTGCTGACTTTCCCGCTGTCCTGGCTTTCCCTCACCCTCACCCTCACTCTCTTCTTAGCTGTGCTCTGAGCTTCCTGAGTTATTGTGATGTATGTTTATTGTACTATAATATCATTGATTGATTGCTCCTGTATGGCGCTGCAGACACTTTGTGGCGCCTTACAAATAAAAATTAATTGATTGAGGGTATATATATATATATATATATATATATATATATAACATGCAGCCTTGTGAGATCTTTCGGAAAGGGGATGCGGCCTTTCGATTAAAAAGGCTCCCCACCTCTGGTATATAGAGTGGAGCTTTGATTCCAAAGTGCTTTCTGCGAGAACTGCATTGATCTCAGTTTGAATATCTGTTAAAACAGGTTCACTGTATGTGGTATCAATACACATTGATAATTCCTGAGGTCTTGACTGATAGAACAAACTGTAATATAGACTAGTTAAAATCCTTTTTTAAATCATTTTCAAAGCTCGCAAACTTTGGGGGATCAGTGGCCATGAAGGAAGCAGTGGTGTACCTTTTTATGACTACGTAAATGTCGGCACTTAACCTGCCGACATGAAAATGTCGGCAAGCTAAATGCTGACACTTGGATTGTCAAGTGGACTGTCACGGGCACTAGGAGTTTTACCCAGAATTCACCAGGTGGTATTTCACTTTACCAGAGGCACGGAGTCTAACACAGTGGCTGGTCTTCTCCAGGAACTCCCGCAAGGGAGTATGGTTTTAGCAGCTGCCACTGTGCAGGTCGCGGCCCTCTCGGAAGTGTGGTGAATATACGGAACTGTACAACTGAACAGGAAAGGGAATGTCAATGATATAAATGCAGAGTCTCTGAACAATGGAAACAATGGTAACACGGGAGACTGATGAGCAGTAATAAAAGGAGGAGAAAGTTCCAAAGTGCATTAGCACACAGGTAGCATACAGCAGACCAATATATGACAACTGGATAAAGTCTATGAAAGGACCAATCAATAATGCAGCAGGAGAGTCAGTGACTCGCAGCTATACTTCAGAGGCACTAAAGGCTTTAGTCCTAATAACAGGTACCATGCAAAATAGTAGGGTAAGCTGCTCCTGACATATGTTCCTGCTGGTAAATGTAAAGACTTGTGCAGATGCTGGTATAATACTAGATAGCGTGGAGCGGTCTGTGACCGGTAAGTCTCACCACTGATGTGGAGAGAAGACTTGTCCAGTTGCAGGTATATTACCAGGTAGCGTAGAGTGGTCTGGGGCTGGCAAGTTGTACCACTGATATGGAGAGAAGACTTGTCTGGGTGCAGGTATGTTAAAAGGTAGCGTGGCGTGGTCTGCGGCTAGCAAGTTGTACCACTGATATGGAGAGACGACTTGTCCAGGTGCAGGTATGTTACAAGGTAGCGTAGAGTGGTCTGCGACTAGCAAGTTGTACCACTGATATGGAGAGACGACTTGTCCAGGTGCAGGTATGTTACCAGGTAGCGTGGAGTGGTCTGCGACTAGCAAGTTGTACCACTGATATGGAGAGACTTGTCCAGGTGCAGGTATGTTACCAGGTAGCGTAGAGTGGTCTGCGGCTGGCAAGTTATACCACGATATGGAGAGACGACTTGCCCAGGTGCAGGTATGTAACAAGGTAGCGTGGAGTGGTCTGCGGCTGGCAAGTTATACCACTGATATGGAGAGACGACTTGTCCAGGTGCAGGTATATAACAAGGTAGCGTGGAGTGGTCTGCGGCTGGCAAGTTGTAGCACGATATGGAGAGAAGGCTTGTCCAGGCGCAGATATATTCCACAGCAAACAGAGAGCACGAGTAGAAACCGAAAAACACCTCAGAGTCACAAGGCAATGAGAACCAAGAACAGGCAACGATAATAGAGTAACAGGTGCCTTAAGTAGTGAGAGGTGATTGATTGACCAATGAGACTATGAGCAAGGTTTTAACAGTCCGTGGTTTCTGCACATGCGCAATCCTTGGTCAAGATGGCGGATGGCAGCAGAGCAGAACAGGCGCCGGTAAGAGAGAGAGAGAGACCCATGTCCCAAACCAGAGGCACTAACCGTCCGATGAGTGACATGGACAATGTCGTCATTGTTGTCAATCACATTGCCAACATTAAAAGACCAATGCAGCTGGGTCCGGTGGCTATACTTGGCGGCCACAGTCTTTTAAGTGTGGGCATTTAGCCTGCTGACATTTTCATGTTGGCAGGTTAAGTGCCGACATTTACAGTGTCGGAAAGACCTACCTTACCTGATGGAGGTTTTTCCTTTGGAGAGAGTGTCCACAATATAGATGCTTATTTATAAATGATAAGGGCAATAGTTAGTCATGATTTCTCTTAGTTTATAAATTGCATGAGGTGTGAAAAGAGGTAATGTGTATATAGAATTTAGTACCTCCAAAAGGTTATTGCAGTAATTGGATAGACAAAATACACAATTCAACCAATACATTCTATGGGCCTCATTTATCAAGACTAGTACTCAGGTCTCATACTAGCCCTGTAGCTGGAGCAAGAGATACGGCAGAAAAACAAGTAACTTTGCGATGCCCAGACCTTTATTCAGATGTGGAAGCATGCACTTGAGTTAAGCACGCCCTTACTGTAAGTTGACTATGGAAAAATGCCCTTTTCCCGCCCCATAATTGTAGGCTGTATTAAGTGTCCTTTGCACTCAAGAGCAAATATGGCTGCGCTTACTGGCGTATGGTCCTGTTTTGGGCACGCGCAGAGTGATTTTGCATATGATATGCTCAAAATCGGCAGATACTTGCCCAATGCCTATTAGTAGATAACTGCCAATGTTAGCAAATGTAAGGCACAATGCAATGAAAATACATCTTCTGCTCTCTTTAATATGTTTTGGAATAGATAGATATACCCATTGAAAACTTCCCAACAACGTAATGTACATTTGCTGCTTTTACTGTTGTCAGCTCAGCCATTTAGAGGGAAATATCAGCAAAATGGTGCATATTTTATATCTATGTTTAAATATAATTATATAAAAATGTAGGTTTTTAGTTTGGATGTATCTTACTGTTTTATTGTTACAGATGGTTTGTGAGCATTATTATTATGAGGGCTATTTGTGAGGCGTTTTAATTAAATCTCAATACCCTGTTAATTCCACTAGGCCTATATAGCAGGCACTTAAATTGCCACTAGACTGTTATCTAAAGTCTATTTAGCCTGATTCAGTGTATAAAGGTATTACTAATGCTGGTCCTACACTGTAATATCAGAAGTGGTAACTTGGCCCCATAATGACAGTGATGTTTGATAATTATTTTATTTAAATGCTTTCAATTTTTCCAAAAGCACTAACAGGCCCCATTTACACTGGAACTTTTCTGGCCAACTTGTCTGGGTTGCTGAATTGTCAGTTTGCTTACATATGTTTGTAACCAAATTAGACATTGATTCTGCTAACCGGCCTACATATGACTATGTTAAGTGAGGCCTTGCTTAGATTGAGGACACTTATGTCGAAAAAAAACCCATTTTAAAACATTTTCTGTATGTCTAAATTGAAGTTAAATTAGATGTTAATTGTATGTTATAAATGTTGGCATGCAGTGTGCATCTTAATAAACACCAATTCAGCCATGTAGGATTTTATCCATTATGGGCCTCATTCATGTTTGGATGTATATTTCTGCGCATGTTTAGAAACAGACCTTATGATAATTAATGTAATTGCATGTAATTCATGTCTGAATGCAATTATATTCATGACTGCCTACAACATGAAGGGCGGAACTGGGGTGGACGAACGTAGGTAATGCACAGTAAGGGCGTACTTAGGGCGTTAAGTACAGCCAATTCAAGTCCTAGGTTTCTCAAACGTACGTTTCTTTTAGTTGTATCATTTACACCAGCTAAAGGGCAGGTGTAAGTGCCAACTGATAATGATAAATGTCACGGCATTTTCTTTGTATTAAAAACTACATGTATGAGTGCGACTAGTTGACAAAGGACATTTTTATGCAAGCAAGAGAGAATATAAAAAAGCATCGATGTGCAGAATGCCTTAAGAACATACTGAATTATGTATTTTATGTAAAAAGTATATATATTTTTTAAAAACACATATTTTTGTAATGATTATAGTATTATGAGTTGTTAATTTATTTTATAGAATATTATTTTTGCAAGTATTCTGATGACACTTTATATTGCACATATGCATGTGTATATCCTGCACTGAGTTCCTTCTGCTAACAGTCGGCAAGTAATATTTTGCCAGAGCACACTTACACCCAGATTCAAATTGAAACTTATCTTGAGATCTGCTTGGATTTGAATGCAGTCGTAACTATGCTCAAGATCCATGTCCGTTTTTTAATGTAAGTTGCGCCCGAACATGATTTAAGTCACTATGTGTTTGGTTTTAAATGGTTAATTTGAAACCTTTAATTTATGGATGGAATCCACAGGCTAATCATGCCCAAAATTGTTAATGTGCACTCTTTTAAATAATAAAAGTTTGTTGATAAAAACAAATGAACATCAACAATATACTTAATCATTGATGAAAACCAATAGCTAAAATGAAACATTGAGAAATACATGGACAAAGTTAATTATGTTACATCATAGAGTGAATTTCAAAGGATAGCCTTTTTAAAGTGTCAGAAATTGATCAAACATTTATACTTAAAGTTCTTTTCATTTATTATGTGGTGAAACTATTTTTAATATAGCCATAAAAGTAAAAGATGACTCCTGCATAAAAATCTGTGTTATTAGCACAATTCTTATTTTAACCTTTTCAATGAGCTCAATATGATTACAATCCATTGCGATGAGTATTTAATTTTTCCTGTCTTAGGTTTTATTCACCATGGTTACTGCCAGGATAACAATGATTTCAAATCAAAAACACATTTGGTACTTATTTTCTATACATCACTCATAGATGACACAATTTATGCAGGGAATACTTTATTCTTCCAGGCGTCAATGCATTAGTAACTTTTTTCCATTATGATATATGCAAGGTATTATTGATGCATAGGTTTAATGCATATTGTATAATAATTATTGTAAACAGTACAAATACACAAATATATAATACTAAATTAATTTAACAGGATTAAAAAAAAACAAATGCACTCCATAGCTTTTAGACTAATTCTATTACTCTTTTTTCTTTTTGGTAACAGGTTAAAAGAACAAAATGTGGGTATCTGCAGAGAAACAGATTTCTTTAGTGAAAAAGCTTTATATTAAGGAACATACATGATGGTATTTGATACATAAGAACTTATTAGGCATGGTATAATTGAAAAAGAATGTGTCCAAAGAACAGAGTGCCACCCAGAATCGTAGAGCAATGATTTATATCCAGAAAGTACACCAGTTAATGTAATCATTTCAGACTGTTTACCGAGCCACAATCCCAATTTCTGGATAGGTTGTGACCACAAGAAGGAATAATCTATAGTAACTTGTCCTTAATTTGAATTAGGGCTGCAGTACCACTTTGGTACCAGAAGTGCTGCTGTTATACCTGGACAGTGTCTCCTTGCTTGGAGGGGGTTAAGCCTACATTATCTGATCACCTTTGCAAGACTGCCTTTTTAAAACTGCTTTTTTCAAAAGACCAGGACCAGTTTGTTTGTCTCTGCTGCTGGTTTCTGTGATACTCCTGTTTGGAGCCTGACTTCTCTCTGGCTTTTGACTCCTGCTTTGTTCCTATGTTTAGCACCTCTTCTTCTGATCCAGATCATGGCTTCATTTGACCTTACTTCTGCATACTCCCTGGTATATTGTAGACCTTCTGACTTCTGAACTTTAGCTTGCCTGACCTTCCCTTTGTCTGATTCTCCCAATGACCATCGAGTATTTTGTGCCTACTGGCTAATCTGGTAATCCAGGCTCCTGGTGCCTGCACTTCACCTATTATGTCTGGTCTCCAGCTCATCTGCTTATCTTGGTAACCAGCATTATCAAATATTTTTGTTCCTGTCTGCAAATATATCTTACCAGCACTAACTGTGTTCCTATGGACTGTGTTCTAAATAAAGACACTCTGTTTGTATTTACAACTATTGTCATAGTTTTTACACTGGGAATCCGTAACATAACTATTCTGGAGGAACGATTCACTATTTATCTCTAGACTGCAATGACAGAGCCTTAAAAATGGCGAAAGTGCAGGAAGTCTACCTTCTGATAGATTGCCAAAGTCTGCCCCAGAAGAGGCTTCATGGATGTCTTGTTGAAGTTCTCCTTTTTTTCAAATGAATGAAAGCATCCTTAAAGAAGCAAGTAATGCCCACACTGATGAAGGCCCACATCCTCCTGTACAGCCACACGATATCCAGACACAGGCAGTTCAATCTGATAACCAAATCTTCTGCCAGTTGCAGATTCTTTAGTAATAGGACTACATATTAGCTCTGACTTAACTTGCATTATTCAAATGTGGCATATTTTTTCCATAGAAATCTCTTTACCCCTTTATTAAAGACTGCATTAATTTCCAAAGTACATCATGCACTTTGGTGAATGCTTAAATATTTCTGTTTACCGACACTAGCTAATGCAAAGCAGTGTAACAAACAAATGACTTTCATTTGGAAATAAAATATCCGAATTCTGGATGTTTGTTTAGTAACAACAAAACTAGTACACAGTATGCTCAAATGTTTGTTTTTTTTTCATCAATAATTTTTATTGAAAAGTTTTACAACATATGGGGTACAAAAAATAAAAAGTGTTACATAAAGAAGGAGAGGAACACGGAGTTGCTCAGGAAAGATAGCAACATAAATGAGACCGTAATTAGTATAATTGCAAAAAAAAAAATACTACAATGAGAAAGCATTTTAGAGAGAAAAAAATGTTGATATGAAGTGTGGTAATAAGAATCTGCATGAAAGAACTGTGGGATATGGGCCACTAGTCCTCTCGGGGAAAGTCAGGAGATGCTTGAAAGGGGGAGGAAGAAAGGGTTTCTCTATAGGTTCCATCTCCCTCTCTGGTGTATACGTGTCATTTGAACCACTTCATGATAGGGGCTGAAGCAGAGGTAGAATAGGGCATGTCAATTGTCTCCATTTCAAAGCTTTGCTGTATTTTAGAGATAATTTTAGGCAGAACAGGAGGTGCAGGAGTCTTCCAGTTTTGGGCTGTCGCTGCTCTTTTTGCAATCAAAATGTGACCTAGTAGGTATCTGTCGTGTTTAGGGATGTTCATATGCTTTTTATGGTAAACATGGAAACTAAACTGATTATTTTTATTCTCTTGTTTGTACGGTCACAACAAAATATGCATATTACAGAAACATTTTTTTGTGCCAGGGGATGATTGTATATATTGTTAAAAAGTATAT
This sequence comes from Mixophyes fleayi, assembly GCF_038048845.1. Lineage (NCBI taxonomy): Eukaryota > Metazoa > Chordata > Amphibia > Anura > Limnodynastidae > Mixophyes > Mixophyes fleayi. Next base: position 188,067,323 of record NC_134405.1, read on the forward strand.
AAACATTTATTAATACATAGTAGACAATAATAACATAAAAATACAAATAGCATAATATGTCTGAAAGTATACATAAATTAACAATATCTTTAAAGGTGTGATGCAGATAAGCCTTTCTTATTAGCAAATCTCTGATAACAAATGAACAGCGTGAATCACACTTAAGTATGAAACAGCAGGAGAGACTCAATCAAAATCTGACATCCAAATTAATATATTTCTAAAATAGCAACTGTCTGTTAGGAGAAAAATTGGAGTGAACGTAGGAAAAAAAACAGCAGCAAATATCCAGTGGTTCACTGGCCATAACCCAGAACACAGTGAAAAAAATCACCCCGCAGATAAATCTCCAGACAACTGAACAGTATATTCAAATGTGGAATGCCAGGTTCTCACACAATATCAGTTATACCAGCCAGTATATTGCAGAGGGTATCAAGTGTGTATAGAATCCTACAGCTTCTAAAAAGCATACTCAACAAGATGTAGCTGTCAATCCACAATGTAAAAGGCAATATCTTCAAGATAAGTTTTGTTCAACTCTAAAGCAGCAGATGGGCTTATTATCTTTGTTAGTCAAATAGTGCAAAGCAGAGACTGTTAATGTGTAATTAAGGATTCAGCTATATATACACTGTGTCAACAAATGAGTTCACTTACAGTGATTGCTGCAGCTCTTTCATTCAACAAAATCAATTGATAGCCTTTACAATTTATCAAGCAATTTTTTTTGTTCCGGGTTATCAGCAATGGCTCTTATCCATTTTCTACCTTGCGGTCAAAACAATGTTCCCTTTATATTATATACCCTAATAACTATTCTCTCAACTAAGAAATGATGACACAGAAGACTTGCTTGGCAGAGAAAAGTCACAAATATATTGAATTAAATTAATTTTGGTGATGGCAAAAAAAAGCATAGGCCAATCAGCTCCCAGCCATTTCTAACACCAAAATGGAGTGACCCATTATCCATGAAGCTTTTAGGCCATGAAGCTCCACTCTCCCTCCCTTTTGAGGGAGAGTGCGAAATCGCTACACAAATGCGTCATCTATGACCACTGATTGCAAGCTCCCCTGAAACAGCCAGCTTCCACACAACAGCCCACCAACCATAGTGACCCGTCACAACCAAATAAGACTCCTAAACAGCTAATCAATGAACAGGACCAGATCTTCTTCTGTGAGGTGCACTCCATCTGACTGAAACAAATGAACACACCCAAACTTAATCATGTGGTGATCCACCACTGCATCTCCTCTGTCTTCTAAAAATTTTCTAATGGCAAGTTTACCTTAGAACAGGCCATATAAAATGAGGGCCAGTTTTCAAACCCCTCCACACCCTCCTGGGAATAATGTCCAAATAGAGTAACCTAATACCAGGTAAGTGTGCCATTATTATGCTGATATCGGTCTTAATATTCCAAATAAACTCAATGCCCTACAGTTTCCACAGATCATTCCCTCCTAGATGTAAAATTATTACTTCAGGATCCCCAAATTTGGCTTTGACAAGGAGTAATGCTTTAAAAAGGTATGACCAACACATACTCCTAAAACCCAACCACTCAACATTCTTAGCTTCTAGAAAAATGGTCATTTTTTTAAGCTGAAGGTCACTTGCTTGCCCAATATGGTACTTAATGCTCCACAATCCACACCTTTTTGGCATCATGACAACATAAAGGTATTGCACATTAAAATAAATAACAGCATAAAATAAAGAACAAATATCTGGAGCCCCACTAAACACAGCAGGCCTAGTGAGGGAAAAGATAAGCAGGACCTTTATGGAGGTAATACCTTAAAAAACCTCAAAGGAACCTCAAGATCTTTAATGTGAGGAAAATATAAGCAAATCCTTCCATTACCCCATAATAGTCATCAGTAAGTCCTGCAAAGGAGGCACCATGTATCACAGCTTGCTCTGAATACTCATGTATTTTGTATAACAACTGGACTTCCACTGACCCAGCTCTTTAATCATTTAAACATAACAACCAGCCTCAACAGCTGCCATAGCAGTGTTTATCCAGAAGGAATGAGTACCATGGCCCTCCTGATTATGACCCAACTATTGTGAACACCTTTTAAAAACTGTTCCAAACTAGTATTTTTGCAAACAGAGCTATGCTCATTAAAACAACATTACAACTCAGCAATCCACAGCCAGAAGATAACTTACCCGATGTTACCAACTTGCTCAGTCACTACATCCTCTGCTCCCATTATCAGATTAGACAAAAGTTTCTCATCCAAAGGCTTCCTAATGTCCTCTGCAGCCCAATTACCTGTGGCCCAACTATATACAGCCTTAATGACTAGGAATCCTTTAGTAATATTGGCTCTTCCATGCATTTTTTAAAAGAAAAAGATGCCTGCCAAAGCCGACGACCTAGAGGCTTTATGTCAGCCACGTGAAAAAATTGTACCAAACAAAAGCCAAACTGCATTGTCCCTGCATCATTCCTCGAAAGCAACTTGCATTTCTGAACATTCATTCCAAGCCTCCTTAAACTTCTTCAAGTTGGCTGGGGATAGAGTCCTCCTGACCAGACCTTCTATGGCAGTTTTATAAACTTCCAAACATAAGAAAGACATGACAGACCCAGGCCTTTATTTACCAATGCCAATATTCTAAACCTACCCCAGTTAAAGCACTATAACACATCTTCAAAGCCAGGAGTATTAGCAGCTTTGAAATTAATGTTAATCTTATTGCTGGGAGGGGACGAGGAGTGAGGCGTGTTGGTCATTAAATGCCTGCACCACTCCAAAATTATCACACCAAAAAACTATGCTCTTGTCCATGAAGCTATCACCCACAATTCGACAGCCTCCATGACTGAAAATAACACCAGCAGCAGCAAATTTTTTGTGAGCACCTCCTCATGCTAACTAGGTGGTCCACCTTGGCACATCAATTGGTTAAAAGAAAGCCCTGAAGCCAGGGGACCAAGCAGCATGAGCATGGAAAAGTTTAGACATTGGAGGAGAAACCCACAAAAGTATCCCTTGAAAATGCTGGATAAAAATACACCAAACTGTTAATTCCTTTATTTCTCCACTGCAGCCCTTTTGAGCTTTTTACAAAAATCCTACCTACTGGTAAAAACCTACATGAAAAATTAAGTAGGCCAAAAAAAGTGATTAAAACCGCCTCAATGTAACCAAGCTAGAACCTTCAAACATGCCTTGCAATTTACCAATTTGGCTGAAATCAACCTGCAACATCCTGCCCTAGAATTAATTTCTAAGCGTAAGTAGGATCATTTCTCTATTGGACATTCCATATTTTCATTGCTCTGGGTACCCTTAAGACTGTAAACAAAGCCTGAACTGCAAAGAAAAATCTCAATACAAATTCCTGAACCCCCAGGTCCTACCAACAAACAATTGTCCAAGTAGTGTGCCAAACCATGATGCCCTGTACCTGCCACAATGCACCAGTCAAGAAAGGAGCTAAAATTATCAAAATAAGCATGACACAGCACCACCCATGGTGGCATTTGTCAATATAAAACCCATCCTGAAGTTTAAACCTCATAAATCTAAAAGTATTGTGGTGCAATGTGAGGAGGCAGAAGGCCGATTGCATGTAAAATTTTGCCCAAAAAATTACCTTCCCATAGCGTTTAATTATTTCCAATGCTTCCTCAAATGAATTGATAGACTACTCTGCATTCATGGGCATTAATAGCATCATTAACTGATTTCCCTAATGGGGAGAGAGATGTTGAATTAAGCTAAACTTAGGTGGCTTTTTCTTTGGAAACCCAACACAGGGGACAATATCTAACCCTGGGTGGAGGGTGAGTGAAACAGGCTACATCTATGCCCATTTTTTTTATAAAGGCCTCATCATACCTCCTCTACATCATCCCTTTAGGCTTCATGTACATGTCCTGAATTATGTAAATATACTTTATGATATGATGTGCTCCTCAGAACTGATCTCTAAGAAACAGGCTGAAAACATCCACCCAGTTAACATAACTTCTGTAGGCATCCTCGTCTACACTTCTAGATGCATGAGGGTCCTCCAAGTTGTGTTGCTCCACACCATGAACCAAGTGCAAAGCTGATGAAGTTGCCAAGCTGACTCTTTGACTTGCTTGGGGAGCTACCTACTTACTCTACCCAGTCATAAAGGAACCATGTCCCTAACACTCAAAGCATCCCTCCAAATCTTGAATACACTGGTCAGGGTGAGAGCACTGAACTGTAGACCCAGGGCCTGATTAAGAGTTCCAGCCGCCCTAGGCTATTTTAGCCGTAGCGCCCCCATCCTTCCTCCAATATAGGCGTTTAGGACTACTGCCCCCTCCAGCCTGCTCAATTGCCCCCTCCAGCCTGCTCAATTGCCCCCCTCCAGCCTGCTCAATTGCCCCCTCCAGCCACCTCACCTGCCCCCTTCAGTCTGCTCAATTGCCCCCTTCAGCCACCTCACCTGCCCCTTCAGCATGCTCAATTACCTCCTTCAGCCTGCTCAATTGCCCCCTCCAGCCTGCTCAATTGACCCCTCCAGCCTGCTCACCTGCCCCCTTCAGCCACCTCATCTGCGCTGTGTATGACAGGCAGTCTGGTAGCGATCGCTGCTAGCTGCCTGTCAGTGTGCCCCAGGCTCTTCTTACACTGGTCACGTGAGATGTGGAAGTCCTGATCTCACGTGACCAGAGTAAAAAGCGCCCGCAGCCACACTAACAGGCAGCTAGCAGCAATCACTGCCAGACTGTCATAGTGACAGTCGGGACTGATCCCTTAGACCAGGGGTGGTCCCGATGACTCCAGCCCCAGCTACATTTAAAAAAAAAAAGAAAAAAAATACATCTCGGCAATGCTGCTCCCCCCCCAGGCTCCAGCGCCCCAGGCTGCAGCCTGGTCAGCCTTTTGGCTGATCAGGCCCTGTGTAGACCAATTCAGGGCAGGTCAAACCCATAGCAGAGATAGGTCAGGGCATACCATCAGCAATCTGAGAGAAAGGGCAAGGAGCTGTACCTAGTGATTCAACTAATAAACCATGTTGAAAAAAAGGGGAGCCAGTAAAGTGCTTGTTTTGGAGCGGGGCCCACAGGCTGGATGGGTCACCAGGACTTGAATGGACAAATGTAGCACTCTAGGAAAAGGTTAGGGAGAATGGTACAACTTGGGCAAGTATTTAGGAAATGGATGGTTAGGGTAAATCATGCATGACAGGAGAAATGGAAGATAGGACAAGGTCAGATGTGGCAGGGGGGTAATACCATGCAGGGTGGTGGAACAAAAGGTGGGGGAAACTGGGACACCAAAGATGAGTGTGGGGTGTGAAGGGGCAACCTGAGCAACACTGTGGGTAATGGGTGGGCAAGGGGAAACATGCATAACAGGGGAAGTGAAAGGTGGGGCTCTGGTAGATGTGATGGGGTGTGCAAAATCATGCAGGGCAAGAGCGGGCAACTTGTGTTGCAGGGGCTCAGCCAGTTAGGGGCAACCAGGGGGATTGATAGATGGTAGATTTTGAAAATGGGGCTAAGGGGATGATGGGAAGGTATGGGTGGTGCAAGGGGAAACTAGGGTAATCTGGACCAGCTGACAGAGTGGGGCAACTGGGAATAAACCTGAGTAGTCATGATAAGGTTGAGCAAATTGAAAAGGGCTTGGTTTGTGACATGAGTGAACAACTGGGGCATGGGTACATATGGAGTCTGACACGGAGAGGGCAACTGGTGCAGGGGTACATATTGGTGGTGACATAAAAGGGGCGACTGGGCATGGATACATATGAGCTGTGATATAGAGGGGGCCAGTGGGGGAACAACTTGTACATGGATACTTGGCGGTGGCAAAATGGGTTCCAGTGGTTGCTGGAAGAGCATCACTGGAGAAAGGAGAATTGTGAGCAATGGCATGAGTGGGACCATGGGAAACTGAGGTACTTCCATAGAGGTAGCAGCAAGGGAGAAATTGTAAATGACAAAATACTGGGACCACACTGAATAGATACACTATGTGTATCAGCATAGGGTACACCACTATCTTGAAAAAAGTGGGGGTTGATAGTGGGGGCTGACAGTGTGAGGGGGAGCCGGCAGGCTGGAATTGGCAGGAAACTGTAATGAAGACATGGAAGAGACCTTGCACCTGCTATCGATCTGAACTGAGCGATGGGTATTGGGACGATGAGCACCCACAGCCCGAACACTGTATACTATTGAACAAAGGCTATGAGGTGCCGATGTGAGTGGGGGTGCTAAAGGTGGTGGGGCAGCTGATGCCTTTATGAGGCAATAGGGGGACCTTATTGGGCTTTTCTCACAGCATACTAACAAGAGAGGTGCAAGAAAGGAAAGGGGAATTGAGGAGAAAAAAGAAATGAAAAGAGAAGAGAAAGGTAGTAGGGAAAAAGGGTGGGAAAATGTGCAAAACCAAGGGAGAAAGAGAAAATTTAATGAGAAAGTGTCGTGAACATAGTGAGCTTGCAGTTATTTATAAGGGATAATTCATAACTGCAGTGTAAATAGGTTGTATCAAATGAATCCATTGATAAATTAGTGTAACAGTTAAAGACGCAGAGTCTGATGTAATTGTGTTTGATGGCTTTGCACACACCAGTGTGAACAGATAGAATTGTCACCTGGGGGCAGTTCAAAGGACTCCCGGGCTGAGATCTAGACTATTTGTGACACTTGCATAGACTTTTAGGTACCGCTCAGCATGTGGCCTGGCTCAATGAGGCCAGGGGATAACATAGCCTATATGTAATACTGTATAGACAAAAAGAATTCAGTTTTAAAATATGCCACTTAAAATCAATAAAAGTAGTGATCAACCACATATTCCTCAATAGCATGATGAAGGGCAGTTCATATGTTAAATTAAGAATTCTGCCCCACAGAGAAATGAAGAAAATTAGTGTAAGCTCTGCAAATGCATTGTACTTAGGCATGTTTGATATGAAAAGATGGACAAAGTCATAGGGGATTTATTAATGGTAAAATTGGATCGATGTAACGCTGTCCAGGAAAAATATATCACATAGTAGAATTGGTTAGGAAATCAGGCAACATGTAAATTTGGTTTGAAAAAGTGTCCCAGGACACAACCCCCGATTAGCATCTGTGAAGACCATCCCATTTCATGTTGCTTAAAAACCTGTGTGTGAAAAGGAGAATGTCAGGCGCTGCCCCGCATGCTTACCTAGTGCCGGGACGGACGCCTTACCAATCTCCACTCATCCCGTTGCTAGGCACTTCCGCCCGAACATCGCATCTCGTTGCTAGGCAACAGAGACGCTGTGCTGTTTCCTGTCGGCGGTCAGATCAGCTGACCGCCGATCTCCACTCCACCAATGGCCAGGCTCCCAGTACTATTTAAACCAGACTCTGGCATCACTAGGGTGCAAGAGTATCTAGTCTTATACCTTGTCTCTTGGCTTCCCTGTTATTATATACCTCCATTTGCCTGTATCTCCCGGATTTGACCCTTTGCCTGTTTGACTACTCTTCGGATTCTCCCTGGTTCCTGTTTTGTTCTCCTGGTTCTGACCCTCGGCTTCCTGACTATTCTTCTGCCTCATCCTTCTGTACTTCACTGCCAGCACGGATTTGACCTCGGATTGTTCACTATGCTGTTCACACTACCTCGCTGGTGGCTACCTGGGAGAACCGCGACCGGCACGTCTCAGCAGCTAAGCCCAAAACTCCTTGCGGGGTTCCCTGGTGAACACCTGGCGCGTGGTTAGACTCCGCGCCTCCCTGCGTAGCAGCGCCAATACCAGCAGGTAAGGCCTTCCTACTTCCTAGTTTGTGACAGAGAATTTGTCAGCTTCTTGGGGAATCAATCTAATTGAAGGACTGTCCGTCTTTCCTGCCTGCCCCAGGCATACAGATTATTATTTGTAAGTAATGCTCTGTACTTTCATCCCATTTGTTTTATAACTGTTTGCAATTTTTTATTTGTATTTCAAATCTTTATTCATTATTTTTGTTATCTGTATGCCCTGTACCTTTTGTATATTAAATCTAAAATTTAATAAGTTGCGTCCTTGATACTCTAAAGAATCCACAGCCTTTTTAGAAGAGATCGCTCGACCAGGTTAAATCGTGTGTACCTCATATAGCAAACACCCCAAAGTCACGGCAGCTGGGAGCGTGTTCGCTACAGAAGGGAAGCTGAGAATAGAGGACATAGAGAAAAATATAAGAAGGTTTTTACCACAGGATTCTCTGACAGCAGCCTGTCAGAGAACAATTTCCAGTGAATTGAGAAAGAAACACCACCTAGGTGTAACACCCCTTTGTCTCAAACCATCCCCTGTAACCTCTTCTGATTGGCCAGCATCTGGCAAGTACACACGGGCTAAAAAATTAACTCTTGCATGACCCACACTGCAGAATCACAAACAACTAGGCCCTTCGGACCGATATCAGTTCTCAGTTAGCTGTTGTGTAGCCGATCAAAACATATGGAGATCAATTAAAATCAGTACCATTAGCACACCTAATCATCTAACATGTTTCTCCCCTCTTTCACTGTGATTTCTTCAGCGATTAACACAAGGGACAGGATCTCATTTGTGGACATAATATTTGGGATGGCGAGTCCTAGTGGGATTCTTATTTGCCTATGATTCAAGATGTCATCATTTTCCTTAATTCTGCTACAAACTCTACAGACGATTCAATGGCTGAAGGAGATTATAAGATCATTGAGCATTATGTTCATTATAGAAGAACGTGGAAGACCTGGGTAACATAAGCAATCTTTGCTCTGGCAAGTAGCCTGAAATAGTTTCCCTTAGTGAAAAGCCTTTTCCAAGCTGGACACTGAGCACTGATAATAGCTGACCAAATGTGATATAGTTAGATATTAAGATGTATAAACAAATTTATATTTTTAAAAGTTGCAATTTTCAATATAATTCTCAATAAATTAATCTTTTGAGTCATTAACATCTTGATTTTTAAAGACGGAGTCCAGTTATATTCCCACAAATTGATGCCAAGTAAGGTTCATTTGTTGTTTCACTATAGCCTCATCCCTGATTCAGAACATGGCAAAAATGTCTCCAATAAAAATGGCACATAGGTGGAGTGGCAGACAACTTCCATGGGAGCTATTAGGGTCACCACCCAAGTTGAATGGATTTGTTAATAGAATCACTACTTCCAGGATATCATTTTCCACAACATCATCCAGAGACATGTTATAGTACAAGTAATAGCAGAAGAAACCATAGATACAGTTGTGGTAATTATAATTTTCACTTTTATTAAAAGTGAACAAGAGGAAATAATAGGGTGAAAGAGGAGTTGTACAGCATTGCATAGTATTTGTAATTCATCATTCATTTATTCAAACAAAGAAACAAACAAAGTCTAGTCATGTGCATTATCTAAGAACATACAGTTAAGGATTGCAAAGCAAAAAAAGGAGTAACTTTGACCCTGGGAAGAAACATGTTGCATTGGAAGGAGAGGTACATTTAAAATGTGGGGATTTATAATTGGGTTACAGTATGTCCTAGATCAACTTTACATTTTAGTGTAAAATAAAGCTATAAAGTGCTTGTGTGCTAGATGAAAAAACAGCCAGTATTTAACTTATGTGCAAAATAATAAACTAATTTGTACCCCTTGCATTGTAACATAGTTTGTCCCGGAGACAATTAACTTTTTTTGCCTTACTCTCCTTAATGGCTCAGGTTCACAGTGCTTTTACTTGCAGACATTAAGCATTTTAAAAAACAACTTTCAGCTTTAATATTAAGTTTGTTAGTTTCCCTGTTTTGCTTATTTCTACTATCATTATAGAAGTATGCTTTTGGTTATGCAACACAATAAAAAAATAACATAATTATATGCATTTAATGTGATACATGCTTTGCTGATAACACTGTTCAGAGCACACCCATATTGCAATAGTAATAAAACATTTCCAAAACATATTTTAAGCAGTATGATTTAGTAAATGGTAAATTATACTTAACAACATTTAAAATAGAATTTCTTTTAAAGCTAGCATTAAACATACTTTCTTTTTTTTTTTTTTTTGTAAAAAGTCCTTTTAGGTAAAGGACAAGCATTTTTATTGAATGTGGAATAATTAACAAAATATTGACCCAAGGGAAAATTCCAAGATATTTAATATTAAAAGTATGCCCTAGGAGACAAAAAATAATTGGATTACATATATTGCCTGCTATTGCCCAGTGATTGTATGCTCTCCAATTCAAATATTACGTGCATCCAATACATACTAAGGAGGCAAATATTTGTTATCCAAATATTTTATATTGTTTCTGAGTCCTCCTTAATTACTTTAAGATAGCTATTCAAAAAACCTTAATACATTAAATGCAGGGTCATACATTAAACTTCAGAAGCATACTAAACAAAACTGCAATACATTAACATAACACGTTTACATAAAGATAAAATAGTGTGAAATTGCTTCAATAAAATGGAAGTCAATAAAAATATACAATTATAAAGTACACAAACTAGAATACCTGCTTTGGAGAATATTTGGTAAGTGCTCCTACTGCCATACAGACTCTTGGTTTAGTTGGCCTGATATCCATTGAATTTAGGAAACATATCCTGTTGGTGCTGATTTGACAATATTTCTGAAAGTCCAGTATGAAAATCGCTACTTTAAGGCTAACTCCATCTATTTTTACCTAACAAATTCCCTTTCCAAACTACCAGAACTGAGGAGATTTCATCCCATGCGGGAAAATGCATCTGCAGCAGGGCTGCAACAATATCTAGTCCCTACATTGATAACAGCAAGAGGATCAAACGCAAGCCACATTAGCTCATTTTATTACACACAGAGCAATTTAAACCTTCCCTTCTCCTGGCCAATGTAGTGACAAAAGTGTTATTTAATTTAACTTGCAAGTTTGTTATTTTTCCAAAAGTATTTATTTCTAAGATTGATGCTAAAACAATAAAATAAAGAATAGAAAGCATACTACAAATTAGAAAAATAGTTATTAATATTTATTTAAAGTGATTAAAGAATAATAATTTTTTGACCATTAGGAGAGTTTTATAACAATATAGACATTAATGATTTGATCATTTAAACTGCAACCGTTTCATGGTGGTGTGTTGCACAGATATTTCTAGTGTAGCCCCCTGTCCAGCTGTCGGTTGGTGCATATACGTACTTCCTGGCAAAAGACTCTGTAGATCCTGTTACCTGACACCCAGGCCCAACACAATCCTCTTCTTCCCAGGATACAATGGGTAGTTACATTGACAAGTTTTGAAACAAGAAAGTGTGGAGCAGAGACAGTCATTGTAGCACAAATGAATGAGTACCAAACCATCTCTTTTATGAAATTCACAGTCATTTTTATTACATCTCATTGTCTCCATCCCAGTCCCTGGTTACATGAATCACAGTTGAGGTACTGTGTCACTAACATGCTGGGACTCATAAGACCCTCTCACCAAAGTAAAATTAGGTCCAAACTGAGAAGGGTTTAAACTGCTGTCAAAGTTTTCTTTTTCTCTAACATTTTCTTTCTGTCAAAGTTTTCCAACAAGTTCTGGAGTCGATATGTAAATGCTGGATTCTCACCACTGCCCTATTGACCTGCCCCAGAAGTGGTTCAATTTACTCTCACATCTCTCATGGGTATCATGCAGACCATATCCATACAAGGGGGATAATTTATGTATAAAGCTAGTATAATCTGGTGCCATGTTTATCCATACAGATATTTAATGATAGACCACATTTAGAACAAATGTGTTATTTGTAGGCCTTAAAAACACGTATATCACCATTAGACAGACACTGTTCCATTAGGAAGATGGAACTTGATATTTCTGGATATCTGTATCTCCACCAGTTATGAATACTCTTCTAGGAGAATAAATTTAGACTATTTGCTCACGTAGCTGTTGTTGGTAGAATGTAATATTTAATAATGTTTATCAAATATATTATTTCAAAATACATTATATTGTTCTACAATATAAATATGATTATGCACATATGTGATTTTTCTTTCTTCTCTTAGTTTATTGTAGTATATTAAAAAGATAATTCAGGGCTTTAAAACAGCATTTTAAATGCAGTGTATTAATAGCGTTACTAAGCTCATTTTTACAACGTATCACCTGTAATCATTTTTACAACACCATAGTTTCCAACCACAAATACCAATTATTATTAATATGTTATTTACCAGTTCCTGTCTTGTTTAGTGTCCAGGGATATTAAAATAAGAAAATATGACATGATTAAATGAAGAAACACAAAACACATCACATAACCAATATACGTGAAGTAAATGAATATTCTAAAATATTATCTGCATGCATTATTAAGACAACCTAAATTATATATGTATGATTCTAGTACTAATGTAATAGGTTGATAAATAATTTGAAAAAAAATGTAAACACTAGAGATGACAAAATCTCCCTTGACTCATTTTGCTAAAATATTTGATCAACTGTTGTGATCAGAAACTAAGGTAGAATGGACGCCCAGGGCAGAAACTAACCTTAAGTGGACAAGATGGGTAGGTAGGGAGATTATGCAGAGATTACTTATAAGTTATGGAAATAGCAAGACTTACAGGGCCTGAGTCATTAAGGCACATATAATGAGCGCATCATGCGTTTGTTATAAACCGCATGTAAATTGGCTCTGCATACTCCCAAACAGGGAACTGATCTAAGGATACATGTGGTGTTGACTACAGGTGTATGTTTACTCTACTTTACTATACCAGACACTGCAGGATTTGTATAATACCCATGTGGAATATAAAATCTCGAAAGAACGCACAGAAAAAAAAAATATTAAGCAATTAATGTTACCTGTTAATAATATTAGTATATATATATAATAGTAATTCATTATGATAAATGGAAATGTTGAAAAAATTGTTTGTTTTTTAAATATTTTTTGGACTTTGAAAAAACATTTATTAGGCTGTCCTTAATGTTTACTGTACATAAAATAAATGTTTACAGTTGCTCCTGATTGCACACTCATGTTTTCGCATACAATTGAACCATTCAACTGTCAGCACTAGTATTCGGAACTGTTACGATACTTACCCCTCCGCGTTCCCCCGCCACTCTGTCGGACCCGGAAGCCGCACTTCCGGGTTCGGCAGTCACATGACCGCTACCTAGGGCGGTCACATGATCGCTACCTAGGGCGGGGAATTCAAATGGGACACAGTATAAAAACATAGCTCTGACACTTGGTGAGTGTCAGAGCAACTTACCAGTTCCTGGCTCCTGATTCCTGTGTCCTCCTTGTTCCTGCTTCCTGTGTGTTTGACCACCAGTGTACCTTCCCGGCTTGTTGACCCTTCTGGATTCCGTTTCCCCTGTGTACCGACCTGGCTTGCTGACCTTCCTTATTGTCTGTGCTCCTGACCCGGATTGTCTCAAGCTCCTCTCTCTATACGTTTATCTGCCCTTCCTGTGTACCGACCCGGCTAGCTGACCACGCATCTGTTTGGTGACCCGTGTACCGACCCGGTTTGATTGACTCCAAGATTGCCTCCTGATTCTGTCTGCATTGCCTGCCTGTGTACCTACCCGGCCTGTCCGACTATTCTCATCTTGCTCCTATTCCGCTGTACTACATCTTGGGGCAAACCTGAGGACTGCGACCTGCGACTCCTGGCAGCAAAGCCCATCCCGTCTTGCGGCGGTTCTTGGTGAATACCGGGGAGATCGTTAGACTCCGCACCTCAGGTAAGCCAGCGTTAATCAAGATTAGTAGTGTATCCAGTAATCCGTTATGGGAACTTAAACTAGCCTCCAAGTTGAAGCAATAGATATTGCAGAAAACTAGCGTAATTCTGTGTGCGTCTGAGTTTTGGATGTGACTGCATGGGAACGCCCTTACTGTATATTGAATATGTCAATCCAGTCATTCCCACCCTGTTCACTCCCCAAAATCGTAGGCTGTAGTAAGTGATGTTTGCGCTCAGAGCTGACTTGGACGTGGCTGCATTCTGTTGTGTATTGTCCGGTTCTAAGCATGTGCAGCGTGATTACAATACGTGCAAAGCCGGTTCATTCCTTAATGACTTAGACTCATATAGTAAGCTAGATAATGAGTCACAGCCAGTGTCAGGAGTTCAGAGTAGGCTGTCAAATAGCTAAGGTTCAAAACCAAAATGGGTACTCAATTAGGTAGAGGTCAATACCAGGAGCCAAATGAAAACATAAAGAGGATACATGACCTCTGATTATTTGTAACAACAGTTGTGTAGTTTAAGTTTAATAATTTCTTTTTAGGTTTAAGAAAGGTTGATATTTAGACATACTTGAAACCTGAGAGAGGGAGACTAAAAGTAATAAATTTAAAGGCTTTTTACAGAAAAAGATGTAGATAGGAAAAGTCTCCCGGTACTTATGCTGGGTACATATAATAAGATAATCCAAGTATTCTTGTTTTTAGGAAAAATACCAAAAAAAAAACAGAAAAAAAGGGCAGACTCAATGAACCTGTAGGTTAATGTTTCCTATCAAATTATATGTTTCTATGTTCTATATTATACCTTTATTACAGTGGAGTGTTGCTTTTTTTATTTAATAATGTGAAAAATCTTCTCCCAAACCCCTTCTTAGATGATTTGCTGTCCAAGGACTTCTTCAGCCCACCAGTTTACTGTCTGTGCTTTTTTTTTTACACTTTACCTCCAGTTCCTGCTTCACATGTGTAGCATACTTGTGTGTCCTATGACATTCCAGTGATCTTAAATATTAATAGCTGTTAGCGACTAAGTAATTATTATCTCTATTATGCTGGAGGCTAAGCCAGAGACTCCTGAGTGCAGATTTTCTGCACCCTTGTAGAGGCCACTTGTCAGGGGTAGCATGAAAACACACATTTCTTCAGACCACAGAGCTTGCCTCGAGAAGACAAGAGATGCTGGTCAACTCCATGGTTAAAGATTTGTACAGAACAGAATCATGGAAAAAATAGGACAATGTTATAATAGTTGAGACTGCAGAATAATAGGGAAGTAAGCTGTGCTAGTGGAAGTTAAAACTGTAGAAAAATAGGAGGATGGCAGAGGTCAAAACAAGTCCACTTTGGTCCTGGAAAATTTGCCTGAGAGTGCAGGGTATATATGGGCTACAATCAGGTATTGCTCCTCAACCTTAACTGATGTTGCAGCAGAAATTATGTGATGTGCTTGCAGTCAAGTGTTGCTTTGCAGCCCTGATTGCTTTTACCAGCAGCTGATGACACTTTTGTTCCTGCTGTGTCCAGTCCTTCCATCTATTGAGAATTGTTGGTATGGGGTTGACATTTTAGGAATGAACGGGTTTTAGTTCCTATAATTAGATATTCAGGAAAACATGATATGCTGCAAAATTGATCAAAAATAAAAACTGAAATATATTGACTTTTTAAATAATTTTTTTAGTCTCTTTATCGGGTGGAACAAGATGACATCGAAGTATTGCTGATTATTTCTCTTGGCTTTCTCCCCCTGCCCATTCAACTTTTGAACCTAATAAGTGATTGACAAATTGTCCTTAGAAAAGCATAACATACACATTG
Organism: Mixophyes fleayi; assembly: GCF_038048845.1. NCBI lineage: Eukaryota > Metazoa > Chordata > Amphibia > Anura > Limnodynastidae > Mixophyes > Mixophyes fleayi. Next base: position 188,082,869 of record NC_134405.1, read on the forward strand.
TGGTGATCACCTTGATATTATGACTTATGGGGATTATTAATATCCCAAACATTAGTAGATTACATATTTTACTCATATATATATTTGAGACAGAAGTCAAGAGTATACCTACATTTGGGGTGGTAACTTTTTGGCGGATCTGATCCTCTATGGCAGTTGTATTGCATTTATTTATTAAGTGGAGTGGTGGTGAGACATATGCAAATGGGTTTATTAATATTTTAAAAACTAAGAAATATAATTTAAAATTCAGTCAAAAATCCTCAATAGATTTTCTGGACCTGACTAATGGTAAAAAAGCTTCACCATAACTACTTTGACTCATAGAAAGCCAAAATATGCTAATAAATACCAGCACTCTAGTATTATTATCATCATCATCATCATCAGTAGCTATTTATATAGCGCCACTAATTCTGCAGCGCTGTGCAGAGAACTCATTCACATCAGTCCCTGCCCCATTGGAGCTTGCAATCTAAATACCCTAACATACACACACACACGCAGACCAAGAGAGACTAAGGGAAATTTAATAGCAGCCAATTAACCTACCAGTATGTTTTTGGAGTGTGGGAGGAAACCGGAGCGCTCGGAGGAAACCCACACAACATTTTTTTCCTAAGCTCGTTCCTGTGGAATATTTTGCTGGTTTAAAGCAAGTTTGATCTTGCAATAAGTGAGTCTCTTGGAGAACTAATGTCTGCAGCAGCCAGCGTTACCACAGGTGTAAATAATCTGAGTTCAGAGACTGAGGCACCAAGTGCTTTGGACACAGAGATAAGTGATGCAAGACCTGCATTTGCTAGTTCACCTAGTGCAGGTACTGTGTCTGTGCAATCAGTCTTTGGGCCTGTTAGTATTGAAAAATTACCATGTGGAGCACAGTGTGTAAAAGATATTGCAATTAGTGTGGCTGAATCTGTTTTGGCTCCTGCTATGTCTGTGGCTGCTGCTATGCCTAGGGGTGGGGGTGGGGAGATCCCTGTTCCTCCAGTTACTTCTTTAGAGCCTCAACCTGGGACTTAAGGTACTGTGGGTAGGCCAGCCCTTGTGTTATATGCTGGGGTATTAACAGGGAAGCAGGTGATGACTCCACAGCCTGTGTTAGGAGGATTGCCACCAAAATGGCGAAATGTTGTTCAATTAAAATGTATAAGTAAAGAGACACCCCCCTCCCTCTAGGCCTGATTTTCTTAATCATTTTTTTACACTGGTCTTTGTAGCTGGTGATCTGTTTGCTTGCATACACCCTGTAGGCTTCCCTGAGTATGACATTAGTTTTTCCACCTATGGGGGTCTTCAGGAATTCTGGAATATATGGGGTTCTGTTAAAGGGCAGAGACCTTGGCTAAGATATAGGGCCTACGCAGTTACTAGACAAGAACAGGTTAGGACTACAGTACTAGTCCGTAACGAGTCTTTGTAAGTGGCAGATCTGTCCTTTTGGGTTAAACGTTATGCAGACCTACTTTCACCCTTAAGTAAGGTGCCGGATCCAGAACACCATGTCTGGGATGGGGCCTGGTCCACGACTGTATGGCTGCGGCAGAGTGAGGGGCGTACTCTGCATCTTCCATCTGCAACCTACATAGGTCGGGATAGGATCCAGTGTTTCTCCCCCGGACAGCCTCGTTTATGCCACCGGTGTTGGTCTTTTCGGCACCTTAGCAATAATTGTATGGAATTGAAGTGTCCTCTGTGTCAGGGGCTCGGGCACATCACAAGGGATTGTACTGCAATTAAGTGCAACTTTTGTGGTGAAGATGGCCACCCATATAGTAGATGCCCACTGGCGGAGCATAAAAAAGTTTCTTCAGTTGTAGTTTCCACTGTGACCCCATCAGTAGTGAGCCCTGTGGTTGAAGAGGGAATAGTCTTGCAACAAATCATGGAGGGTACTCTGGAGCATGTAAGGAAGGAGACTGTGCAAGGCAGATCTCAGTATAATGCACATGCCACTCCCGATCACGTCTCAGAGTCCGAAATGGAGATGTAGAAAGAAGAATGGACTCTAGTGGGCAAAAATAAAACGAGGAAGCAGGTGTCAAGCAAATCATGGGACATTGTGGCTGTAAATCGGTTTCTTGTTATTTCCAGTGAAGAGAAGGAAGAGTGAGAAGTAGTTAGGGACATAGAAGATGATTTGAAGCTTAGGCCTAAGCATCAGAGGAAGAAGGTGAAGAAGTTGCCTAGGAACCCCCATCAGTTACAGGTGGAGGAACTCCCTGTTGATGTAGAGGTTGGGTTAATGGTAAGATGAGGCAAGGGGAAGGGTAGGGGGAAGATGCAGCCAGATTGCTCAGTGGTCCTTTCGACATCTAGGATGGATCCTGTTCTTGGAATTGCTCCAGTTCCCTTGACCCTTAACACTATAATGCCAGGGGAAGTACCCACCCATGTAGAGACTCCAGATGTTAGTGCTCATTCAGGCATTTCAATTGCTGTTCCTAAGCCCCTTAAGGGCTGTGCTGAATAGGTAGTCATAGCTAAATCCATCCCCCCTGATAAGGCACTCCTTAAAAGGAGTCGAGGAAAGAGCTGGTCTCCTCTGTGGGACACAGCCAAAATAAATAAAGTGAAACTAAGTGGGCCTACTTCTATAACCTAGAATGATGGCTCACTAACCTATTAGATTTGCCCCTATTAATGTGGCATCTATAATGTCTGAACAAGCTCGCTACATCGCCTATAGTTTTTTCGACACGCTAGAGGTCAATTTTTTGTTTTTGCAAGAGACTAGGGTAGGTTGACTGTCGGACCTCCACAAAGCCAAGTGTGATTGGAGGCGGGGTCCCTCCTATTGGTCTCTAGCGGCCGAGCCATATGGTGGGGTGGCAGAACTTTTTACCAGCATGGCAACCCTTCAGCCGGTTATAGAACTTGATATAGGTAGATGTTTGATTCTGGATGTCACTCTGCAGCGGTGCAACCTCAGTGTCACTCACTGGACGGTTAGTGCCTCTGGTCTGGTACGTGGCTCTCTCTCATTCCTGCCGGCGCCTGTTCTAAGCCGCGGCCGTCCGCCATCTTGACTGGATTGCGCATGTGCAGGACTCTTGAACTTTAAACCTTGCTTTTAATCCTATTCTTGAATCAATCACCACTCACTATTTAAGGCATCTGTGTCCTTAGTATCGTTGCCTGTTCTTGGTTCTCATTACCTTGAGACTCCTAGGTGTTTCCTGTGTTCTGCTCATGTGATCGGTTTTGCTGTGGACAAGTCCTCTCTGCTCATCTGTGGTAAACTTGCCCGCTACAGACTACCTCTACTCCGCTGCATGCCTACACCTGGACAAGCCTTATCTGCTCTTCTGTGGTAAACATACCCGCTATAGACTGCTTGCCATTCCGCTGCATACCTGCACCTGGACAAGCCTGCTCTGCTCATCAGTGGTATACTTGCCGCTACAGACTACCCGCTATTCCGCCACCTACCTGCACCTGGACAAGTCTTCCCATCACCGCAGTGGTACAACTTGCTATCCGCAGACCACTGACGCTCCCGCTACCTACCTGCACCTGGACAAGTTTTCCCATCACTGCAGTGGTACATCTTGCTATCCGCAGACCACTGATGCTCCCGCTACCTACCTGCACCTGGACAAGTCTTCCCATCACCGCAGTGGTACAACATGCTATCCGCCGACCACTGACGCTCCCGCTCCTACCTGCACCTGGACAACTCTTCCCATCACAGCAGTGGTACAACTTGCTATCCGCAGACCACTGACTCTCCCCGCTACCCACCTGCACTGGCACGAGTCTTCACTGCACATCAGTTGTTATACCTACCTCCGCATTATAGTTGCAAGTCGCTGACTCTCCTGCTGCATAGCTGCAAGTCGCTCACTCTCCTGCTGCATAGCTGCAAGTCGCTCACTCTCCTGCTGCATAGCTGCAAGTCACTGACACTCCATTGACATTCCTTATCCTAAGTTGTTGTACTGTTCCAGCTATTCACCATACTGCACAGAGGATCGCTGTGATAAACTCCGCCCCTCTGGTAAGCATAATCACACCTGGTGAATCCTGGGTAGAAACTCCTAGTGCCCGTGACACTCAGTTTAATTAACATCTATGCCAGCCCGCAATCTAAGTGGGACAGGAAGTGTCTTTTCAGAGAGATAAAGCCTTACCTTTTTACAGCCCGGCAGGTAGTTTTTGGAGGTGATTTCAACACCATTATTAGGTCCAAAGACAGGGAAGGATCCATTTCTACGCTGGGCTACGATTCCTTTTTCTAGTTAGCATGGTTAGACAGGCAGGTCTGAGGGATGTGCACGTTCGCCAATTCCCAGACCTCACGGGTTTCACCTTTTTTAGAAGTAGGGGTAGGTCTAGGATAGACAGGTTTTTTGTTAAGGAAGGCTCTGCGACTTCGGTACAAGTGCTGAGGCCTTTGGAGTTCTCTGATCACGTTTGTCTGTGTGGCAGCTTGAACGCCTCAGAAACCCCTCAGAAAGGAAGGGGCCTGTGGCACCTGAGCCCTGAGCTCCTAAAGGAGGATGAGATTAGACAGTTCTTTAAGGACTTCTTTGAAACCCAGTAATCACTTTTGGAGCCAGGTTGGAGTAGGTCAGAGTGGTGGGAGGTTTGCAAGAAGCGAACTCGGAGCTTCTTCTGCCGCCTCGTAAGTCACAGAAACTTGGTAAAATATAATACCTACTCAGCTTTGAGGCGGAAACTTGCTTTCCTGATCTCTGAAGAGGGAGACGGTGAGGAGATCTCCCTGGTGAAGGCTCGTTAGAAGAAGTGTCAGTATGATCGGTATGCTTCCTTAGTTATGGAGAGGGATTATGGTCAATACCACTCACCAGACCACTATCAGAGCTGTAGGAACTTGATCAATGCTAAGGAGGTGAATGGGCTGTGTGATGAGCGGAGTGTCTTTCAAGAGTCTCGGGAGGGCATTCTTGGCATCATTGGCTCTTTCTACTCTGGCCTCCTCTCTGAGAAATCACTGGACAGAGGGAAGATGGAGCAATTTCTGAAGGAAACTCCTGGTGTGAATAGCCTGCATGCTGCGCTTGACACCCTGGATGGTGATATAATAGTACATGAGGTCAAGGCTGCCATAGACAGTCTGTCTATGAAGAAGTCCCCAGGACCGGATGGCTTGACATCCGAGTTTTATAAGACCTTTGTCAACATCTTGGCCCCTCGCCTTATGGAAGTGTTTAATGAATGCCTGGGCGAGGGTTTACTCCCTCCTTCCATGAGGACATCTGGCTTATAGTATTGTCCAAGGGACCGGACCAATCCAAGATTGAGAACTGGCGACCCATCGCCCTTCTTTATGTGGATCGCAAGACTCAGGCAAAAGTGCTGTTTAACAGGTTGATTCAGATTACAGACCTGGTATTTTATCCTTCTCAGCATTGCACCATGAAGGGTCGCAGCACCTTTAGTGCTGTCCTTGGTGTCCAGGCGGCCGTTGAGCGGTGTCGTGCTGAGAAGTGGGGAATGTATTTACTGACACTGGACCAGTCGAAGACTTTTGATCAGGTCAATGATGAGTACCTCTGGTGTCTACTTGACAGGTATGGGCTCCCAGAGTGGGTGGTCAATTGGATTAGAGTGATCTACATGCAAGCCGAGAGCTTCCCACTTGTGAATGGTTGGGTAGGTCCTACTTTCTCGGTGAGTTTGGAAGTCAGACAGGGATGTCCCCTGAGCCCCTCTTGTACATGTTTGCAATAAATCCCTTCATCAGGAGGGTGGAAGGCGGCACAGTGAGTGGGGTGTAACTGAGCCCGGGGAAGTCGTTGAAAGTGGTGGCTTACGCAGATGATGTCACGATCGTGATTTCTGATGTGAATGAAGCGAAAGACGTGACGGTTGATATCTGTACATATTCTGAGGCCTCAGGGTCCAGAATCAATCAGGATAAGTGTGAAGCTTTTTGGATGGGGGAGGAGGGTCAGCATTTCGACCTTCCGGACAGCCTTCCCCAGGCGAGCAAGGAGATTAAAATTTTTGGTATCTGATTTGGCCCGGATGATTATGCCAAGCGAAATTGGGAGATTAGGCTGGGAGCAGCTTCTAAAGTGGTACACTGGAAAAAATGGCATTTGTCCCTTAGGGAAAGGGTGGACTTGATCAAGATTTACCTGATTCCAGTCTTTTTGTATGTCAGCAATGTATGCCTTTTGCCAGAATCTTTATGGGCCAGGGTGAATGCAGTGTTCTTCCAGATGCTTTGGGGGAACAGGCTATACCTTGTTAAGCGTAGCGTGACCTATGGATCGAGGGGGGAGGGGGGCCTGGGTATGGTAAGCCCAGTGCTCCTCTTTATGTTCACCTTTCTTAAATTATATCTGAACAGTCTCATCTTGGAGACTCCCCCTCGATGGGTAGAGGGCTTTCGTGCCTAGGTGCATCACTTCCTCAATTCCTGGGTAGAGGGAGGAGCGGTAAAGAGCTATCGAGTTCCACATGATTACCTCCCGGCCTATGTGAAACTGGGTTTGAAGGTGACAAGGAAATGGCAACTGGAGGTGGGAGAGGTCAACAGCTCCTCTAGAAGGGAGTTGGAGAGGAAAGTCTTGCAGTCTCACTTCTGGGTGCCTCTGTCACTGAGGGACTGCCCGGGCAGTGTCTGCTCAGATGGCAAAGCTCTGATCCCTGATCAGAGGATACCACTGAAGCTCAGAAACATTGCCTGGCTCTCCTTCCACGGGAGACTCTATGTTAGAGGAAACCTCAAGGTAAGGAATGCCGATGATCGTGGCTGACCACGGGAGGAGTGTCCAGGGGAAGAGGAGACAATGGATCATTTCTTGTTGAGGTGTCCTTTTAACTTAGAGGTTTATGATAGGGTCTCGTGTGTCTTGGGCACCCCTTGTCTTTTGGGGCTTAGTTACCCTGAGTGGGTTTACGGGGTGCTCAACAGGTTTAGGGCTTTTGATTTGATCACTCTGTTTTTAGTTACATTAGTGGTTAGGTATTACACGTGGAATGCACGGTGTTTAGTGACAATCCGCAAGAAAGTCCTCCCTTGCAAAGAGGTGGCGGGAGATATTCTTTGCGATGTTTGGAAAATAAGGGATATGGAGAGGAAACGGATGGATGCTGCGAGCTGGTTAGGCTTTGGCATGGCGTGAAACCCCCTTAGTGGGTTGCGGAAATCTGGGGCCTCTCCATCTGTTTGGCTTTCTATTCTTCATCTCCCAGTAGATTTTGATTGGTTCCTTTATTTTTTAGTAAGTACTTGCATATGTCTAGTCATCCTATTTAATTTCACTATGCTTGTTTTTAGTTTTGGTACAGTTGAAGTCTGCTTTAACATTAAAGTTGTGATTTATTATGGTGCATATAACCAGTTTACGTTAGCCATGAAGGCCTATGGTCGTTTTTATTTTATGGACTTTATTTATTATGAGCATTTACTTTTTTGGGGGGATATGGGAGATGTTTCGTTGTTGTAAGATTGTTGAGATATGTATTTTGTAGCAAGTTTTTCTAAATAAAAAATCAGCAGCTGCTTGGTGCTCCTGGTCATCTGTGTACTGCTGTGAATCCATTTTGATAACACAGTACAATGTGACTGAAGATTAAGAACAACACTGCCAGCCCTATTATTTGTATTTCAGCAATGACAATTAGCAATGGAGTTCTCCTCTTTGTGTTACCTATATAATAAAGTACAGTTTGACTGAAGATTTAGACCAAGCCTGTCAGCCCTATTATTTCTATTTCAGCGATGACAATTAGCAATGGAGCTATGGAGCTCTCCTCTTTGTGTTTTACCTATATAACACAGTACAATGTGACTACAGATTTAGAAGACCAAGCATGCCAGACCTATCATTTCTATTTCAGCAATGACAACTAGCAATGGAGCTCTCCTGAATGTCACTGGAGACTTTGAAGAACACTGCTACCCCTCCTCTTTCTTTTCTACCTATGATGCTGCGCTCTCCTTCCACAGGAGACTCTATGTTAGAGAAACCTCAAGGTAAGGAATGCTGATGATCGTGGCTGTCCACTGGAGGAGTGTCCAGGGGAGGAGGAGACAACGGATCATTTCTTGTTAAGGTGTCCTTTTAACATAGAGGTTTATGATAGGGTCTCGTGTGTCTTGGGCACCACTAGTCTTTCGGGGCTTAGTTACCCTGAGTGGGTTTACGGGGTGCTCAACAGGTTTAGGGCTTTTGATTTGATCACTCTGTTTTTAGTTACATTAGTGGTTAGGTATTACACGTGGAATGCACGGTGTTAGTGCCAATCCACAAGAAGTCCTCCCTTGCAAAGAGGTGGTGGGAGATATTCTTTACGAGCTTTGGAAGATAAGGGATATGGAGAGGCAACGGATGGATGCTGCAAGCTGGGTCAGGCTTTGGCATGGCATGAAACCCCCTTAGTGGGTCGCGGAAATCTGGGGCCTCTCAATCTGTTGGCTTTCTAATTTTTCACTTCCCAGTAGATTTTGATTGGTTCCTGTTTTTTAGTAAGTGCTTGCATATGTCTTGTCATCCTATTTAGTTCCACTATGGTTGTTTTTAGTTTTGGTACAGTTAAAGTTTGCTTTAACATTAAAGTTGTAATTTATTATGGTGCATATAACCAGTTTACTTTAGCCATGAAGGCCTATGGACTTTTGTATTTTATGGACTTTATTAATTATGAGCATTGACTTTTTTGGGGGGATATGGGAGGGGTTTAGTTATTGTAAGATTGTTGAGACATGTATTTTGTTGCAGGTTTTTCTAAATAAAGAATCAGCAGCTGCTTGGTGCTTCTGGTCTTCTGTGTACTGCTGTGAATCCATTTTTATAACACAGTACAATGTGACTTAAGATTAAGAACAACATTGCCAGCCCTAATATTGTATTTCAGCATTGACAATTAGCAATGGAGCTCACCTCTTTGTGTTACCTATATAACAGTGTACAATTTGACTGAAGATTTACAAGACCAAGACTGCCATTCTTATTATTTGTATTTCCGCAATGACAATTAGTAATGGAGCAATGGAGCTCTCCTCTTTGTGTGTAACCTATATAACACAGTACAATTTGACTGAAGATTTAGGCCAAGCCTGTCAGCCCTATTATTTCTATTTCAGCAATGACAATTAGCAATGGAGCAATGGGGCTCTCCTCTTTTTGTTTTACCTATATTTCACAGTACAATGTGACTGCAGATTTAGAAGACCTAGCCTGCCAGACCTATTATTTCTATTTCAGCAATGACAATTAGCAATGGGGCTTTCCTGAATGTCACTGGAGACTTTGAAGACCACTGCTACCCCCTCCTCTTTCTTTCCTACCTATGACGCTGCACTAGAGACAGTCAAGAATTGTGCTACCCCTTCTGTGTCCCTCTGTGAAATGGCGCTGGATTGCCGTTGTTGAAGTCGTATAATTGGATGAACGAAAGTATATTGGTTTAATATTGGTTTGCCGTGCGTATTGCGAAGCGTACGCCAGGTAACACGTGGCGTGATGCGATCGCACGGTAAAATACGCACGCACACACTAGCATTACAACATTTAGTTATTTATGCAATTCATATTGGTTCCGTTACAATGTAATTTATGAGCAGATAGCATTTGGTTTATTATTTGTTTATATAATATGATTATATGTACATTTTAGTGTTATTAAAGGTTTAGGTTATAGGAAAGGTGTCATGCCTGATATCATATTGAAGCCCTAATCATCAGCAGCTGTCCGGTGCAGTTGGCGAAGAGATTGTACATTGCATACTTTAGTTATTGATATTAGGAAATAAACCTTTTGTATGATGCTGGCTATGAAAGGAGCAGACCCCCTGGAGAGACGACCCCCTCCTTTGGATTCCTTAGATTGAATCAGCCTATGAACTGTTTACCCTGAAGCCACCCTGTGCCTGGACCTATAGATGCAAGCTACGTCATCTCTATTGTTCACAATGAAACACTGACTGTATATATTAGCTGCATCCCCCACCAGGGTCAGTCTACTCTGACCACAGTTATCTAACAGATACACTGTTCCATTGGGACCCATGGAAGCGCAGCGATTGCAGCGGTATGTATGTATGTAACTTTTGGTATTGGCTGTGCTGTACTATACTTTATCATAATATAATAATGTATTGAATTGTTGATTATTTACATCTGCTAAAATAAACCACCATGTGCTTTGGAAACACATACAATTGATTGGGCAATGCTTATTTTAAAACGATAGAATTACTTTAATAATTTGGGGGCTCGAAGGTGAGTTACGTTACCGGCAGGTATGCAACGTTTACGTTATTCGGTTCCTCAACAAAGGGTGGATTGACGGACGCGTCGCATAGCAGGAAAGAATGCATTGTGTTTAAGACCTGTGGTTCACTTTGTGTTGAGAGACCGAATGTCCGTTGTTGCATAGACTGAAGGAACGCTAATTAGAATCTAGGGACAAGAAAGAAAAATGCTTCTTTTTATTGTCGTTTTACGTTTTAAAGTGTATTGCATTGCTGAGCGTATGTGTATTTCCGGCTGTGCGTACGCAAACTTCCGGTAGATTTGCCACGTGGTTAAACAATTGTTTTGATAGTTATACATGCATAGTATAAATTACTTGTGAAAACCTCTGAGACATTATTACTGGTGTTGGGAACTTTTAATTTTCTGTGCAGAAAAGGTGTATAGTGTGTGATTTTATAACGTAGATACACTGTTTATTATTCATTGTGCTCAGTTGCTGTCTGACGAGGCGGATTGCCCAACTGAAGGACTGTATACAGGGCAGGTATACCGAATGCGAAAACCGGGTTTTCGCAAAGCACTACCAATAGATCGCAAGGTTTGCTAATAATTAGTATTGGTAGGCTGTGCGATCTAACCGCATGACAACCATCAGTGCGAATTGGTGAAGCAGCTAGAAGGAATTATGTTGGAAAGGCTGGTTGATTGTATCGACTTTGTTCTCCCAGTTACAATAAACTCAACAGATTTTTGTGGTTTAGCCAGGGCATCGAGGAGCTGATAGCCTTTGGGTCCCACAGTGATAGTTTCTGTGTTAGGGGTCCTTGTCTAAGACAAGAGGAAGCGAGTGGACACGGCTTGTAGCGAATACGTCCACGGCCAGTAAGAGATCTCTAGCGGTAGAGTGATTATAGCAATTGTTGAAATCAGTATATCTGTGTTCCACATAGAAGGTTGTGGTAGCCGGGCTATCTAAGACACTGTTCAACATGGGTGCTAAGCATACGCTAGAGATGGCCAATGTACTGCCTAAAGAAGGCCTTAGGGATTCAGCAAGGTTTTGTATGTGTAATAAATATGGTGCATACGCAACGGCTTATTGCAACACAGGGGTCGAGATGACCAAAAAGTGTGTTAGGCCTTTCCCAACAACAGGGAGTTTTAATGCAGAGGTACTAAATACCGTAAAAGATAAAGTACGGTTGATTAAGTCAACAGTACATAATCATTGTTTAAAATCGTGGCAAATGGAAGGTAACACGTGGCAGAGCAGCGAACGCACAGCGGAAGTGAGTGTAGCGAAAAACGCATGTTCAGCGGAAGTAAGCGTACCGGAAACAAGCATTCCGGAAGTGTGTGTTGCTAAGCGTGGCGAACTGAGTGCAAACACGCCCCCGACAAATTCGGTCGGGGCGGGAAGTACAGCCAATACCAAAAATGTGAAAACTGTAACTAGTAACCTGTATGTTGTTTTAAGTAATGTTAAAAGTAATGTTTCAGGACAAAGAAGAGGGACGGTCCCACCAGCAGGGGCAGCTGCTGAAAGTGGTGAGAATAATTTAAAGGTTAACACAGGGGGAGACATCCATTGTACTGCAGCAGCAATTTCAGCACCTAGTTCAAAACATAGTCATTTGGTAGACTTACATCCTGTCTGCACTACAACAGTTCCCAATGGGAAAACGGACAGAGATGGTGACGTTCCCTTAATACATGTAGCAAAGCATGATACAGGCACTAGATCTGAAACATTTTCAATTTTGTCTGATTTCCCTGATCCTAGGAAAGATTTGACCAAATGTCAGCAGTTTATTAGATATTATGGTAATATGTATGAGCCAACTAATAATGATTGGCGAGTATTATTGAAAACCTGTCTTCCTCTCAATACTGATATACAAAAGTTCATTAAGGATTGTATGTTGGAGGAGGATGAATCCTTAACCGAGGATGATAATCAGGACAATATTAGACAAATAATCACATGGTTGGCCATATATTTCCCAGTGATAGTGGACTGGAGTAAAATTTTTACTATCCAGCAAAAAGATAGTGAAAATGCAACAGACTATTTTTGCAGAGCTCTAATAGAAATGGGCAAATATACTGGGGTACCAGACATAAAACATAATGTACACTACAGAGAGGTTGCTGTTAAAGTTCTAATGGATGGACTCAGGGAAAACCTGAAAAGAAGGGTGCAAACTTCATTACCATACTGGAGAGGAAGTACTGTAAGTGTTCTCAGGGAGTCAGCTATAGGACATGATAAAAATAAACAGAAGGAGACACTAAGTAATAAGGTAATGATGGTAAGTATCCCAGCACTAGAGGGACTGCACACACGACCACCAGCATACAACCCACATAACAGGAAACCCAGAATAGTGAGATGTTACAATTGCAGAGAAGAAGGACACATTAGGAGAGATTGTAAAAAGGAAAGTGACAATTCACATAGGGGTGGGTCACATAGATATCATTCAAGAAGGAATTCACATAGACTAGAAAACTCACACCTACCCGCACACGTTATAGCAGCAAATGCTGTGCGTGAAAGCAATAATCAACTCGAGAGTTCAGGTCAGACCTGTAATCCTACAACTAGACAAAGTAAAGTTAACCTGTGGTAAGTATTAAGGTGCAAAATGTAGAAAGAAATTTATTTAAAAGGTAATCATGTTGATTTTGTTTGTTTGTTTTATGTTGTCACATGTTTGCTTTCCTAAATCGCTGGCCGATGAAAAAGAATGGAAATGTTTGTTTTGTTTGCTGTTTTAAGATAACTATCTTGTTTTTCTTCTCACAGATAAAGGGGACACAAAAGGAGTATAGACTTAGTGATCAGAGGGGTGGGATAGAGAAATAGAAAAAAAAAAACACTCTTGAAAGACAAATTAACAATAGACAATTGGAACACTCTTTTGTTTTAGGCTGCAGTGACTCATGATAATTTGTTTGGCTGAGAATCATTATCCAAAAATGAAGTATGTACATACTTTGCTCCAAAATATCGTTTTATGTATTTTAGAGAAAATATAAGTCACTAAGAGTAAATTTTTCATTTTCTCTATAATAAGTTAGGGAAAGTCCGTTGAAAAGGTATGTAGTTGATGTTATACCGAGTTCTTAATGAACAAATGACGGACGACACTGGATGGCACTGTTAAGACCCCCTAGTCAAGTATGGGGAGGGGTCATAGTTAGAAAATAGCTAGGGGGAGCAGTGGAATGAATACAGCCATTTCCCATAGAGTCAGAGTCCAATCCAGCTGTCATTTTGTTGTAAAAAAAATCTCCCTTTCTGCATGTATGTTTGTATTCAAATCTTTATATTCCCATTATTCATTGCTTTCCTATTTCTCATTTTTTTACACAAACGCTAGTCTCTCTCTCTCCCTCTCTCCCTCCCTCTCTCTCTCTCTCTCTCTCTCTCCCTCTCTCTCTCTCTCTCTCTCTCCCTCTCTCCCTCCCTCTCTCTCTCTCCCTCTCTCGCTCTCTCTCTCTCTCTCTCTCTCCCTCTCTCTCTCCCTCCCTCTCTCTCTCTCTGTCTCTCTCTCTCTCTCTCTGTCTCTCTCTCTCTCTCTCTCTCTCTCTGCTCTGGTAGAGATAAAATCAGACACAGTCTCAACAATGGGGCTAAAACATATTTTTATTTTTACATAAGACAAATTCAGAGATACACACACTAGATTGACATGAGTTACAGAAACAGTCAGGGGTTTTGTTTTCATGTGTATAGAAACTGCTGATTTTAAGCCGAAAGGTTCTGTTGTGGAAATATGATTCATGTTTTATAGATTGCATATCTGTTTTTCTGGTTTTTTTTTGTTTTATGATTCCTGCCTCCTGTACAAAAATGTGCCTTTATATGGAGGCACAAAGGGTGGATAGGAGATTGCTGGAGGTTAGGCATACAGATATGCATCTCCGTATAGAACATTGGAGTAGGATTTTTACCACAAGATACGACATAATGTGAAACCCTAGAAAATTTAGAATTTTCATGTTTTATATTTTTTTCACTATTAGACAGGCATGTACTGGATACTGTTATATTTGTAGCTGAATGTGAGGTACTGAGAATGACATGTGAGTTGGCAGAGGGAAAATCGATTGACATACATTGGTCTTCAGCATTTTTCTAGTCAAGCGGGCGATGTTGAGGTGACTGAGAAATCGCTTTATAGCAATACCAGCACATGATTAGGACACTACATAGAGGACTTTATACAGTGACACAGTTACCAACTGAAGTAGCTGCTAGTAAGGTCCACACTTACACACACAACAATACATGGCTGTCACACCAGGGCGAACATAGCTGTCAAATAGACAGCAGGGTTTTATGTGACAGTTAACAAATCTATGTTTTGTTTTGTTTTTCGTTGTATTGTTTTAAGTTTTAAAATGTGAACACACACACACACACATGCACGCATACACATATTGGTTAATATAGGAAGATTTGTGTTACCTGAGGGATAAACTGTCTGGAAGGTGAAGAGATGTGGTGAGGAGTCTGGTGGACTCTGGAGAGATGGACAAGGTAGACCAATAGAGCCATCCCATATCCCTCCTGCTGATGGGTTTTCCTCCAGGTAAAACAAATACACGTCATCCAATTACCACCATGCAGGATCCTCAAGTATACACTGGTGTACCAATGAAATATGTCTGGGTAGAGGTGTATTGAAATGTGTCTAATGTATTACTGTATCATACTCAAAGCTTTTGTTATTCAATGTGATAGTCCTAGAGTTATAATAGATGATAGAAGTATTCATGTTATTGATAATAGAGGTATAATGTATGAGTAGTGGTAACAAATCACATACTTTCAATTAACCATAAACCAGTGTGAACATAAAGTAGTGGTACTCGGTAGAACGAATTGAATAGAATAAGAGTTGGAACTTGATTGAAGTGACTGATAACTTTGGCCACTAGTCCTTTCCCGCTACCAAAAGATCACTCCTGGGCAGACTCCTAACCTGTCAGTTTTTGAAATGTTCTTGACCCCTCTTGAGATGAGATTGTAACTGGGAGGCTAGGTTAGATCTTGAGAGAAGGTAAATAGTGAGACAGCAACCAAGAACGTCCAAAACACTGTTTCCTGAAAAGTCACACTAACTGTCAGGATGTTGGATCGGGAGAGTAAGTTGTGGAGCAGAAATTTCTTAAGCTTAGGTTATTTGACAGACAGGTACCAGGTTTAGGCTACCAGCATCACGGCTTCAAGGGTAGCAGAGACACACTGGTGCCCATTCCACCCACTGCAGAGGGGCCAACACTCAGAGAAGGGTCCAAGGGCACTCATGAGTCTGTACTGGAAGGCCTCGAATGCAGTTAGTGGCACCTGAGCCAAAGGCTAAGACTGTTGTCCAGCATGAAGTTGTAGTTTTTCCTGTTTTGTGTTCTCTCATTTCATTCTCTTCTCAGGGAGGTTAATTCTTTTGATTATTAGCAGGTGACAGAGACTGGTTCAGGTAATGATAAGGAGGTATTGGGGAGGAAGAAGTTAGTAGCATAATCAGTCCAGCCAATTACTCTATTCAATTCAGGGGTAAAGGAAAATTTAGAAACCTTGGAGCTTGGAGAAAGTGCGAGGGGCTATTGTCTGAGCAGCATTACGTCCGTAAGTACGGTGACCCCATGAAAAGAGATACACCCAGCGATGCCAGTCCAGTAATATTCGGACTTGAGCAGGCATCCTTGAGAATGATTATCATTCTTGGGAGGGTAAGGTTTTAGACCAAACAAAGTGCTGGGCGTGCTCACACATGCCTCAGTGATTATATCAAGTAGGATTAGTTCTCTTTCCACTAAATATTCTTGAGGTACCCGAACTATAGGCGGGAGGTCACTAAGGGAAAAAGTAGGACACCTAGGTCCCTTAGTCTGAAGTCTCCCAATGCTTTGCAAGCCGATCACTGTTAAATCTGAGTATTGGGAGACTGGGAAGAACGAACAGACAATAGCCCGCCCACAAGTGTTGATGAAAAGAACTGATGACATTATTAGAAGTGTGTATATTAACGCAGGCTGAAGGAGATTGCATATGACATTATTGATAGACATAGGATGATGCTATTGATGAACATGAAGTGTTTAAATGTATTCTGAGCTTAAAGGCATGCGTTGGACAGAAGAACCTGTTAAACTTGAAGAACTGTAGTAGAGAATTCTGTATAGCTGATACATGTTCTATTGTACCTTGTACCTTTCCAAATAATGTATTAAGTGTTTTATTGCACCCTTGAAGGGCATACAAAAGGTTATCTCCAAGCTCCAGAAGTGTACGGTTTATAGTAAAAGAAGAAATCGTTTAGAGGATTAAGACTCTCTCTTATGATAACTTGTTTAGATCTACAAACAGCGTGGTCATACACCAAGGGGGATTTGTATTACATAACAATGAAACGTGGTACTGAGATCCTGCATATAACATCTTTAAGGTGATAGTTTATTATACTATCAAAGGGTGGACTGTTGAAGTCGTATAATTGGATGAACGAAAGTATATTGGTTTAATATGGGTTTGCCGTGTGTATTGCGAAGCATATGCCAGGTAACAAGTGGCGTGATGCGATCGCACGGTTAAATACGCACGTACACACTAGCATTACAACATTTAGTTATTTATACAATTCATATTGGTTCCGTTACACTGTAATTTATGAGCAGATAGCATTTGGTTTATTATTTGTTTATATAATATGATTATATGTACATTTTAGTGTTATTAAAGGTTTAGGTTATAGGAAAGGTGTCATGCCTGATATCATATTGAAGCCCTAATCATCAGCAGCTGTCCGGTGCAGTCGGCGAAGAGATTGCACATTGCATACTTTAGTTATTGATATTAGGGAATAAACATTTTGTATGATGCTGGCTATGAAAGGAGCAGACCCCCTGGAGAGACGACCCCCTCCTTTGGATTCCTTAGATTGAATCAGCCTATGAACTGTTTACCCTGAAGCCACCCTGTGCCTGGACCTATAGATGCAAGATACGTCATCTCTATTGTTCACAATGAAACACTGACTGTATATATTAGCTGCATCCCCCACCAGGGTCAGTCTACTCTGACCACAGTTATCTAACAGATACACTGTTCCATTGGGACCCATGGAAGCGCAGCGATTGCAGCGGTATGTATGTATGTAACTTTTGGTATTGGCTGTGCTGTACTGTACTTTATCATAATATAATAATGTATTGAATTGTTGATTATTTACATCTGCTAAAATAAACCACCATGTGCTTTGGAAACACATACAATTGATTGGGCAATGCTTATTTTAAAACGATAGAATTACTTTAATACCGTGGAGGGCGGTACTTATAGAATCCAAAACTCGTGAGATTCGACGACGTAACAATGACGTTGTGCCTCGATTTCAATTCCAAGGGCGCGAAACTCGGATCTGCCAAGTTCGGATGTGTTTGGTTCTCGGGGAACCGAGCCTGAGCATCTCTAATATATATATATATTAGAGATGTGCGCTGACTCCCGTGTTTTGGTTTTGGGTGTGGTTTTGGTTCTAAAATGTCTGCGTGTTTTGATTTTGCTACAGGTTTTTCCCCAACAAACATGAAAGGATTTGGGTTTAGATCTGGATCTGGATCTAATTAAAAATTGTAAGCGATAGGTAAAATTATGTGATTTTGAGCTGTTTTTGCTACTATATTACTATTTAGAGCATTAACATTCATTTACAGTCTATTTTCTAATGATCTCCTCACAATTGTCCAAATTTTCACTAATTTTGGCCAACGTCTGCAGCGAGTTGGCTGGCTAAAATTAGAGACAATGTAGCCGCAAAAATATATGGCAGTTTACTAAAAGATAAAAATGTAGAGGTGTATCCTTCCCCTGCTGTTCCCAGGAAGAGAGCAAATATGTGTCCCCTTGAAATGAGAGCGAAGATGTGCCCTGCTGCTGTGCCGGTGAAGAGGGTAAAGATAGAAGAGGTTCCATCGCTGATGAGTACTGCTTCTTTCCTTCTTTTCCCACAGTTTGCCGGCGGAGCAGAAAGAAGAGGACGTCGTGGGACTTCCGGCGCGATCAAGAAAGAAGACACCGGCGGAAGTGGCAGGGTGCCCTTGTCAGGGCGAGGAGCTACCCTGCCACGAGAAGACAGCGACGGAGTTGCCGGTGGGGAGCCCCCACCCAGAAGACAGGAGGAAGTTGCGCGCCGAACAGAAGAAGAAGCGTCGCCGACTGGAGGGTCTAGAAGACCCGAAGGCGAAGACGCCGGAGGCTAGTAGAGAGTATTGCGCAAAGCAGGTAAGTATACTCCTCACAGTTAGGTCAGGTACAAGGCCGATGGGCACTTTAGGCACTAGGTCCTTGGCACTATCAGTGAGCACAAGGCCTTAGTGCAGATAGGTATAGGTAGGGAATTAAAGGGCACAAGGCCCAAGTTAGCTGGGCTTAGAGCCCATAAAAAGGGCACAAGGCCCTAGTTAGTTGGGCTTAAAGCCAATAGTTACAGAGGGCACAAGGCCCTTGTAGACAGAGACAGGTCACCAGGCCCTTACAGTTAGAGTAGGCATCAGAGCCCTAAGTTGAACAGGGCGCAAGTCCGAGAGAGAGTGAGGCTCAGGCAATAGACCTGAGGTAACAGTTGAGCAGAAGGCTCCTGTTACTGTTCTATATCACTGGATGGTTAGGTAGCAGAGGTAACTGCCTTCCGTTGTCAGCCTTCCATATACAGTAGCAACGTGCATTGAGCCTGTGTGGTGAGATATAGCATTGTGTGTTGTTTGGTTTTGCTGTGTATGTTTATTTCTGGTGCAAGACATCAGGCCTCCATTAAAGGTAGGCTCTTGTTTCCTTACTATAATCCTGTGATTTTCTGTGTCTGTGGGGACAAGGGGTTAGCTAGAGCACACACGCAGTAAGGGTTAGGACACACGGTAGTCTTCCCGTCCCATAGGTCCCAGGAGTTACAAGGAACTCCTGAGGCAGTGATTGGGCACCTCACTGGCAGTACAGCACAGAGACTTTGAGTTCCATGGGTGCGTCCCGTGGTTCAAATTGGGTGTCCCAGTCTGAGTTCCAGCAGGGTCACTGATGGTTCCAGATTGGGGTGGTGTGTCCACTAGGGTGAACGCGACCGTCTCAAGTTCCGGCAGTAGCCACTGACGATTCTGAGCGGAAGCAGCCACCCCGGTGGCATGTTGCTCCAATGAGCCCCATGCAGGTGCCAACTGGTCCTTGGGATTTTGTGAGTGACCCCATAGTGAGAAGATAGTCTTCTCTGTACAACCTGGGTGAGGGTTAGGGTCAGTCTCGGAGTAGGAGGCAAACACCGGCTGGTGTTCCCCGCAGGTAGAGGGAGTAGGTTAAGGAAGTACACTACACTCATTACTTAGCGAAGTTGCGTTACCCGACCATTAGTTGTTGTAGGGTCAGGGCGCCTGTTGTTAGCTAGTACTTGTTGTGTGGGTGATACATTTAGCCTCACCTGTAGAGTAGAGGGAGGATGTGTTGTGTTCTGTCTTCCACAGTTGGCGGACAGGAGCAGGAGAACAGGGACCTGAAGTTGGAGTGCAGGGTCAGTATAGCTCTCTATTCCTACTTCTGGTTAGACCCTCACTGAGAGGTGAGTGGAGTATTTGGAACGGGACTGTTCCTGGTCCCAAATACTCGTAGTCCCATGCGATTGGCAAGAACAAAGCGAGGTGGCGGCAGTCAGGGTTGAGTGCAGGTCTCTTCTCCTTGCCGTAGCCTCGGATAGTCCCTTTTTGGTAGGCACGGGTCTTAATTTCTCTTTCTTCCCTAGACAGAAGGGGAATGATCTGACGGAGGTTCAGTTGCTGGTCCGCCAGAAAAGTGAAGAGCTATGTATTCCTCTGCAGGGTCCAGGAGTCAGTCCTTCACTATGGACGGTGCGGAGATGGAGAGCGGCTGGGGTGAAACCGTAGTGGGCGGTAGGTGGTCATGGTTTGGAAGGTAAGATATCTGTGTGAGTGTGTCCCCACAGGCGTTACACAATCACCATTTCTGCTTTCATTTTCTTTTAATTCAATTCCATATCTCACATTATAAGTCAATGTTTTGGTCCTACATTTAGACTGTTGTCAAGGTAACCACATAGAACGACAGAAAATACAGATATTAAAAAAGCACATGTAGTTACCAGACTTCTTATGCAATCCCAGATTGTCTTCAGCTGCAGCTCCTGATACATCAAAAGGTGATAGTCTGCATTTCATCGCAAATATATGAGGCAATGACTCACTTGTATTCATTTTGAGGCACTCCAAACAATATGTTTTCCAACCTGAATTGAATAACCAGAAGTTAACCAGAACTACACAAACAGGTTTTCACTATAGCAACCAATCTCATCGATTCCTAGGTGAGTCACTGGGACACCTGTCTAGCAGTGTGCATTCCCTGTGAGTATCTAAGACAAGTACCAATGAGGTGCAATAACGCACCTCCACCATCAAAAGCACTGTCCCGCGTTATGAGTTCCAGGATGTGACACATTAACTGAAGGTGCAATTATGCACTTCCTGTATAACAAGCATTTTAAATTCCATATTTTCCTGAAAATTATTTTTTACCTCGTCTTCATATCTGATTTTGGCTCAAAGAATCGAGTCGTGTTTTGTATCCACTCTGAACCCCAAATCTCGGATCTGATGGATTTCTCTGAATCTACATTGCTGCAGTCTGAGGCATAGGTAATAATTACACAGCCCAACAAAAAATAGCAATTGTCTTAGTTGCTAAGAATATTTGAACAAATTTAGGGTATTTTGTGGTTCCTGAATTCAAATAGTAAAAAGTATTTTTTATTCAAATTGGCTCTAGTTATTGAGATAATGGATACCCTCAATTAAAAGGGAACTTAGCCATAATGTGTGCATATGGGAATCTACCAGAACATTCTAGAAGGGGAGATACGCAAATATTTTAGGTGTTCACTCCGCGATCATTCTAGAATATTACCCCTCTGTATATAAGAGATCAGTCACTCAACTAGTTAACAGTTAATTGTTGGCATTTGAGCAGGTTTCATTGTCTGTTGTGATTTTCTTTTTTCTGGTCTGTGTAATATATTTTTATACATGTAATTAGTGTAAATAAGTCAAGTTGTATACATAGTGGTTATATATCAAATATCAAAATGGTTTTGCAGAAGCTCTGCTTTCATGAAGACCAGTTGTCTATTTGTGTTAATCTAAAGATGGTAAACTACTTGCTTGGGTAGCAAAGTGAATATACAAAGTACCCTTGTTTCATCTGCTTGTGGTATAGTAGGGCGAAGCAAGATCATAGGAAAAAAGTGACATGGTCTTCAAGAGAAAACATGACTTCAGCGAACATCATTAACGAGTCATTGGTTGACAAAAAAATCATTCTCCCACCACTCCATATTAAGATGGGACTAATGAACAATTTGTTAAGGTCCTGGACAAAGATGGCGATTGCTTCAAATACATTTGTAGATCGTTCTCAGACTAAGTATGGAAAAACTAAAAGCTGGGATATTTGATGCCCCCTCAAATTTGTAAACCTGTCAAGGATTCTAATATCACAATATGTATGAATGGTGTTGCAGCTTCTGCCTGGTGCAGTTATGTTTCAGTTGTCAAGAACTTCTTAGGTAACCAGAAAGAAGACAATTATAAAGAACTGGCGCAAAATTAGCTCCCAAACTTTAAAAATGTAGGTACTAATATGACCATAAATGTACACTTTCTCCATAGCCACTTACACAGATTTCCGAATAATCTTGGTGATTTTAGTGAGGAACAAGAGGAGAGGTTTCATCAAGATATACAGGTGATGGAGGAAAGGTATCAAGGCAGATGGGACAGACACATGATGACTGACTATTGTTGGCATCTCCAACGTGATTGTCCTGATAACCCACATAAAAGAAAATTGTACAAATAGGACCTGATTTTGAGTTAGGAGCAAAGCAAATAAAAGGAGCAAACCATATTACAATGCAAGGGGCACAAATTGACCTTTTTTTGCATCAAGGAAAATACTGGCTGGTTTTTCATGTATCACATAAATACTTAATAGCGTTTTTTTTACATTGAAATTAAAGTTGATCTTGACATGCCGTATCCCAGCTATAAATCTGTTTTAAATTCATCTCCTCTAATGTAACATGGTTTTGCCAAGGTGCAAATTTGCTCCTTTTCTTTGCTTTGCTCCTAACTCAAAATCTGGCCCATAGTGTTTACAATTGCATTCACTGAAAATAGCTGACTCAGCTTACTATGTTTATTTGTTATCATACCAAGCATAATTCTATTATGTATTTCATGTGTTTACTTTTGTATGATTTGAGACAATTTCAATGCAATTTGTAAGTAGGCTCTACCTGACCATTACATTTTTTGCATTTGTATGTACCAATTATCTCAAATATTAGAGCCAATCTGACAAAACCGATGTCATATTCGGAATCAGCACCACATAGTTACCCCAAAATCACTCTATTATGATTGGAATTAAAATGAGTGTTGATCAGTGTTATCAACGCAGTGTTATAATTTTGAATGTTAACTACATAATGAAATTCTCATGTGTTCCTTTAATCTAACACTTAAAAATTGTTTACAATCAGTGAATGTGTTGTACAACTAATTAATGCATATATTTATCTTGATTCTAAACAAATGTCTTCTTAAATTGTTAAAATGAATATTCGCAACAATAAAATGGTTCTCTGAATTTAGATGAACTTCATGTTCCTCTAAAATGATCATTCTATTTTAAAACTAAATAATATGAACAAGATATTTAGAAACCAATATAGAAATGATATATTTGCATCATAAGGCAAGTAGTATGTAAAGCAATACGCAACCTTAAAATGTGTTGTAAATGATTTGAAAATACATCACTTTGCATTATGCTAGTTGTTTTTACTCACTGATAAGGTGAAAAATGACTAGGACAAAAAATAACAGTTTTCACATAATATATGTGACCTTGAACCAGTGTATGAGCCAAAGAGACAGTACAAACACAGCTCCACTAGACAAGGGACTTTGATGCTGGGTAGCTAGGGGGTCAAGCGCAGAAAGGGGAAATAAGTGGTAAAATCACTGTCTCTAGACTCCTCAGATAAAATAGAAACAAGCACTTGGCATTTTCAGTGCTGACAACCTGGCTTGTTTGTTCACTCTAATGAGCACTCTGGCTCCATTAATGAGCAGACTGAATCCATTATCATCATCATTTCAAAAGGTAGCGTGCCACTAAATAGCTTCCCATATTAGCAGGCATTGCCCTTGTTGTTCCATTTGATCAGCTGTGGCAGCAGGAAGCTGCTGTACTCTCACTTTTTCTGCTGGGAAATTAGCAAGTGAAAATTAGTCAAATATATAATATAAACACATAATAATATATGTATAATACATGTGACCCATAGAATATCTATAATAAAATTTTACAAGATTATATGAGCAAGAGTGGATAAGGTGAAAAGGCAGGTAACAAAATCTGTGCTTGTGTGTTTTTATGTTGTCATATTTTTTCCCCTTGAAAAATATTCTGGACCTACTCATCTTTCATGATAACACCTTTCTTGATAAATCAAAGCACCAATTAACTTTGTAAAATAAAAATAAAAAATATTGGCGAATTTACACCGAAAGGCTGTTGAGGGCAGCAAAGACTTACTATGCATCCCTCTGGTTTGCAAGCTACAGGAAACGTGTTTTACTCATTCTCTTTTTTTTTTTCATTATATGCTTTTTTACCTTATATTTGGATACCATTCTTTACAGTGTTAAGGGATTATAATTAGGCCATGACTATATCACTCCATGTGCTTTATGACTGATGAACGGTACAAAACTATACAGCTCAGAACAATAAGTAAAGAGAAATGTTAAATGGAAAAAAATCTTATTTTGGTAGTTTATCAAATTCAAAAAATTATTCCACCAAAAATATTTTTTCACATGAAGATGAAAGTAATTTATAATTATATTAACCAATATGTTAACCTGAAAATGGATAGTGCTGCATCAAGCACTATGCTTTGTGTAGTAGTACTTGATGCAAATTTACTGCAATATATTTTTACACTTCAATTTCACCTAAACCACAGCAAAGCTTACTGACATGTACCAACGCTTTCAGCACCTGTGATATAATATTTCAAAATAATGGTCACACATACCCCAATTTGGTTTTTTTCATAATCAATGGGGGAAGCACACAGAACCTCAATTAAGAAGCACACTGGACACACATTGCAAAATACTTCGGGGTATATTAACTAAACTGCGTGTTTGAAAAAGTGGACATGTTGCCTATAGTAACCAATCAGATTTTAGTTATCATTTATTTAGCACATACTACAAAATAACAGATAGAATCTGATTGGTTGCTATAGGCAACATCTCCACTTTTTCAAACCAGTCATTAAGGAAAGGTAAGTAAAAAAAAGGACTAAATGTACTCCAGGACAAAGCATGTTAGTATGCAAAGGATTTATTATTTTGCACATAAGTTAAATAATGGCTATTTTTCATCTAGCACACAAATATTTGATAGCTTTATTTTTACACTAAAATTTAAAGTTGAGCTAGGATATGCCCTATCCCAACAAGGGGCGGGCTGGCCCGGGGGGCCGGGAAACATCGGTCCCCCGGGCCGCTCAGTTTCAGCGCTGTCAGGGCCAGCCCGCGCCTGATCCTAACTATAAATCTGCCATCACTTTTTAAATTTACCTCACCCACCAATGCAACATCGTTTTGCCCAGGTGCAAAGTTATTCCTTTTTTATGCTTTGCTCTCCTTAATGACTTAGGCCCTTTGGCTTTTCACTGTAGTCCCTAGGGCACATCATCATCAGCATCATCAACATTTATTTAAGGTATGTGCCTGCTTTTCTCTTATGGGAGATATATTTGCAAATTTGAAGTGCATCTAGATGTGCAAGTAAAAATGAATAGGTGCACTGTGTAAAAGTGACTTATATCAAAGTTCAACCTACCGCTTTATAAACACCTCTTTCAATAAAAAAAAACTTTTCCGTTTTTCTCTTAAAATACTTGCCAGTTAAGCCTTATTTATGACTTTTATGATCATTGCCTTTATTACATGTGCCACATTAAAAGTATAAGACAAGACCCAATCTCCGTCATCTCAGAGCTAGTGAAAATATTAAGTCCTTCTGTGGAGTGGAAATGGTTGTGTGCCCTTGTGTAAAGTAGAGAACGCTATTGAAATGTGTCCCTCTCCACTCCTGAAATCTAATGCATGCTCTGCCTCTTAAAACTAACAGCATACATGTACCTACTCTGTACTTTGCAAGGAACACTGTCCCACTCTTACCATCTAGTGGTACACTTTCTGATCCTGCTCCAATCTGACATATTGATTTGGTGGAAATCTTGGTGCACCACCGAAAAGGATTTTTTTTCAGCTTATTTGACAGTTTGTACTTTGTAAAAAGAAGCCCAATATGTTTACAGCAATTTGTAAGCCATAATTTGCATCAATAAATAAAGATATTGCTCCATTTCTCCATTATACCTTGGAGCAGAAAGGTAGCAGTGGATTTACAAAATAGCATTTCTGTTTAATAAAATTGCATTTCAAAGCTGTAGTTATTTCATTTTGCAATTTTTTTGTCTATACAGTTATTACATTGTTATGAATTATTATGTTAGAGTACTGTTACAATAGAGCATTTATTTAACATCTACAGTTCTTAAAAGGGGTTGTCTACTATTGGGAATATGGGGGATTCTATGGATTTCTATGCAAGCTCTTGTATAAAGCTCAGATATAGATCTATGTGTGATCTGTAGTGCACAATCAAGTGTGATTCAGTGCCTCGTGACACTTGAGGTCAGGTATGAAAAGTGATGCTCAATGGAGGTACTCACTATTTTTAGAGACAAAGTTAGTTCTTCAATGTGGACAACCCCTTTAAATGCAAATAATGTCTTTAGAACCTCTATTGCCTTTTACTTCATAAAAGTCGCATACTGTACTGTTGCTGTTTGTCCGCCCAAATCTCTTCACTGCACATGCTCAAAATGGAAATAGTAAAGTTTGATAACCCTGACAACCCGATTTAGTATGTGAGAATTCGGTAGTCTTCTGGACATTCCAGGAGAGTATGCAACTGTGGTTTTTACATTTATTATTTAAACTAATTTTTGTACAAAATGTATAAATGCAGGTAAGACACTGTTCAAATGCAGCAAATGGTTTGAATCATCACAATAAAAGTACACAAAACATATGATTTTAATAGGAGTAATTTATCTTTGATGTCAACTAGGAACATACTGTACAGTATATGACTGAAAAACGAATTACTTTAACAGCAGGAAAATAAGGTATTTATAATATTGTATTTGTGGCTAATACTTACCTTTGGATATAACTGACTGGATCAATTTATCTCTAGGATTACTTCCTGAAATCAAATACAGCAAACAGTATAAATAGTGATGATCTGCTGTTTAGCTTGTAAAGATTTTAATTTACCTACGTATATTCTAGTGTCTGGGGTGGTTTGCTTCTGCTGTTCTTGTCTGTTCTTCTTCGCCTTTGGTGACACCCTCTGATTTGAACTTGGAATCACAAGAAAGCCATTCTAACACTGTCACTGTGTTGCCAGGAGATTATTTCTTTTGTTAATATTTTACTATTATATTTGACAGGATTTCACATTTTCTGTAGTCCGCCTTTAGTATATTGAACTGCCAGACAGAGAAATTAATACCCTGAGTGACTGTATTTTAATTAAGCAATTTCATGCAAATTACAAATTTTAGATTGCCAAATAATATATTACACAAAAAATGTAGGCTGACTGATCTGATATGCATGGAGTATTACTCTTCCAGGCACTGTGCATACATGGGAAAATGAACTAAAATGCTAATTTCCAATCTACTATGCAAACGGTAAAGATGCCTATTTAGATAACTAGAATGAGTAAACAGTTATTGAATATGAAGGTGTGTATGCATGTGTGTGTATGTATGCATGTAAAATGCACAAGTGACATGAATATATGTAAAACATCCTGTAAATATAGCGTTATATTTGGAGAGTAATGATGTCACTCGTGTCACGTTATCATTGTGAAAACAAAACTGTCTGTGAAGCTAAAGTAACCTTGGTATTATGATCACCGCATACAAGAAACTTGCTTTATTGCACTTTTGAAATTGGATATATTAATGGAATAAAGAACCCCCTTAGTGCAAAATTAAAATTATATTAAAAGACATTTAAGAGTTCCTTGACCTGTGTGAAAGCATATATGGAACTCCTTGATGATTTCTAATACAAATATTTTTATTTTTCTATGCATTAGTGTCAAATTTATATTGGATAAAGTACCAATTACTGTATAATGATATTGAGACTCCCAAACGGAGTTCCATGACCACATACAAGTCACAGATCTCTGAAGTGAACTGTAATATACACCGATCATCCACAACATTAAAACCACTAACATGTGAAATGATTAACATTAATTATCTCACTTCAATGGCACATGTCAAGAGATGGGATATATCAGGCAGTAAGTGAACAGTCAGTTCTTGAAGCTGATGTGCTAGAAGCAGAAAAATTGGGCAAGTGTAAGGTTGTGAGAAATTTTGAGAAGGACCAAATTGTCATGGCAAGACTACCAGGTCATTGCATCTCCAAAATGGCAGGTCTTGTGGGGTGTTCACATTAAGCAGTGGTTAGTACCTACCAAAATTGGTCCAAGGAAGGACAACTGGTAAACCAGCGACAAGGTCATGGGCGCCCAAATCTCATTGTACACGTGGGGATCAAAGTTTAGGCTGTCTGGTCCAATCCCACAGTAGAGCTACTGTAGCACAATTTGGTGAAAAAGTTAATGCTGGCTATGATAGAAAGGTGTCAGAACACACAGTGCATCACAGTTTGCTGCTTATAGATTAGGGTGCCCATGCTGATCCCTCTCCAGCTCCAAAAGTGCCTACAATGGGCACGTGACCTGGCCTGATGACACACATTTTCTTTAACATTATGTGGATGGCCAGGTGCCTGTGTGTCATTTACCTGGGGAAGAGATGGAACCATGATGCACTATGGGAATAAAGCAGGCCCGAATAGGAAGTGTGATGCTTCTGGCAATTTTCTGCTGGGAATATTTGGGTCCTGGATTTTACATTGGAATGTACCACTTACCTAAACATTGTTGCAGACAAAGTATGCCCCTTCATAGC
Source organism: Mixophyes fleayi (assembly GCF_038048845.1). Taxonomy (NCBI): domain Eukaryota; kingdom Metazoa; phylum Chordata; class Amphibia; order Anura; family Limnodynastidae; genus Mixophyes; species Mixophyes fleayi. The sequence goes on from NC_134405.1 coordinate 188,111,277, forward strand.
AATGATATTCTCTGATGGCAGTGGTCTTTTTCAGCAGGATAATGCATCATGCCACACTGTAAAAATTGTTCAGGAATGGTTTGAGGAACATTACAAAGAGTTCAAGGTGTTTATTTGGCCTCAAAATTCCCCAGATCTCAATCCAATCGAGCATCTATGGGATGTGCTTGAAAAACAAGTCAGAGCTATGTAAGGCCCCATCTTGCAACTTACAGGACTTAAAGGATCTACTGCTAACATCTTGATGTTAGATACCACAGGACATCTTCAGAGGTCTTGTGGAGTCCATGCCTCGACAGGTCATAGCTGTTTTGGTGGCACAGGGAGAAACATACACAATATTAGGCAAGTGGTTTTAATGTTGTGGCTGATTGGTGTATGTAATTATGTAATGCATTGGGTGCTTTATTCCTTACACAAACTTTTTTGAATTATATATATTATAGTAGTAGTTCATGTGTTGGAACCAGGACAAATGGTCAAATGCTAAATGTAAAAGCATTGAAGACAAAACAGGGTAGAGCAAATCTACTAATGTCTCCATTAATTCTGTAATAACTAGCAGGGTAACATCTGCAGGAAAGGAGAATGTCCTAATTATTGGTGACAATCTGCGGAACTTGACAAGAATGTTTTTATTCAGTACCATGAACAGCAAACCACAGGAGTTGGAGATACACTATGAATTCAGAGGATAAACAGTGTTGGAGATTACAGATAAACCTGTTTTCTCTTATATCTGGTACACAAATATACAGTTGGTGGAAGTGGTGTTATATTGATAGTTATAAAGAATAACACACTATTTCTGGTATTTCACTTTTCGTGCTGTATGCTCTGGAGCCCTTTTGGCTCTAGAAAAAGCTTAGGCGAAATGCGTGTCGGGCAAGCAGCAGCTAGCTGCACGCTGCTGAGATTGATTACTCCTTAGTGAATTTTGATGGATATATAGGCAGTTTATCAATATAGGGCAATCTCTAACTTAGTCAGCACACAGGACTGTACAGATGAAAAAGTAACTTGGCAGTTTGTTTCATAAGAGAGACTTATTCCTAATTAGGGAATGACTGATGGTCAGATGCAGCACTATGTGGAATTAGGAACACAGCTGCATAATTTATCCTCACACTGCCAGAATAAGTGACTAATGTATCTAGAGGCTTATTTTAATAGTTAGTTTGTGGCAAAATAATTATATTCAGATATGACTATACAATTATTTTACAGAGTTTATGTGTAGATACATTAAAGACCTAAATAACACATCATTTGTGCTTGAAATTAATTGTTTTTCAGACTAGTATCTGATGGTTAATTTAATGTGGGTTGAACAAATATTCAATAAAGATTCGGTTAGATACATACTTAATAAATATCCGATAAATGTATTACATTACACGAATCCTAATCCGTAACAATCATCATGACAGGAGCTACAAATTACATCATTACAGACATAAATATACCCAGATGGAAATAACGTCTGACATATTGAGGAATGAATTGCATAGTAGAATCCATACAATGCTCTCCTATTTTTCAGTCATTTACCCATACTAATGGTTGCTACCATGAACACTAGTTACGAAAAGTGTCAGTGAGATCTATAGGAATTATATAGGGAGCATATATGGAGAACATTGATGATTTACCATAGGTAACGTAGGAGGTAGCTATATGCCCCACTTTGTTCCATTGCAGTATCATGAGTCAACAATTGCTAGCCATTTAAACAGTCAGATATTCACGGATACAATTAACTCAGAAGATATCACTTGACAGCTCTTTTGAACTGGGGCTTTTTGTTCATCTATTATAATAGAATATATACATGAACTTATTAATTAACAGGAGTGTCACAGATGTCATAGAAACTCATGTATAACGCTACAAAGTAACCCATCAGTAATCCATGAATAATAACAAGGTTACACACGATAACAAAGTATTACATATCTCAAGACTTTATTTAGTCCATCAATTGGAACAATCCTGGGATATCAGTTTGCTCAAATAGATTTTTCTGTTTTATAAGAGATCAGTTTGATACCTCTTTACATCAATATGAAATATTGATTTATTTTAGGAGACAGATAATCAAACTGATCATTCAAATCAATTGCGATTACCGCTAAGGAGTTCTCCTTCTTGTGCTCTGAAAACATTTTATAACACACCTTTTCTTTCTTTTGACTCTATTTATTAATTCATTTTTATGATATATCGCCAATAACTTTTTATGAATAACTAATAAAGATTGATGTTGCACTATAATATATATATATATATATATATATATATATATATATATATATATAGACACACATTTATCATGTGTTTCAGCAGCACATATGCAAAGGTCCTTTTTTCACATTAAGTTCAAAAGCAAAACAAGCCAACTGAAGGAGAGGATGTAAAGATACGTCTGTTGATTAATACATGTATATGTATATATATATATATATATATATATATATATATATATATATATATATATATATATACGAATGTTAATAAATTAGGAGTGCCCCCACTACATGAGATTCTTTTTTCTTTTTGGCATATGTATGATTTTTTGGGGTATAGCACCCCCTGTTCAAATAATAAGTCATTAATGAAAGTACATCATTTCACTTTTAGTAGTGACTCGATTTACAAAATATTTTTTTTGAGCAGTTAATGCAGCATATTATACTTCTTCCAATAAGAGTGATAATTAATCTGTGTGGAGTTGGATTCCTTTTTCCCTTTCTTTCATTTGCATAGTGTATGTTCTGGAGCCCATCAAGTCATCAGTTCTACTCACTCTTATATCCCTTACACATATTAATTATCATCAGTTGCACTAGATTGTGCTTTTTATCAATAAACTGTTCTAAAGTCATATCTAATGAAAAACTATTATTACTTACATGTGAATTACATAAATAGAATCAAAGAAATTATAAAACAAAGCCAAATAAACCAATAATACAAATCCCAGAGTCTATAAAAATAAATACGAAATGCTTAACCTTTTCTATGAAAGAGAGCTTGTCTAAAGATTATACACTCATTACTTCTGTATTCCTAATAGGATACCTCTTGCACCTTTCCACACTATGGCCCGTGCTATTTCGACCCCATCCATTGCAGTCCTTTACCACCTACATAACATACAAGTCAAAATTTATTTTGATATATATATATATATTTATATACAAGTTAACCCGTGCATGATACTCATGCATTCTAGTCAAATCAAGATACTTAAGGTCTTAAAAAGGTTCTTGTCATGCATTTGGGCCTAGCCCAGGCCTCCTCATGGGAAGATCGTTACTTCCCGACGCAAGCGCCCTTTTTAATGTGTGTTCATGAGGTAAAATTACCTCACGAAAATGAGTTTGACCCCTCAACTAGTAAATTTAGCCTTTACTACCCCTCCCACGGGGGGAAGGGGGGATGATGGAAGTTAACTGACTTCACTATTTTAATTTTTTTGTCAAATAATGTCAGTATACCAAATTTCAGTTCAATTGGATGAGCCCTTTCTGAGAAAATAGCTTTTTCCACACACACACACACACACTAACGCACGCCTCTACACATGTGTGTTCATGAGGTAAAATTACCTCACGAAAATGAGTTTGAGCCCTACCAAATTTCAGCCCTTTTTGAATTTTTTTCCGCACACACACTAAGAATTTAGTAGGTCAGTGTATAACTCTGCCCAGCAGGTGGCGCTGCAACTTGTTTTTTTTCCCCACACACACACAGACAGACAGACAGACGCCACTAAGCATTTATATATTAGATATATGGAGTTCAGCATGGCATGGCCGGTACAGTACAATACCAATTCGTCTCTGCTCTGACTTCTGTTCTTTTCCATGTATGTGTGCTGATATGTCTATATCTACTTTCACTTCAATTCATTTACTAATGTGTGTTACTCACATCTGGATACTCTTTCTTTTCTTTATTACCACTTTTCTAGATTACATATATTTCCCAAGTTAATTCTGACTTTCCTACACCTGCCACATTTCCCATTCCTTGTTTTCCCATACTCATGTGTCCTATGTACCATTCCTGAGGAGAAGGGGATGAGGAGACTGTATATATAAGTTGCCTAGGGTCTGCACTGTGATTACATAGACAGCCAGACTTGGGCTTGAAAAGCTCAGCTCAGTGCTGTCAGAATCCTATGCGCTAACATGTGCATGATGACATCATCACACACATTTTATTGAATAGGGGCCCAAAAGGGATTCTCAAGTGGTCTGTATTGGGATAATATGCCCCTCCAACAGACATCTTTGTGGGGGAAGATGGCCACACCCTCAAAACTTGCGTTGAGATGCTATGGTGGAGGGACACGATTGGACGAATTCCTTTACAGTCCCCCTGTTATCAGGAAATTCAACACTACTAGTTAGAACAATACCTACCTCTACCTGTCCCCTTTTCAGTGATAACATCATTTCCATTTATTTGTTCCCCATTGTGACAAAGTAACAGGAAATGAAAAGGAGCATTTTTAAACATTATAGCTAGAATTCATTGGTTAATTTACATCATGTGAACACTGACAAATTATCACAGGTGACTCTAATTTCCAACTCATCACACATGGGTCTAATCCAGCTCTTTTTTTCAAAGTCATTTGACTTGCTCAAAATTGTGTCATGACAATCTGTACATTTTTATGGTTTTTCCTACCATTGCTTTTTAGAATTCTTACTGTTTAATCCTCAGCTGTTCTGTGCCAAATATATATACTATATAGATATATATATATATATATATATATATATATATATATATATATATATATATATATAAAAGTATATATATATATATATATATATATATATATATATATATATATATATATATATATGTCTCACCATCATTATCATCACCATTATTTTATATAATCTTGGACATTGGTTACTTTACCCCCCGTCTCACGCATTGCATTCATATATTTTTACAGCCACTTGTCACTGGCTTGCCTTCTTTTATTAAAGATACTTCAGTGGTTTTATCATCACTGTCAGCCAATTTTTCCCAAGTTACAATACTTCAATCATAATACATGATCATCACCCACGATATATGATTAAAAGCTTTTGCTTATTATTTAAACACAATTGACCTGCTTTAGAAACAGCAAAACTGTATATTATACTCTTTTTATTTTATTCTCAATCACAGATATTTTGATTGAGAATGTCTATAACCTCAAAACACATGGGACAGCCATTTGGGCCCATTTTGCTTCTAAGTTTGTTAATTTATTTTTACACCAGTGGGAGACTGATAATGTTATATGTGATGTTTCTCACTCCTAGCTTGTTCTGTGACGGAGACTACATGGGATATCGATCAAGGAGATTTGGACAGCTTTATGCAGTATGATAATTCATATTTGAACTTTTATTTTTGATAACTCCATTTAGCCTTCCAACAGAAAAGGAAATGCATCAAAAAAATTGGAACATTCAGCTACTTGACCCTCTTCTCCAACCTGCTCTTTCTTTAAAACCAATAGTCAGGGCTTCAATTTAAAACTTAAATTGTGTTCTAGTATATTTTTTCCTAGAGTGAAATTGAATTTAGTCAAAATGTAATTTACTAAGATTCCACACTAGTAAAGTCTGTTCATTTTTTTAAAAATAACAATATATTTTTTCGCATATAACAAATTAATGCAAAATGTGTTTATTTATCAAGTGTAGAAGCAATCATTTAATTTATCCTTTAATATGTATATGTGATAAGCAGTATGTGAGCAAAACCTTCTGGAAACGAAAAACATGTTTATTAAAACATATCAATTATGTTAAAAATATATTTAAAACTAAATTGAACAACAGACATACTTTTACATTTCAATGTTGTCCATAATTGTTATACATCGAATTTGACATCCATCGGTATAGAACTGATAAAGCCAGTAAATCAATTAGGAAACTACAAACTATTTCTCCAATAGGAAGAAAATATACTAGACATAGAAGTTAAAGAGTAGGCATCCAAATGGATTTAACAAGATGTTTAGTCTCATTACCCTTTTCAAAACAATTATTTTTTTTACCTCCATGAAGATTTTTCTTATAGATATAAATTAAAATATGTGAAATGTAAATGTATATGATAATTTACAATCCATATAGTTGTCGCTCACACCTCTTTTTTGCCATTTAGAATTTCCTTTCCTTAGTAAATAGATTAAAATATCTGTTAGTATTTTGATTTGTTTTAAAATTGTGTTTGTAATTATCATTTATTGCTTTGCATTGTTTTTAATACAATGTATTAACATATTGATGTATTAAACATTCTTTATTTTCAATCCAGTTCCTTTATATTATAGTCGACGTTTCGGTCTTACATTCAGACCTTTTTCAAAACAGGTTTTCATTGAACAGCAGACAAGACAAGCATAGATATCTTGCTTGTAAGATATTATCTACAAGATATCATAGATATCTTTCTTGTCTTGTCTGCTGTTCAATGAAAACCTGTTTTGAAAAAGGTCTGGATGTAAGGCGCAGAACGTCGACTATAATATATAGGAACTGGATAGGACATCCTTTTTTTTTCACCACTCATAACCCCTTGTTTTTGTAATAGGACATCTATGAGCTCCTTCTGATTGTGGTTGTACTGTTACAGTGGGATAGGCCTTCTGGCATTTCAGACAATCCCTACAAAACCTTTTTACTGCCACATAGACTCCGGGCCAGTAATACCTGCGTAGGACTTTTTACCCTCATTTTACCTTCCCCTAAGTGTCTGCCACCTGCGTGTATGCAGCTTCTAGCACTAAGGGCACATGGTTTTGTGGGACTACCAACTGTTACAGTAGTCACATGAAACAGCACATTATTTTTAACAATATACGATGGCACACAGTCTGATGAATTGACAGGCTTTGGTATATTCCCAACATTACTAGCCAAATTAAATATACGCTTTGAAGTTAAATCATTTTTCTGTTGAGATGCAAGGTTTGGCACATGTAACAGTTCGAGATAGTCAGACCAGTCTCTATTGTCACCCGCAGGCAAGGTGGGAACATCTGCGATGTCACCCACCAACACCAATTCCGTTCGTCCAGTTTTCTGTGAAAGTTCTGCCGTGACCCCCACGAAAGTATTCCAGCTTGGGTTCCCAGTGAGGTTGAGATGCTGTGATGTTTTTAGCAGATCCTTTAAGACTGGGCTTTTGACCAGTGAATCAGTTGCCGGCATGTCCAGCCAGATTTGCTCACCAAGGTCCTCCTTATAGAGTGGGAAATCTCGCCCCAGAACTATTGAATACGGCAGTTTGGGCGCTATAGCAGCCACTACCTTCACAGTTTGGCCCTTCAGACTAATGGCCAAAAGAGTTCTTTTTAATCTCCTGACTACGCCATGTGTGCAGCGCACATTAATTTTGGGCAACCACGAGATCTTGGCTCCAGCCAGGACAGAATTGGAAACCAGCGTAATGTCACTCCCAGAGTCCACGACTACATGTACAATCTTGTTGTTCAAATGCATTGTCACTTTAAATAAAGGTGAATCTCTGGTAACAGCAACTGGAACTGTGGAGTCTTACATATCTGTCTGGCGCCGTCTCCACGCTGACACTTGGTGCAGGAGACGGATGCCTGCATCTTCTCAGCAACCACGTCCTGTTGCCTAGCAGCGGGACGCTATCTCTGCTCACCTGTCTGCAGCCATCATGTCTTACCGCCAAAATCTCCCTAACCCTATCAGGAGGCACCTTAGGATATATAAAGCAGCCTCTGACACATGTCTAGTGCCAGAGTATTTGGTCTTCAGCCTTGCTCCAGCATTTGTTCCTGTGTTGCTGTTATTTGGATTCTGACCCCGGCTTGTTCCTGACTTCTCCTTTGGTTCCTGCTTCTGGCTTAGACTGATATGTGGCATTGACCCGGCTTCCTGACCATACTCCTGCTTCTGATTTGACCATATCCATTCCTCTGGTTTTGACCCGGCTTGTTGACTACTCTTCCATCCTGCATGCTGGTGGGCTGTCACTGCTGCCTCAATTGTTACCTCGCCAGCTGACTGATACTGAGGGCCGCGACCTGCGCATCCCTTGCAGCAAAGTCCATACCTCCTTGCGGGGGTTCCTGGTGAAAACCAGGGGTGTGTTACACTCTGCGCCTCAGTACTCAGTAGCGCCAACTGCTGGCAGGTATCATCAATTCCACAGAGTGATTCTGACATCTACAATAATAACAATACATACCTTGCCTGCACCAGTATCAGAACAGAATTAAAAAACTACTGTTATCTCACTGTTTGTTTAAGACTTTTATTGCTAGCCTTTGTTGTGGGAAGCTTTTGGGCTTGATTGATAGTCACTGATCACATGTATTTGTTACCCATGCATTAATAAGTTGTAGTGGCTGCAAGAAACTGTTGGCTGCATAGCTAGAGTGTTAGTTACAAATGTTTTAAGATTAATATTGCATAACTCAGAGTTATACATGAAATTAAACATGAAGAAAAAGGAGAACACTCTACCTGATATCATTGCTACAGGAGTTCTGTTATTGTGATGGTGTCAAAAGCACCTGTTTTGTACAATATCTGGACATTCCTTACTGATCTCTTTGCAAGACTAAAGACACTGCAGATTTATTGAACCATTTTCAAACCTTGTCCCTCATTGTCTCTCATTTCGTTTCTCCGTATCTCAAATCTGTTTATCTGTATTGTCATGCTATACATCTGTACTACCAAGTACCTCTATCCACAGTACCCCAAATGCTTTCCATGTATCTCCACACTGCCCCATGTTCCTCTCCCCATTCTATTCTACCTCTCCTCCGGAGTTCCCCTTCTTACCCATACTGATATCCCAATAGCCTTACCCAATTCATTCTACCCTCCTGCCAGTTCTTCTGTTTAGCCTTCACATCCTCTGCTACCCATCTTATCATCATCATCATCATCATCATCATCTTTTATTTATATAGTGCCAGCAGATTCCGTAGCGCTTTACAATTGGTAAACAAACAGTAATAATGCAATACTGGGTAATACATACATACAGAGAGGTAAGAGGGCCCTGCTCTCAAGCTTACAATCTATGGGACAATGGTTTGATACACAAAGGTAAGTGCTACAACATATTGAATATTTGTCCAACTAGAATGTAAAGGTTATAAAGTATTTAGTGGGCTGTATGCTCAGTCACACAACTATGTTAGTCAGAGGGTTGTTCTCTTGTGTTAGCTGTGTAGAGGGTGGTAATAGGGTTATCTAGGGAGATTAAGAGGGTGGTAGAGGAATATTATAAGCTTGTCTGCAGAGGTGAGTTTTCAGAGAACGCTTGAAGGTTTGAAGACTAGAGGAAAGTCTTATTGTGTGAGGGAGTGAATTCCATAGTGGGCGCAGCCCAAAAAAAGTCCTACAGCCAAGAATAGGAGGAAGTGATGAGAGGAAAAGAGAGACGCAGATCTTGTGCATAACAGAGGTGTCGAGTTAGGAGATAGTTTGAGACAAGTGAGGATATGTATGTCAGTGCAGTTTTTTTGATGGCCTTGTATGTTAGTAGAAACATTTTATATTGGATTCTTTGAAAAACAGGCAACCAATGTAGAGTCTGACGGAGTGATTCAGCAGACGAAAAACGATTTGCAAGGAAAATCACTCCAGGCGCTGTGTGCAAAATAGATTGTAGGGGCTTGAGTCTGATTTTGGGAAGACCAATAAGGAGGGAATTGCAATAATCGATGTGGGAGATGATGAGTGCATGAATTAAAGTTTTTGCAGTGTCTTGTGTGAGATATGTACGTATTCTGGAAATGTTTTTTAGATGTATGCATTGTGTAAATATAGAGTTAATGTGGGGAACAATGGTTAGTTGTCAGTCAAGGATTACACCTAGGCAGCGAGCTTGCGAGCACCTTAATGTTCATTTAGCTCCTATTGCCTCACTGACCCCTCCTTCTAGAATGTAAGCTCTCACATGCAGGGCCCTCTACCCTATGACTCATGTCTGTCCAGTTTCTTTCACCCTTGTTTGTCCCTGTCATGTCTTATGCTGAATTGTTTTTGCATGTCATGCAATTTGTACCAAGCATTTACTGCTTTTTCTTCTAAATACAAATACTAACATTTTTTCACTATTTGTATATTCTACTAGCTTAACTCTAACCAAGATTGTTATTATTATCACAACAATCAGAATATTTGGCATCCACATTTCCCTTTCTATAATGTTTCTCCTCCCCTCCATCTATAATATTTTATATCATTTGTAATTTACACATTTGATATTATGTTTCATCTTGTTTATTTTGACATTCGCAAAATATTAGACTGCATATAGCTCTAAAATGAAATCTATCCATGACATATGCTTGAAAAATGAGCATTTACTGAATTAAGGCGAGAATTCTGCCATTACTGTAATAATGAAACAAACAAACTACGAGGAGACCATTTATTTATTTATATATCCACTCATGGAACCAATTAAACAGTGAGGAAACCATCAATTTCCACAATTATCCATTCAATTAAATCAATTAAGCAATTAGTTCTCTATTTAAACCCTGTGATGACTGGCATTAGCAACACTGCTTTGAAAAAAAGGTTATCCTAAAATGCACTCCAGTAATGTTAAAAATCTGGATCTTCATCCAGCCTGCCCAAGTAATGTATGTCAGCCAGATGCCACTATTTAGTCCTATAAAGCTTTTTAATGTTTTCGATAGTATATTGTTTATATTGACTGGATCATTTTATCAATTAACTCTTCAATTGTGCACAGCAAAGGAGTACTAAATGTTGTATCCTTTTTTGTAACATTTTAATATCACATACGCCTCTCCCTTTATCAAAGTGTCTTCATATTGTAAGTTCTATTAGTAATAGCAATTGGCCCCCTGAAATCACAGCCCCTCAACATGTGTTCTCTGGGAGGCCTTACTGATGTCATCTGAACTTATTTGCTATATGTACTACATCCTAACAACCATATGTAATAGTACTATTTATTTTTAAAAATTACCACTTTTTTGGTCTCATTCAAGAGTCCTGTTTGACTACATTAATTCCATCATTATTTATTTGTTATGTTCTGATATCTGACATCTGTAACATGACAATGATTGTTTTATTTTTTCTTTACTAATTATTTCCTGTAATCATTATCCTTTAAATTGATTGAATTGTAAAATACATTTTTAACTTTTGATATTGCTTCACTATTTTATTCTGGAGGTACTGTTGCTTTTATATTTTATCTCCTTTGTCTTATTGTAATAGTTTTACAGCAGTCCTGAAGTGGGACTTTGCTATCAACAACATAATATTGAAAATATGATCGGAAAGCTAAGAGACCATATACAGCTATTATAAGTAGATTAATACAATAAATGTATGTATAAACAAATATTCTTTTTGTATTAAAATGAGCATACAGCTATAGGAAAGCAACTATGATTGCTGTATGTTTTTTTTCTTTAATTTGGTCATAGTGTCTGTTTATTGAGAAAATTGAACAACTAAGTGGAAATACACTAAGCTTACCTTTGTTATTAGTAGCTACCACAATTCAGAAACAACAATTTTAGTATTCAAGATCTTCTCAACACTTGGGAATCTAAAGTGACCCTTGACAATATTCTGAAAGTGGCCCCATGTTGAATGTGGGGTCAATTTGTCAGCAGGGATCAAATCAACAGAAGATGGGGCAATTATGCACCACCATGCAGCCATGGTACACCTCTATGGTTAGTGCAGCCATGCGGTAGTATTTGGCTACTCTCCAATCTCTTCCAACAAACCAGTAATGCTGTGAGTACCACCACATAGGTTGCCCTTCATGAGCAAAGCAGCTTTAAGTGGAACATACCTGTGAATGCAAAGGACAGTCCTCTAAAATTGGGAGTGCCCTACCAGAATCATTGCAACTGGCTGCTCTCTCATACCTGTTCTTTCATCTTTTGCTAGTGTTTTAAGCTTAGTTATTGCTTGGCCAGATTTTATCATACTGGGGTCCTGTTTGGAAAAGAGATACTATTCACCTCCTGAAAATGCTGAGCAAAGCCTCCCTCCCAATAATCTGTCCTGACATTAAAGCAATAGAACTCATGTTTAATAGATATACCTCCTTTCTCCAAGTCCCAAACAGTAGGGAGTCACATTTAATTATATTGCATTGACTCTGCCCATGTCATGCCCTACCTCATATTAACTCTCCCCCATATCATGTCCCCATCTGCATTACCTCTTCCTTTATATAATGCCTCCTGTATTTTTGTGCCTTATTTTATAGAGCTAATGCCCCCTAAACTAATTCTCCACTGTACCTGTATCATGGTTGCCTTCTTCAGAGTGAGCAAAGCAAAGGTCTGATCTCACTGTTAGGCTCACATGATGAGCTCCATGTCCCATGTTATGAACTAACAGACAGTCTTTCAGTAATCCAAAATGTTGATGCCTCTTTATGATTTGCTTCCAGATTGACTGTCCTTGCTTGCCACTGCCAGAGTTGGCACCCAACATCTTGGTCTTCTCAGCCCAAAATTAAGAAAAAACATTGTGTGAAAAAATAGAGGTTAAAAAAAGTAAACAACAAATTCTCCAAGTGCCACCAGGTCAATCTGCCCATGCTTATACTATTTATAATGTAAATAGTGTCTACTTTAACATAGTGCTTTCATTATGATGTGTCCATAGACTATTTTCACATTACATGTAATGCTAATTGGAATGCTATTTGAAACACTTTTTGTATAATTGTTCTTGCTATATTTACAAAATCTATATTTCACATTGTTAAGCTACATAAACATTTTTGTTTACCACATTAAAATGAGCCACATTTTCCATGATTGGAGCTATAAATTGGTCCTCATGCTCTCAAGCCCACCCCTCTGCAGCATCACACAGAACTGTGAGATGAACCATGGAGCCCTGGGAGGGGAAAAATTGCATGGTGCAGCCCCTGGGTCTGTGGGGGGGGGGGAGAATCTAATTAACTCCAGATGGCCTATAAGACATTTAACCATTCTACTCAACCCCCTTACAGAGAAAAGGACAGCTTTCACATGTTGCCCATCATGCAGCCTTATAAAACGTTGCATTTTTTTCTCCCTGTATGCCAGGCAGTAGAAAGTATAATATTTTACATATTATCTTTTTCAGTGGCCTAAAATAAAATATAAATTATTACTAGTAAAATATGTTAGATTTAAGTTGGCATACAACTTAAAAAAGTTATCACAATTTCCAAACGTAATGTTAAGAAATACAATATTATTATTATTATTATTATCATTTATTTGTTGGGCGCCACAGGGTTTTCGCAGCGCCTTACATAATACGAACAGTAGACCATACAGGGTAAAACATCACAGAACAATAAACACTAAGTACCAATGCTTATCCAATACTTAAGATTATTGAATATGTAGTTCCCTAGAGATATGAAGAATCCTGAGTTTTGAAAGCTAGTAATGAAAATGTTACTTGTATTCTGTAAACATCAATTAATCTATCTGGTTTTTAAGAAAACATGACTTATAACTAAGAAAGCGTCCCTGTAATGGATCCACTTTCTACTTTAAGTATCTTAATATAATACATTTCATACATTTGATATGCATGATACTGCAAAATATACATAACATCTAAAGAAACTAAGCCATTAGGTAAACAATTTGCAGGCTCACTTAGTTTCTTAAGATAATTATTTAAAAGTAATTGTCCATTTTTTACTTATGTTATGTCTCTTTATTTGTGCTCCTCTGGCACACATCTAAGAAAACGTATCACAATTGAGTGACAGATTAATGTAATATATAACATAATTTGAAAATAATAATACAAAATTTGGAAAGATTAAATACTTCAAAATTAGTTGGGATTTTTGCAAGGGCCATTGAATTGATTGCTAAAATTCATACTAGAAATTGGGCTACGGCAATGTGTTGTCAGATTTCTCTCTGCTGCATTAAGTTTTAAAGGCTGGCTGACATGAGAAAGTTATTTTTGTGTATTATTTCAAGGGCATATGTACTTTATTGTGTAGCCTCTCTCTCAATCCCACTAATTCTTTCGATTTTGGACTTCAGTTTGTTGGAAGACAGTCTGTTATTTGCATCATGAATAGAGTTAAGCAAAGCATTGCGTACAGTTTTGAGATATTTTAATTTAGTTATTCCAGACCATTTCATTAAAAAATGTTGAACATCTTGTAGTCTCAAATTTCAATACATTCTCCTAACCATTTGTTTAATTTTATTACCCTTGGATTCGTATACAGTAGCAATTCACAGAGCTGAATTGAGCTGTGTCATGTGAGCTGTGTATGTTTCGCATGTTAATTATTTTTGGAGTAGAACTAATCCAAAAAATTAGAGCACAGCTGTAAGTGATATATCTATATAATAGCATCTTCACCTGTATTCTATTAATAGGGTTTAGTAGTAATGTCTTCCCTAAATAGTCTTTTCATGTATTAATATGGTGGGTGCTATACTTTTATTCTTTGTCACATTGTATATGAAGAATACTTATTCCATTCATCCTAGATGTATTTATAATCCTCTATTTTTTCCTATTAATCTTGCATATATGTAATATATATTTTTTTAAACTGTATATAAAATACTGCTGAATAGCCAGTTCTGTTGCTGAGTTATGCTAATAGGTATATTTCATATATGTGCAGTTCTATTTCACTTTTTTTTACTAACTACCCACTTCACTATATAATAATTTATGATGGGTACTACATTTGTACTGTATTATGTTTATCCTATATCTACTTATGAGATTCTGCTATCTAGGAGATTAGCCATTGTTGTGTGTACTCTTTCCAAGCTGTATTACTAACTATCTTCGGATGCCACAAACGAGGACATGGTTTTACTATAGCAATTATCCTCTAGTGTCTGGTGTTCCTCACCAGAGTTAACCATGTGACTGATGAATCAATCATGTGATTGAAGCATTGCGCGCGTCATAGACGCTACTGCGCATGTCCAAGATGGCGCTGGCATCATTTAAAAAGCGCTGGAGATTCTTGCTTCTTTATTATACTATTTTTTCCTCCTGATGAAGTCTGAACATCTAACCAGACGAAACGCGTTGAGGAGTGTCTAAGGACCTTTCCATCATCTGTTTGGATATCGTGGTACTAGTGTGGTGGGAGCGCTGCAGAGATCTACATATGAGCTGATTGATATCTATGCATACATCTCTGAATACATCCCAGATGAGTACCTAAAGATACCAATATATGTTTGTTACCTTGTGTTTTTATGTAAGTGTGATACTTACTATTTTATTAGTAAAATCTGAGTTTTACAATATTACACTATATGATTATTTTTTTTTTATATTGCTCCTATGATGCTGAAGTTACAGTCCTAACAGAATTATACACTTGGATGAGTGACGTTACTGGTAACAGCTGCTCAGATTTGGAGTTTTCCATTGAACTGATTCATACATCTTCTGGTTCTATCATCTGGTACGCAGTTATATGTTTATTGGTGATTACATTGGTGGCATTGAACACAGTGTGCTGTCACTTTTGTATATATCTATTCACCCTTTCGGTTTCATTAGCCCTATCGGAGAGAAGTTATTATCTTTGAGTATCCATCTGACTCATCCACTTTACTCTCTCTTAGTACATTAATTTATTGTGGTAATACACTATGTGGCGCCGTATTTCCTTTATTCCTTTATAGATTTTCCAGACTCACCACCTGTATTGGAACTGGCTGCCTCCTGTACATTGGACTTTGGGTGTAATTATCCCGCCTAGTGACTGTACACTGAATAGGGTTACGCACCCCCTTTTATGTGGTATCTGTTATCTGCACTAATATATATATATATATATATATATATATATATATATATATATATATATATACATATACAAGTTAACCTGTGCATGATACTCATGCATTCTAGTCAAACCAAGCTACTTAAGGTGTTAAAAAGACTCTTGGCATGCATTTGGGGCTAGGCCAGGCCTCCTCAGGGGAAGAGCGTTACTTCCCGACGCAAGCGCCCTTTTTTAACGTGGTTTTGTCCACATGTCACCACCTCATCATTTTTCTCCATCACCTCATCCTTCATCTTTATCGCCACATCTATCCAGATGTCTATCCAGGCACAGGGATCTCTCTCAGCAGTCCTGAGTATCACACTCCTCTCGCTCTGTCACCCCCGGCAACCACCAACCACTCCCCACTGTCACCCCCGGCAACCACCAACCACTCCCAACTGTCACTTCTCCTTCAAGAAATATATATATATTTTTTTAAAATCTTTATAAACACTTTTAACAATTAACAAATTAAATTAACAAATTAAAAACATCTTAGCATACCAAATTTCATTCTTTCTGAGTTTTTTTTTTCACACACACTAAGAATTTAGTAGGTCAGTGTATAACTCCGCCCAGCAGGTGGCGCTGCAGCAAATTTAAGCCCTTTCTGAGGTTTTTTTTTCCACACACACTAAGAATTTAGTAGGTCAGTGTACTTCGCCCAGCAGGTGGCGCTGCAGCTTGGTTTTTTTTCCCACACACAGACACACGCCACTGGGCTTTTATATAGTAGATATATATATATATATATAAATATATATATGATGCTTTTCTATATATAATGACAACAAGGAAAATTGTATAATAATTCAATTCTTTACTTAATTTCTTTACAATTGTCTGTTTTCAAAGTATGATATGTAACAGAAAAATGAGTGAAACAAGTCCTACGTGTCATGTATTTTTGCTAATAGCACTGTTGCTTAACTAACAACAGAAATCTGCCAGGTAGTGTAGCTAACAATATAAGGCCATGCATAATGTAGTGTGATTACAAGATTGTTTATGGATGTTCTGTTGATGGAAACAACAAAGAAGTTTAAAGTAAAATGTGTTCATCAATACCTAAAGCCTAGGTTAGATTTGCTTTATTATACCCTGCTATCTACAGATTTTCCCAAATGATGGGACAGTTTTATCTTTTTAATCTATGCTGAGGAATAGTTGTGAGACATTGCTACCATATATCAGAAGCGATGTGGATGAACCTGAGGATGGAAGGTAGGTTCAGTATTCTGATAAGTTTGGCCCTGTAACCCTGCTATCACTAGGGAGAGCCTTGAAGGCTTAATTTGCTGAATTTGTTTACTTTTAACAGTGACAGTTGGCACACTATGCTGCCCTCTCCTACCTGTTTGACAACTTTGACAACTTGCTACTGCTGCTGATGTCATGATCTCTGTAGCTGCTAGGTCAGATCCTGGAATGTTGGTGACCTGTTTGAAAAGGTATATTTATAATTCACTTCCTGGAAAGCTGGGTAAAAACAAAACACTATAGCCCTTCTTCCCCACAACTTTAGAAACAATAGCACCCACCTTAATAAATATGTCTCCTTCCCTCCACCCATTTGATATTTGATAGGCCTGCTTATAGTGGGGATATTTTCCTAGTTATTGTTATGGCTAGCGGCTATTGATTTGAGCTTCCAGAACTGGTGTGAGGACACCGGGGTTTGAACCAAAGCTCACTAGATACCCGGTTCTCTAGGTTCACAGGTCACACAGGTAAGGAGACAGGAAAGAAATAATAATCCCTTTTATTAAACAAAGTGTACACACTTAGTAAAATACAACAGTGCTCCCCAAGGAGAAACTTGTTCCCCCACCAAATATTTTAAGTGTAAAAAAATCAACAGTGCAAGTAAAAACTCCCCAACAAAGTCCCCCGCAGGTTACCTCAAAGCACAGCGTCCTAGCAGGCCCAAACTCCTCATAATTAAATCCACAGTTGACAATCCAAGTGGGCCAGGGTTTCTGATCCTTAAGGTGGGTCTGTGTATCATGCTGATCCCAGCTGCTCAACCAACTCTACACCAGCTTGGTGGGACCCTGGGTATTAGTCACCCTACTGATGTAGGCTGACCAATTCCCCAGAATCTGCGAGTGTCTCCCGATGGAGTGGTAACAAAATCAGGCCTAGAGGTACACTGTTCAATCTCTGTTAAGAAGCTCCTGCTTCAAGCATTCCTTTAAGGCCCTGCGAGAATACGGTTACTTTCAAACAGTCCAAGTCCTCGCTGTCTCAAGATTCTCCAACAACAACCCCCTCCCCCAGACAGTTCCTTTTTGTTCCTTCTCACAAGACATCTGATCCTGGCCACCTCTCTGGGTCAACCCCCCCGCTTATTGTCCTCTTGTGATGTGGTGGTGTGAAGAGTTTGGGTGGTAACATGGATGGAAGTAGAGCATGACATCAGTGGTCTCCCACCTGCAGTGATGGCGCCATTCAGACTGTGTTGCAGAGTTGTTAGAACAATAGATAGCAAACAGGGAGAGACCCCCTCCTGATTTTAGATAAGGTCCTGACCCTCCTCTTTTTAACCCCTTCCACTCCTTCTTGATGTCACAGGGTCCACAGCTGATTCACACTTCCTGTGAGCTGCCTCCCCCCTCCCTCTCTGGACAACACAGCAATAACAGATCTGGCCACTGGGCCGCATTTAATAACAGAGTGGAACATGGTTGTTCACTTGGCCCACTGAAGACAGACCAGGTTGGCACAATATTCCCAAAATAAGGCCCGGGTCTGTCACAACTGGAGACAGAGATCTTTACGTATAGCAGCCGCCTTTCCCATAGAGCTTTATGCACTCATAGTAACTTGGAGGCCCCCAGGTCTTAAGTGTTTGCGTAGTGGAAGCTTATATGCAAACCACAGATGGTGAATAGGAGGCAGAAGCCAAGGTAGGAGCAAATAGTCATAGGTAGGCCAGGGTCAGGGGTCCATAGCAGGCAGAGAAGTCATGAACAGGCTGAAGGGTCAGGGCTGGCATCAAGCAGGGAGGTCCGAAGTACAAGCCAAAAGTCAGGGCAGTCAGAAACACAAGCAAAGTCCAGAAACAAGCAAAGGGTGACAACAAAGGTCCAACAGAAGCTTAGCAGAGAATCCACAGGAATAACAAGGATATTAAGGAGCAGGTTAGCAACACATGCAGGGCACAGTACACTATAACCAGCAGGGAGGCTAAGCCCTCCCTGCCTTATATACTGGTAATGGCTAATTAGGATTCAGGCCAAAGATCAGCCACAGGAGGCTACCTATTTAATCTTAAAAGCACAAAGGACTGCCTAATTAATAGTAACACAGAATCCTGCCTGATTAATTAGTAAAAAAAAAAGGGGGAGATTGCCAATCCGCTCTAAGGCAAGGACAAACCTCAATGAATATCATATATATTATGAGGGGGTGCTCCCAGAACTAGACGAGTCTAGAATATAGGAAAATTCAATTGATAGTAGACATCAACTGAACAGAGTAGTATATGGAGCACTCCTGTCCGTAGAAATTGAATAAAATCAACTTTATTAGTAATTATAGTTAAAAATTCAGACAAATATCCAATGTCAGACTAGGCGAATTATTAAAAGTATAGAAGTGAAAAAGATTAGAAAATGGTGTAATGAGAATAATTAAAATAGACCACTAGGAGGAGCCGGTCATAATTATTATTAATCAATTACTTTATGTATTGACTGGAAATATCTCTAAGTCAGTAGTAATTGGTTTCTTCTGATTTGTCAATTGACAGAATCGTGCACTGTAAACCAAAATTGGCTCATGTATTTCTTTCAATATATGCAAATACTATTATATCAATTAAGGATCACTTCCCATAGATCTAAATATCAGTGTATGTGCATATAACATTCATTCATATTTATTATTTAATTTTTTATTTTTTATTTTTTATTATTGCATCCTTCATTAGATAGAGAGAAAGGATAGGCTTATTGTTGTTAGGACAGGGTACAAGATTAAGATTGTTAAATAGTCTTCAGTTAGGGTATGATTGCCCTTAAGTATGTTATCAGTTTATTACACAGATATTTTATTGGTCTGCCACACATAACATCAAAGACACGAGTTGTAACTAATTAACACTAAGATTCCCCTGTCACATGATAGGTATATCCGCAGTGTATAATCTCCGTTATTGGTAGGTACTGAATCAGAATATAGGGAAACACCAACTATTGGTCACTATGATATTAAAAGGGTATCCTTGCTATTCATATAGTTGTAGCAAGAGGTACTATTAACCTTGTCCCTATATCGCAAATCCAATATGGATACAATGTCCCACCTAAATCTGATTAACACATATACACTATGCGGAACTTCCTATAAGGTTCGCCGGGGTATATAGCCTATCGTTCCTATTATCTAACAGGATTATGGCATACTTGAATGAACCTACTGAATGTGGTTACAATAGACTTGGTCCACAGCACGATCGCAGGACAGTCCTGCTGACCGGCTCCCTAGTTCCGGGTCTGTGACGTAAACACGTCACGCTACCCGACGTACGTTTCGCCCTAACGGCTTAGTCATGGGATTTACTTGTCTGTTACAGATTGGAGGTTTATAAACTAACAGCGACCAATGATCAGCTGATATACATGATTGACAGTCATAACGACCAATAGCGAGGTGTATCATACTAGTTCCATAATTAGCATCTCCGCTCGTAAGTTGAATAAATATTGAAGGATAATATTATAAGACCAGATATATAATCTAGATAAGTGTATGTAGAATATAGTATAGTTATCTTGAATATTACATATCAAAGTTCTACAAATCGGTACGCTGTCTAAATTACTATGCATTGATGGGCTATATTGCTATAGAGTGATCTAAGGAAAAATTATAATAATAAACAAAAAAAGGGAAATGTGTTAAAAATAAAAAGTGAACAAAATATGATAATAATTATAGAATTAATGTGCTAAGACCATGTTTTATTCATGGATAGTACTAAGTGACATAATCATGTTAATTGAAAATGAAGAGAACAGGGACACATTCGGTCCCTGTGACAACATACGTGAAAATACCAATATATTAATAGTATTAAAGTGGTAATAATATAATGTGTGTCAGATACCAAAGATTTGGTCTGATCATATTCAATATGAGAACAGACATTGGTGAAGTGTATACAAGGTGAAGTGTGAAGAGGGAACCAGATAACAAAATCCGTTTCGTTGCAGACTTCTGCCAGCAATGGAAACAAATTAAATCAATTGTACAAAGACATTGGCCTATACTTATGTCAGATCAACAATTGGCTAAGTCATTGGATGAGAAAGCTAATTTCAGCTGGAGGCGCGCACCCAACCTACGAGACAAATTGGTACAAAGCCACTATAACCCAAGAAAACAAACATTGACTATAAAAGGCTCACACAAATGTGGGTCATGCAAGGCATGCTCAGTGTCACGGGCACTAGGAGTCTTTACCGAGGGATCACCAGGTGATGGACTTACCAGAGCAATATAGGTGGTAATATGGTACTCTGGTAGCGGGGTGATCACGGAACAGGAGACAGCAGATGGTAGAGAATGCTCGTGGAAAGTCTATGACTAGCAGCACTGGTAATATATAGGTAATAGTACACGAGGAACTGAATGGACAAAGGAAACGTGAGGGTAGTAAATGGTCTGCGGATAGCAAGTTGTACCACTGCTATAGTGAGGAGGAATGTCCAGAAGTAACGAGGAGGTGATGAGAGTCAGCGGTCTGCGTTAGCAAGTTGTACCGCTGTCTAGGTGAGGGAACGGAATCCAGGTGGAGGTATCCGGGAAGTCAGTGGTCTGCGTTAGCAAGTTGTACCACTGCTATGTGGAAGGATACTGGAAACAGGTGACACAGGGAACAGGAATCAGTGGTCTGCCTCTAGCAAGTTGTACCACTGAAATATATATGTGAGGAGGAGCACGGGGAGATAAATGTAATGCAGAGTATACACGGGCACACTGAACTTGATCCCACGATGATATGCACAAAGCATCAATAACTGAGCAGCACTGCACAGATATACAAAGTCACAGGAACTATCCAGACTACAAAGTAACACAGTCAAATGATGGCAATAGTCTCAGCGGATAGGTAACTCCAGAGAAGAACAACTCAGTCCAGCAAGGTATGCAATACACGAGCACAGTCAATGATAAGTATGCATATCGTGGTTCAGAAGAGCAGGCTGTCAGATAGGAGTGCAGGGATACCTGAGTGGCAGGAGGCCGGCAGGATGCAAAGTCCCAGGGAAATGGAAGCGGAATCCAAGTAGATGCAGCGCACAGGTAGGTAGACCAGCAACGATGGAAACAATACTCAGGAAGCAGTAGTATATAGGACTGATCGCCTGGAGATCACTGAAGAGTAGAAGTGGTATGGCAGAGAAGACAGCAGCGGAGCGTTGATCCAATGCAGACAGGGGAGTTGACACAGGCAGGAACACTGTAGAAGCACGGAGAGCGGATCAGCTGGCTGCAGACACGAGGAGCACTGGAGGGTAGCGATTAGCAGGACACTGCAGATACACGGAGGTAGCGGATAGGAATCAGCAGGTGCAGTCACGATGAAACACGAGAGAGTTGAGGTAGGCTGGAACTGTTGAACACGGAGACAGCGGATAGGAATCAGCTGGTGCAGTCTCGATGAAACACGGGAGAGTTGAAGTGAGCTGGTAACTGTAGTGCACGGAGGCAGCGGATAGGAATCAGCTAGAGCAGTCACGATGAAACACGGGAGAGTTGAAGTGAGCTGATAACTGTAGTGCACGGAGGCAGCGGATAGGAATCAGCTGGTGCAGTCTCGATGAAACACGGGAGAGTTGAAGTGAGCTGATAACTGTAGTGCACGGAGGCAGCGGATAGGAATCAGCTGGAGTAGTCACGATGAAACACAGGAGAGTTGAAGTGGTCTGGAAACCACAGGAGAGTTGAAGTGGTCTGGAAACCACAGGAGAGTTGAAGTGGTCTGGAAACCACAAGGAATCAGCTGGGCTGAATACACGAGGAAACACAGGAACACCTTCAGAGGCTCATGGGGAATGAGACTCCAAGATCAGGCAACGAGGTATAGACAGCAGGTGCTTTAAATAGGGAGTGTTGCCTGATCAGCCAATTAACTAAAAGGAACAGATACTGAAGGTTTGAAAGGGCTGCACATGCGCAGACCCTCAGGATGGTGGACGGCCACGGTTCCTAAACATACAGGAAGAAGCACTCACAGTCTGGTGAGTGACACTCAGTGATGGTTAAAACTACCGAAATACATGATAGATATGGGCAAAGACATATTATTAACAGTTTTATTAACTGTAACACCAAATGAGTCATTTATGTCTTAAAATGTACCTGTAATAAGGTCTACGTAGGTATGACTAGTCGACCTTTAAAACAACGAGTCCTTGAACATGTAGGAAGTATCAGAATTGCTGCTATGGACCAACAACGTTTTAAACCACTTACCTCTGTAGCACTCCATTTCCTACAAATACATGGAGGAAGGTCTGACGATTTGTGTGCTTTTGGGATAGAAAAAATATCCATGGGCATAAGGGGAGGGGATGTTATGAGAACATTACTCCAAAGAGAAAGCAGATGGATTTTCTTACTCCATTCCCTTATACCATATGGTCTCAACGAAAATATTAATTACTCTAGCTTTTTGTAAGTCCTACTGCATTCATGATAATTTATTCCATGTATATATACTAGGGATAAGAATACTGACATGCTTATTCTTCATAGTACTTTTGGACGGAATTTTTATCAATGCTTATTAATTCCAGTTACATTAATATCTCGACACCTTAGGTACTTGAATTCAAGTTTAGATTCTATGTATTGAATTATAGAATATTATAATGGGACATCGGGAACATCCGTGAATAACTTCACAGTCACGTATGACCTTGACAATATAATAATTTTTATGATAATTTTTATTTTTAATATACTCATACTCAATATTACAGATGTATTTTCCATTTGGACTTAATCATGAGTAATTTAATCTTACCTTCACACTTCACCTTGTATACACTTCACCAATGTCTGTTCTCATATTGAATATGATCAGACCAAATCTTTGGTATCTGACACACATTATATTATTACCACTTTAATACTATTAATATATTGGTATTTTCACGTATGTTGTCACAGGGACCGAATGTGTCCCTGTTTTCTTCATTTTCAATTAACATGATTATGTCACTTAGTACTATCCATGAATAAAACATGGTCTTAGCACATTAATTCTATAATTATTATCATATTTTGTTCACTTTTTATTTTTAACACATTTCCCTTTTTTTGTTTATTATTATAATTTTTCCTTAGATCACTCTATAGCAATATAGCCCATCAATGCATAGTAATTTAGACAGCGTACCGATTTGTAGAACTTTGATATGTAATATTCAAGATAACCATACTATATTCTACATACACTTATCTAGATTATATATCTGGTCTTATAATATTATCCTTCAATATTTATTCAACTTACGAGCGGAGATGCTAATTATGGAACTAGTATGATACACCTCGCTATTGGTCGTTATGACTGTCAATCATGTATATCAGCTGATCATTGGTCGCTGTTAGTTTATAAACCTCAAATCTGTAACAGACAAGTAAATCCCATGACTAAGCCGTTAGGGCGAAACGTACGTCGGGTAGCGTGACGTGTTTACGTCACAGACCCGGAACTAGGGAGCCGGTCAGCAGGACTGTCCTGCGATCGTGCTGTGGACCAAGTCTATTGTAACCACATTCAGTAGGTTCATTCAAGTATGCCATAATCCTGTTAGATAATAGGAACGATAGGCTATATACCCCGGCGAACCTTATAGGAAGTTCCGCATAGTGTATATGTGTTAATCAGATTTAGGTGGGACATTGTATCCATATTGGATTTGCGATATAGGGACAAGGTTAATAGTACCTCTTGCTACAACTATATGAATAGCAAGGATACCCTTTTAATATCATAGTGACCAATAGTTGGTGTTTCCCTATATTCTGATTCAGTACCTACCAATAACGGAGATTATACACTGCGGATATACCTATCATGTGACAGGGGAATCTTAGTGTTAATTAGTTACAACTCGTGTCTTTGATGTTATGTGTGGCAGACCAATAAAATATCTGTGTAATAAACTGATAACATACTTAAGGGCAATCATACCCTAACTGAAGACTATTTAACAATCTTAATCTTGTACCCTGTCCTAACAACAATAAGCCTATCCTTTCTCTCTATCTAATGAAGGATGCAATAATAAAAAATAAAAAATAAAAAATTAAATAATAAATATGAATGAATGTTATATGCACATACACTGATATTTAGATCTATGGGAAGTGATCCCTAATTGATATAATAGTATTTGCATATATTGAAAGAAATACATGAGCCAATTTTGGTTCACAGTGCACGATTCTGTCAATTGACAAATCAGAAGAAACCAATTACTACTGACTTAGAGATATTTCCAGTCAATACATAAAGTAATTGATTAATAATAATTATGACCGGCTCCTCCTAGGGGTCTATTTTAATTATTCTCATTACACCATTTTCTAATCTTTTTCACTTCTATACTTTTAATAATTCGCCTAGTCTGACATTGGATATTTGTCTGAATTTTTAACTATAATTACTAATAAAGTTGATTTTATTCAATTTCTACGGACAGGAGTGCCCCATATACTACTCTTTTCAGTTGATGTCTACTATCAATTGAATTTTCCTATATTCTTGATTAATTAGTAAGACAGGAGGCTGTCTGATTGCTTAGTTCACACACGCCTGATTCTGCAGAGTTGCGGGGACATGGAGCTGATTACTGAAACGTTCCAGCGTTGCTTTGGTGACGGCCAAGATGGAGGAGAGGGAAGTGACGTCCCGGCTGTTGCTATGGTAGCCGGGTCAAAGCGAGCCGGAAGGCAGAATGAGCCGCGTCACGTAACAGCTATTGAATCTGTTATGCAAGGCAAAATAGAAAACATCATCTTTACTTTATTAAGGAAAGTAAAGCAAAAAAATTAGTAACTTTTAACGTTGTCAAAACAATGTTGCATTGGAGTGGGAAATATTTGCATCTTTCGCATCTCAAATGAGGCAAAACTTGTGACTTATATAGAGCCCTCCTTCATTTTATCAAGTGCCATGTTAGTTGCAAATAGCGTTCAGGGTAAAAGAGGGACATAGAAAGCAATAGAATTGTGTGACTATGGAAAGGCACTTCTGTAAAGATCAATCAGCTAGAATTGTTTGCTGATCAATTACTTTTATTTTCAATCTTTCAGAGAGTTTAGATGAACTAGTGGCTACTGGTTATTATTAATGCATATATAATAGTACTAGTATATAGACTGAGTTTTATATAATTCTGAACTATGTAGTATATTTAGTGGAGTAAAACAGTGTGAATTTGCTATAGGATGATTAGTAGCAGAATCCAAAAAATAAATCGATTTATTTATTTTAAAATTTTAAGTTTTTCCAGTGATAGTAATCTTGTTTGGGGTAGTGACATTTGATTTAATTTTCAAAGAAAAATTAGTATTTATGTGAGTGTTGATGCAGCTGCACACATCAAAAAAGGGTATATATTGTAAACTTTTTTCTATTTTTCAATACTTGTCAACAGGGCCAGACTGGGACTAAAAATCAGCCCTGGCATTTAAAGCACACAGGCCCACCTGCTGCGGGCTCCATGCACTATATTGTTGCACACTGATGCTGGCGCAGTGCGCATTGCTGGTGCAGTACAACATGACGTAGTGTGTGTGGGGGGAGGATATTTATTTCTCCTAATGACCCTAAAACATTACATTGTTCGCACCCCAATTACATCAATAAATACCATAGCAATACATTATTAGTACCCAAATTACAGCAATAAATAACCTCCCACACATACTCATACTACATCAATACCCACCCACATTACAGCAACTGGATTCATCCCCACATTACAGCAACCAGCATCACCCCCCACATTACAGCAACCGGCATCACCCCCCACATTACAGCATCCGGCATCACCCCCCCCACATTACAGATACCAGCATCACCCCCACATTACAGCAACCAGCATCACCCCCCACATTACAGCAACCAGCATCACCCCCCACATTACAGCAATACCCTCTCCTACTTAGTAGCAATACTAAGCCCCAAACACACTACAACAATGCCACCACCATGCCGCCCCATACTACAGCAATGCCACCAATTATACAGGTGCCATTGAAGGAAACCAATGTTTTGCTTTTTTCAAATCTCCCACAAAATAGCAACAACAGAGTACTTACACACATATAGGTAACAGGTACCCTTTTCCCTCAATTAAATAGTAATGGCAGTATTTTCATGAATCATTCCACATGAATGGAATGGCTCTCTCACAAATACAGGTATATCAGAAAAAACATAACTATTAAATGATCATTTAAACCCACGCGGCCGCATTAAAAGTATTTCCAACTACAGCAAAATGTCAGAGAATAATATTTTTTTTTTACCACAGTAACTGAATATGTGTCTTTTCTATTCATTTTGAATAACACAGTATATAAATTAAGGGGGATAGAGGTGAATGTGATAGGAAAAGTTTAGATTATTTACCTGGAGACGTCTACCCCTTGACTTACAGGCAGGGTCGACAAGGAATTTTGGGCCCCGGTACAGTAACTTATTTGGGTCCCCGTTATATTTGACAATGATAGACTTGACTTTGGCAGAACTTCATATTATGCCACACCGTAGTGCTCCCAGTTTATATTATGCCACACCGTAGTGCCCCCAGTTCATATTATGCCACATCGTAGTGCCCCCAGGTCATATTAGGCCACATAGAATTACCCTCAATTCATATTTGGCCACAACAGTGCCTCAAAATCATATTATGCCACAATAGTGCCCCCCAAATAACATTATGCCATACAGTAGTGCCCCCAAATAACATTAGTGCCCAGACAAAAACTCATTCACAAATAAAAATTGGTACAGCATATCAGATACTGAGGGGCATATTCAATGCTCGGCGGAAACGCCGAAAATCCTGCGTTACAGTTAATACGGTAATTTTTTCGCTGGATTTCAGCTCGCAGCTCCCTGAGCCGCAAGCTGAAATCCAGCTAACTACTACCGTAATAACGGTAATAGTTTTTACGCGTCGGGTCTTCCGGAGAATTGAATATGCCCCTGACAGTGTGAGTCCCAGGAGCAGCTTAATACACCATTTACAATGCAAACAAAAATAGATATATTGACACAATCACAGGTAAAATTTATGACAAGCAGTGTTTTTTCCTCTTAATTGAAAATCTCTGTACAGAAAAATATGCAAGAAACATTACAGTGCAATAATGAGCAATACATAGTGTTTTAAACGTCATTGGCTACACAGTAGTGCCCCCAGTTCAACAAAGGATGGTTAAAAACACATTGCACACGAGAAAATATAGGAACTTACCTAATTATGGCATCCTCTATTCTGTTCTCCTACTGGGCGCACTGAGCGAGGAGTGATCAGCAGCTGTCAGCTCACACAGCAAGTCGGGAGCAGGGACAGAGGGTAGTGGTCCAAGTGGTGGTATAGAAAATATAAGTGAATGGAGTATGAAGGCTTGATTTTTTTATTTTTTTTTAACTCTTGTTCCCTCTGTGCATTCCCATTCTTCATTACTACTTGTGTTTTATGATGGCTACATCCCTGACATTCCCATTCTTTAGATGTCTCTCCCTTTACACTTTTTTTTACCTATGCCCCTGCACCATTTTCTCGTTTGTCCCTCTCACATGTCTTCCTGCACCACCTTCTCCCCTGGCTCTCTCACACCTCTTCCTGCTCCCCCTTCCCCCTGGCTCTCTCACCCCTCTTCCTGCACCCACTACCCTCTGGGTCTCTTACCTCTCTTCCTGCACCCCTTCCCCCTGGCTCTCTCAGTCCTCTCCCTGCACCTCTTCCCCCTGGCTCTCACCCCTCTATCTACACCCCTTTAACCATGGCTCTCACCCCTCTATTTGCACCCCCTTTTCCCTGGCTCTCACCCCTCTATTTGCACCCCCTTTTTCTCTGGCTCTCACCCTGCTATCTGCACCCCCTTTTTCCCTGGCTCTCACCCCTCTCCCTGCACCCCCTTCCCCCCTGGCTCTCTCAGTCCTCTTCCTGCACCCCCTTCTCCCCTGGCTCTCACCCCTCTATCTACACCCCTTTATCCATGGCTCTTTCCCCTCTATCTACAACTCTTTATCCATGGATCTAAACCCTCTATTTGCACCCCATTTTCCCTGGCTCTCACCCCTCTATCTGCACCCCCTTTTTCCCTGGCTTTCAGCCCTCTATCTGCACCCCCTTTTCCCTGGCTTTCACCCCTCTATCTGCACCCCCTTTTTCCCTGACTTTCATCCCTCTATCTGCACCTCCTTTTTCCATGGCTTTCACCCCTCTATCTGCACCTCCTTTTTCCCTGGCTTTCATCCCTCGATCTGCACCTCCTTTTTCCATGGCTTTCATCCCTCTATCTGCACCCCCTTTTTCCCTGGCTTTCACCCCTCTATCTGCACCTCCTTTTTCCCTGGCTTTCATCCCTCTATCTGCACCTCCTTTTTCCATGGCTCTCTCAGTTCTCTGACTAAAGGGCATAACCGCATTGAGTGAGTAAATAGATTTCCATATCATACATCCCCAATATTACTGACTATGCAGTTTGTACCAGTTATTCATAGATATATAATTATTCTGGTGGGTGCACCCTCTTACTACATATAATGTATAGAGAAACAATAGGAGAGAGAAAAGTATGTATAGAGGCACTCCAGGATGTGTAATAGATCTAAAATATAATAAATTTTATTAATATATATATTAAAAACTGTTCCATACATAAGCAAAAATAGAAATAAAGATATTAAAATAAAAATGTATGTGTCACATTGCATACATCCTGGAGTGCCTCTATACATACTTTCTCTCTCCTATTGTTTCTCTCTCAGTTCTCTCCCTGCACCTCTTTCCCCCTGGCTCTCTCAACTCGCGGCACCCCCCCGCGATTTGCAAAAGTCGCGGCACCACCCCCCCCACAAAAGTCGCTGCATCCCCCATCCCCCCTCCCCCGCGAAAGTCGCGCCACCCTCCACGATTTGCGAAAAGTCGCGGCACCCCCCCTGGGGAAAAAAAAATCTGGCAATTGTGTCCAATGCAGATGATGAGGGAGGGAGCAGAGAACCCCTTATTCGGCGTGTAACAGAGGTGGCTGATTCCTGGAGAGGAGCCAGCCACCAGGAAGTGTCGGGCCGGCCCATCTAGCCATCGGCCCTGCTTGTCAATGTTGAAAGGGTCATTCAGTGACTTCTATATTAGAAAAGGGTGTTTGCATGTGAGGGATTTTTCTGGAAATTTCCTACATTCAGCCACTGCATCTAGAACATTGCAGTGGATGTAAAAAAAAGTAATCTGCCATGCCACCAAATGAAGCAATCACAAACATTGCTATCATCAGGTCAAAGAAATCTTTACCTTGGTATTTTACAGTGTACCTATGGACTGATTATATTGGTAATCATATCTTGGATGTTATGTATTTTTCAGAAATATACAATCTCCTATCCTCACAATCTCCATATTTTTTTGAGGTTGTTACACTGAAACTTATTTTAAAATATGATGATTTTCCGTTTATGAGTATAAAATACTTGATTTCATTTTTTACTCACTAAAATAAGCATTTGTTTTTTAATTTGAAGCTTCTTGTCATTATTTCTGCCATATTCACCATAGTTGATGTTTAGAGTAATGATTTTTCGATTGGTGCTTTTTTTCTTTGGATCTCAACAAGTGAAGCAAGCCCATTAAATAAATTAAACAACAACAAAAATTTAGTATGCGGTGCAAGAGATAAAAAATTTGAGACGCTATGCACACACTAAATTTGGAATGTTAAACATACATCATGAGTGGAGAGTGAAGAGGCAGCAACAATTCGATTTCATTAGATGGACAGAGGCATTAGTAGATATTTAGATAAGTAGATACAGAAATGTAAAGCTCTACATAATTTGCTGTATGTAAATAAATGATGATGCTGAAAGATGAAGGTGGACTGCACCCATACTTGAGCTTCAAAGACACGTACTATGCACTTCTTGATGGGCAGAGAGAGCATTCATCGGTATCCAAGAGCAGAACTTTTATAACCTTGTCGCTATAAAAATAATTAAGGACAATAATAGGTACCCTACACACATATTTTAAAACTTCTAAGACTATGCACACAATATATTTTGCATGTTACAGGACAAATATCATAGACAGTGAAGCTACAGTAACAGGCAGAGGTCATGGGATGAACAGTGGTATGAATGAATAGAGTTAGACATTGAAAAAAGCAAATAGATGAATGTGGCCTGTACCTATACTATAAAACTAGTACTATGCACTTTTGATGGGCAGAGCATTTATAGGTAGAAAAGAGTACAGTTTTAAAGAAACCTTGCTGCTATATAAATAAATGTGGATGATGATAGTCAAAGGTGGGCTACACCCATGCCAAAAACTTTAAAGACTAGTACTATGCACTTCTCAATGAGCAAAACATTCATCGGTAGCGAAGAGCAGAGTTTTCATTCCTTGTTTTACATATATAGTCTGTGCCATAGTGCTGCCCTTCTGAATCAAACCAGGGGACTAAAAATATTTATGGAGAGGACTGAAGAATCAGTCCCCCTGGGAAAGCTTTGTTCGTCCCCGGGGTAAAGGGGACTGCCCGAGACTTGCAGCGGAGGTGGTCCAAAGACCAATGAATATAAATATGGAATGTAATTAAGTAATATATGTCCTATTAGTGTAGTAAAAGAACTATGTAAAACAGGGTGTTTAGATAGGCCAATAGTTGCCCTTCCCATACAAGCAAGTATGTATAATACTCACATTGAGGCAAATTTGGTTGCCCACAATAATGTCAATTGCATGTCTTGACAATGCAATTGACATTATTGTGATTCCAGTAATTCAGTAATTCTGAGGCCAGATTTAGCACCGGCCACATATAAAGGATTATATCCTGGGACTAGTGGTGTAATGGCAATTTGACCTTCCATTGATTGGTTTTGCTATTTGTTGTTAGCTGACTCACATTCCTCTCTCCACCAACATTTTTATTTAAATAAAAGCTGTGGCCTTTTGCCAAATTTACATTGGTGTCTATGTGGTTATTTATTTATTCAATTACAGTAATAGTATGTCTGAACATGCAAAGGAGGTTTGGGTGCATTAAAAGGGAGATAGCTGCACTATGCACTAATTTTTTTTTTTTTCATTGAATCGAAGAAAGCAAATGGAACAATGGCAAAGTTACAAAATCCTTCATTAAGACAGCTTGCTGCAGACTTTGGCCAAAATTGGTGATTAATGGGACAGTTTGAAAGGAATCATTACAAAATAAACTGTAAATGACTGTAAACGAATGTTAATGCTATAAATAGTAATGGAGGAGCAAAAACTGCTAAAATTACATTATTTTACCCATTTTTCCCAATTTTTCATTAAATCCAGACCCAAAACCAAAACTGAAACCTTTTGCGATTACAAAGTAGTACGCACATATAGAAATTAAAGTCTTAGAAGCATATAATCTATTTGAGAAAATGTTAAACACATGTGCAACTGTATTTTCCATGAGAAATGTTTGCAATTAAATACTTACACAAGAGACTCATTTTGCTATTCAAATAAATGAATGCCTAAAATGTAACACCTAGAAAGTTTAAATGACATACTTTGTTTTGTTAAGAGTAGAAAGTGATATTAAAGACATATTTTTGTCATTAAACCATTGTATTAAAACATACATATCCATACCTGCTACTAAAGAGTGTTTCAAATGGAGAACCAATGATAAAATATTGTAGAAATTTCATTTTAAAATACATAATTCATGATTTAAAGCTGATTAATTAATATGTTTAAATGTTCTGTTTCAGAATATAGCATCTGTATTTAAATTATGAGCAAGGCCAGATTACTTATTTATGCATGAAAAATGACTATTAAAATGTTATTATGTCATTTGTTTTTAGTCTATGTGAGTGAGTTTTGAAATATTTAAGCCATAAGCAATATCGTTCAATTCACACTTTAACTCTGAAAAATAATAAGACAATGTATCTGAGTGATATATTTATTTTATTAACATTTTATCGATGCTGCCTGTTTGCAGCTCAGTTATTATAGAGTTTATCTTATGAGAGTATTTTCTGTTAATGAATTCCTGTATACCCTACTGTAATTGTAATATAATGTACTTAAGAGTGTCCTGCATCCAGCCCCAAACGTAAATTAATAGTATTCACATTTAATATAAATAATCCTAATTCCTCCCAAACAGCTGATTATTAAAATAATAAATATTTATATTTAACAAATGGCTCTCTTTCTTCCCAAACTCAGCCCCATGTTCAAATAATAGCCCCCAAATCACTCCAGTATTAAATGAAATAATCCCCACCATCAAATAGATAGCTCCCAGCAATGAATTAATAGCTCTCTTCCACCATTAAATGATTAGTCCATCCTCTTATCCAATCATTTAATTAATAGCTCACATGTACTACCTTAAATCCCCATTCCTCCCTACACCTTCTTCTATGTGACGCTGTAGCTTACTGATCTCTCTGAATTTTGCTGCTGGAACTGAATCTTGCTTTCTACACATGTGCTGTCAGCAGGGAAGAGATAGGCAGGCACACATAGCGTAGGAAAGAATCTGGTTGATCAGCAGCCACCTGTTGTAAGGAGGGACCAGCCACTAGAAAGTATGTTGTGCCCCAGCCTGTGTCCTCCAGCATCACATTCATGGGAAGATGGGCAGATACACATAGCGGATGATGATGATTATGATGTTCTCTGGCACTAGCAAACTGTTTGTGATTGGCTGTTTAGGATTGTAGCTCTGGCACTGATTGGTACTTTGTTTAAGCAAAGCTCTCTTCTTTTGTACACAAGATGGGGAGTTTTTTCTACTATGTTAGAAAGTTTTTTAAATGGTATTGATGCCTAATTGTAAATACATTAGTTGCAATAATTTTTCTTAAAGTCAAAACATAATTAAGAACAATACACTAGAGCCAAAAAAGAAGTAAGAACAATAATGGTAGCCATACTGTTGAAGCCACATTTCATAATAACATATGAGATTTTCATGAAAGTGACTTTTCATTTATTTGGTACATTCTACAAAAGAAAATCTAGAATCTGATTGGTTGCCATAGGCAACATCTCCACTTTTTAAACCCTTTGGAAACTTGCAGCTTTATAAATTTGCTTAGACTGCAGACAAATGTTATATTATATAATATAGGCACTAACTGGGAGATTCTGAGATGCTTTTTCCTCCTTCTAGCCTACATAACTGTGGTCATTTGAGTGAGGGGGGATTATGAGGAACACTGTAATTGTACCCCTATACTTTGTAGATAATTCTGTGAAGGCCTCAAATGTACATTTAATTGATGATTTCATAAGATTATTTTGGTATAGTGTAACAATGAATAAATTAATTTACATGTATATATTTTGAATAATATATACATCTTTTACTTGTCATTTTCTTTACACAGAAAGAACCTACCCCCCTCTTCCCTCCCACACACACACACACACCCCGGCTAGGGAGGATTTTCAACTTTGCTGCCATTATCTGCCAACCGATGATAAATATAGGATGTAGTAGCAATGCACGTTCTTTTTAATGATTTCAATCAGTTTAGTTAAGGTGGCTGAAAAAAGCTGGCTATACGATTTGGTCAGTTAAGTGTCCAGGTACTTGATCCTCTTAGGTTGCCATCTGCAATTGTAGCTTTCCTTTAAGAGAGGGAGTGTGTCTGGCTTTATGTTTATAGCTAATATCTATGTTTCATGATAGTTTACCTTGAAATTGGATAGGTCCCTATATGATTGAAGTTCCATTAAACAGAGAGAGAGAGGAGATATGGTGTTTAGTAACTGTAAGCAGAACATCATCAGCATAGAGTGTAAGCTTATGCGTTTGCTTGCTAGCCCAGGTACAGGTAAAGCAGATGTGAACCCATTGGAAAGAATCAATGCTAACTGATTTTATTAGAGTGCCACTACATCATGGTAAAATGGCCCAGCAAGGCCATCACATGTAGGGTATAATGCATAAAAGGTCACACATTCCTATCAAAGACCTTCTCGAGTCCATCGCCAGGAACGCGGGCGGTGTTCTCTGTTTTGGTTGTGACATAGATCAGGTCTATAGATTTTTTGGTATCATATACTTCCTGATGGCCTGTGATAAAACCAATCTGATTCTGATCTCAATCTCATCTCAGTGAGAGACACAATATAGTTTGAGATCAACAATTAAAAGATAAATAAATCGATAATTGGGACATAGTGTTGGATCTGCACATCTTTAGGTATCAAAACTGCCTCATCAATGGCCTCATCAAATTTCTTCTCTCTCAATATCAAATTATAGAAATATAAACCACATTGAGGCTAACTGTGGAATTTTTTGTAGTAAGACACAGTGCAACGAATGGGGCCAGGTTTAACAGTGCTTTATAAAACTGAGTGAGATCCTCAGGGAAGATCTCTTTCCATGGGAGTTGATCTATGATTGCGAAATCCGTGGACGATGACAAAAGCTCAGTATTTTATTTGACATTGCACTGGTTGGAGTAAATCTGCTTGAGATTGTATAATTTGAAATAGTACTTTTGAAAGTGGTTAGCGTTCTTTTGTTGAACATATATCCACTGTTTTTTATGGCTATTATTCTATTATGCATACATCTAGCCCTTCAGCATTGTGCAACCTTGTTGGCTCTCTCAAAAAATGTTTGGCGTAGCCAGGGAAAGTTTTTGCCCATTTTTCCAGAGCTTGTTAAGTTGAGAGCAAATAGCTTTAAATATGTTTAGTGGCACCGGTGGCGCTGATGTTAGTCTGTGGTTTTCAGCTGAAATACTCTGCATTTTACTGTTCTTCAATCCCCTACTGCCAAACATCTATAATGCTCACCTTGTGAGCTTCCCACATGATTTTTGTGTTGTGTCTGAAGGGTTAAGTTATTGAAAATCTTTAGGTCTTTATATTCCTCAACAGCAGGAACTCATTTAGCCGCCAGCAACTTGTGGGCTAAATGACTTAAATGTGGGTAGTGCCACACTAAGATCTTGTAACTGCTAAATAATCTGACCAGGACATGGAAGAGTCCTGCCTGGCAAATTGATCTCATGTCCAAATGTAAGTAAAGGCTGTGGGGTACTGAATAGTGGGTATAGCTTTAGTCTGATGATTGAATCACCTTCTAGACATCATACAAATCATGAAACTTTAAATCAATGCTATTGGATTGTTTACCAAAGTCTGTTGCAGCTTCAGCTGAAGGAGACTGATCTTGTTTTTAGTCAAGACCACGTTATAAACTTCTCCAATCACTTGAAAGATTTTCAAAAAAAGGCACCCTGAAACTTATTTGGTATAAACTGAAGAAATTGGAGTGTCTATAACTGTTGTGTCAACCTAGATTAGTGCAGTCTAATGTAGTAAGATAGCTACTACCTTACTCTTATAAGGGTGGTAGGTATTTCTGGGTTATGAGCTGTTCAGACATGCCGCGTGGACTTTCTGCTGTGATCTAACTTGGGGCTCCGAATTCATTTGGATTAGCCCCTGGTTCTGCTCTCTCCACACCTCTTACTTCCTATCCATCAGAGCTTCACGCTGGATCTTCTTCAACAGCACCCAATAAGTCTACTGTTGAACCGCGGCTCTGGCCCTATCGCCTACTGGACATGCTGACTCTGGCTGCTTACCTTGCCTTCTGCCTGTCCTCCAGTGCTCCCACTGTCCTGCCTGTCTGGCACTCCACCTCTTTTCTGGTGCAAAGCATCTTCCCAATCTAAGTACATGAGCCTGTCTGTCCATCCTCTGGTGCCAGCCTACAGACCTCAAAACGGCCCTCCTCCTCTGCCTGAGGCCGCATCTCTGTACTATTCACATTCCTGGAGGGGTTTGACACATGGAGGGGTTTCAATATACTGGATGACAGAACGGAGGAAAATGGGAGATACTTTCCTCTGCTACACCCGGCACTTGTGACCTCAGTGAACGCTGTGTAAGTATCTGTCTCTCATCCCTTCACCCATCAATAATAATTTTATTCTCATAACTGGGTCCGTTTGGCGTTAGGATACTCTCTGGAGATGCCTCAACATGCTACCTACCACTGACTTCATATGTCCCATCCATGGGCACCTCCTCCTCTTACCCTGCCTGACCTGATTCCCGGCCACCGCCACTTCCACCTACTATAGGTCGTGGCTTGGGCTTTCCATCCAGCTGCTCTCCATACCCTCCGTTCCTGCTGTCTCAGACTGGGCTTCTCACCTCCGGTCCTGCTATCTCCAGCCGTCCCTGGCTCCAGATGCCTCGTTGTTGCCTGTTGTTTGCTGCCTGACTCCCGACCGCCACCACTTCCACCTACTACAGGCCGTGGCTTGCGCCTACTATTCAGCTGAGCTGGTCTCCATACCCTCTGTTCCTGCTGTCTCCGATTGGGCTTCTCACTTCGGGTCCTGTTGCTTACAGCTGTCCCTGGCTCCAGATGCTTCGGTGCTGCCTGCTGGTTCCTGCTTAACCATGCTCAACCAGGATTTAGAGTCCTACCTTTGGTGTTTCTGTTCTGAACAAAAGTCCTCCTGGATAACGTTCTTCCTTGGGCCAAATTCTCCCACAATCTTCATTGACATGAATCTACTGATACTTCACCCTTCTTCATCATGTTTGGTAGACATCCTATTTTAAAAACCTTCTCAGATTTACACGATTCTACTTTACCTGCAGCACAGAATTTAATTCATGATTTTTCCCAGATTTGGAACCAAATTCAAGCTAAGTTACAACAATACTTGACTCGCTATAAGCATTTTGCAGACCTCCATCGATGAAACCATCCCGTGCTCCATGTTGATGATAAAATCTGGCTTTAAACCCTGAATCTCAAACTCATAGTACCTTCCAAGTTTGTACACTGTTACATTGGTCCTTTTTCCATTTCCCATGTTATTAATGATGTCACTTACAACTCAATTCCTTTTAGATCTCCCTGTTGAAACTGCTTGTCCTCAACAAATTTTCTAACAGTTCTTCTCCTCCTTCATCGGTTAAGACAGCCATAGGCAAGGAATTTGATTTGGAGAGGATCTTAAAGACACGTATTCTACAGAACAAAATCTCAATTCTTCATGCAAAGGGAAGGGTTACGGCCCTGAGGAAAGATCGTGGGTCAACAAGGAAGATCTCCATGCCCCTCGTCTTTTGGCTAAGTTTTTAAAGGTCAATCTACCCACTCTATAAGAGAGGGGGGTTACGGTCAGGCACCGTCACGCACTTCTCCTAGGTGTTGGGGATGGACGCCTATCTGTTCTCACTGATGGCACCCCGTTGCCTCGCAATGGGACACTCTTCCTGGTTCTGGGTATCTATGCTGCGCACGCATGCACAGAGCATCGCATTCCATTGCATACCAACTAGAGACACTCTTTACCTGCTTTGTGCTTGGTTGTGTTCTTACCGCCGTAAACCGCATCACAAAAGAAGATGTACTTCCCTCTATTTGAAGCTCCTTCTGGCTGTATCTGGCGCTAGAGTGTTGGTTCAAGAGTTCCAACCATTTGTTCCTGTTACAGCATTGTGTTTTTTCTCTGACCTTTGACTTGATCTCCGGACTACTCTCTCATGTTATCCTTAGCACTATTCTCGTCTGTTTGATTTTGACCTCTGACTTCCCTCTGACCATTCTCTGCATTATCCTTGGCAACTTCGCTCCTGTTTGGCTTTTGACCCGGACTGTTTGACTATTTCTGTTATACACAACCGCACTGGTAACTAACCTGGAGAACCGCGACCTGAGCACCTCACGCAGCCAAGTCCATATCTCCTTGCGGGGGTCCCTGGTGAATACCGGTGGTGCGTTAGACTCTGTGCCTCTTTGTTTAGCTGTGTCAATACCAGTCGGTAGCACCTCCTGCAGCCCTATCGTGATACATAGTTCCTGCCCTAATTGCCAATATCTGGCAAATATATCAAATGGAACACATTACTAGCTTACTTTATGACAATCCCAACCTATTTTTATCAACATGTCATACTTGGATGGAGTACTTTGATACCTAAGGTCTTGTCCGATTCTTTGTTTCTTTTTTCACAAAGGATATGAGAGCTCTTTACACATTATTTATATATTCTCCCCCCTCACCCCCCCTTTCCCTACTTCTTATTCCTCCTACTAACATGTCCCGGTTATTTCTACCCCCTCTTTCTTCCCCTTGTTCCCTTTCTCTCTTGTGATCTATACATCTCTCTGTACTATTTTGATTCATATATCTTCAATCTCACAATGAGATACTCTCATATATTCATTCTTTTAATAAAAAATTGTATTGTGTATTTGCACTTGTTCTGATATGTATATATTAACATTTCAATCTCAATCCCATCCCTCCTCTTTTCTTTTTTTGTACCCCTCCCTCACCAACTTGATTTCACAGCAATTACAATAACATTTTATTTAAAAAAAATAAAAAAATGTTTAATTTGTTTTAGAAATATGCTGATTATGTAAGCGGAATTTGTGTTTTATTGAGAAATAATATGTTATATGCATTGCATGTTATACCTTTAAGGTGGCTGAATTGTTATCTGCATAAGCTTCATTATTATTGGTATTGTAAAAATACAGAAGAACTTACTTGTTTCAAAGAAGGAACAATCTCTAGACTTCACTATAAGCCTATATGCCTTGTCGTCATAGTCTTGGGAATAAACATCTACAAGATAAGGGATTTATTTGTGTGTGGTCAAGACACTACGTTGGAGGCGATACAGAAGGCCCTGGTCTTCCAACACAAGGTTTAGCTGGAAATGTGTGCAGCTGTGCTTATTTGAGCACTGCTCTTAATGCCATATGTAGGGTCATGCTTCTTTTTGACCCTTTCATTATGGAAAGTAGCTACAAACTGACCTTGGATGAGTAGTAATATAACCTGCACCCTACCACACAGGCAAATAGGGGGTGTCAGACCTGTGAACTTCTGTTACCTTACAGCACTAAAGGTTTAAACTTACACCATAGCAGAGTTATTCACTTAGTACTTATCACTCATCTAAGTACACCACAGAATTTAAGGTCATAATTAATCTCAAGTCATTTGGGGATAATTAATAAAAAGTGTCGATAGAGGTGTTTTTATATTGTCACTTACCGCAGTGATAGAAAATCTATCACCATAATTCATTAATAAAATATTCCTGTGGCAGCTGAGTGATGCTCAGCTGCCCAGTGATATTGACTGGGAGCTTTCAGATTAGATTTACTACTTTGGCCGGTGAAGTGTCAAGTGTGCATGTGTGACATAGCTAGATGGTTCACACATTCACAGTGGAACCGAAAGCCTTGACTTGAGTTTTCAGTTACACTTGTAAAAATAAGTTTTACAAATGCAAATATATAAAGCCATTATTTTTAACTTTATTATTCAAATAATAAAGAATTTTTTTTAATTGAGTATGCTATGCTATCACCAGATGATAAAATAAGAAGAATCTTTGTTAAATAGGCTTCTTTCGTTGGAGGAAGCTGATGAATCTTATCACTGTCTGTGGTTACCTCCAGCAATGGCAGTGCTGTCGACACTGTTAACACCTTGATAGATAGGGTTAAGCCCTATCTGCAGCAAAAACACCTGTTTTCATTGTATCTGTGGTTTTTCTCTGCTTAATAAATAGAGCCCATTTTCTTTAAAATTTTACACATTGCTTTTTAGTAATATCAGTTATGTTATAACTGTATAAACCATTTCTTATTAAGAGGACATTTTGATTGCAAACAAGTTAGCTGCCATTTGAAACAACCAATGAAGAATAAACAATCAATTAAGCATTAAACTTCAATTTCTTCTGCAGTGTGCACAAAGAGGTTACAATTGAATTTTATATACAATTTCCATTGCAAATGAGATAATAATAATAATAATAATAATAATAATAATAATAATAACAATAATAAGTTTAACTTGAAGACTTTTTGAAATGTATTGCTTAGCCAATGTATTCTGTGGTGCAATTTAGTTTTATTTATGAAATGAATTTCTGTTAATAGCTTTTCATATGGCAAAAATATATCAACACTTTTATTATATTTCTTTATTCAATGCAGGGGGAGCTCTAATACTAGACATTTCAGTACTGTATCTATAAATCAGAGCACTGAGAACCTGTCATAGGCTCCATAATAAGGGTCATTTTTCAGGTAGAATGTCAAAACTAGTATCAAAGGACCTTCTTAGAGTCACAATAATTTGGTTTCTTGTTAAATAAGCAATGTCTAGTACACAAAAATGGCAAACAGATAACAGGTCAATTTTATACAGTATGAGGGCACCGAGACCTCTAGAGTAATTTACCCTTTGGGATTTTTTTTGACGGTTTCTAAGACAAATTATCCATACCTTGTGAAATGATTAATGAAAATAAAATCTGTAGAATATCTACAAAATTATCCATTTGTACATAATGAAAACATGTTCTAAAAATAAATGCTATTTCTGAATAACTATGTACGTGCCTCAAGGTTGTTATGCATACTATATGCAAAACAAAATATTTAGCACGCCTGGGATATTTATGCTTCTTGAGCGCTGAAACATGATAACGTTTTCTAATTTTTCACAAGAAATAAAGCAAATCTGTTTATTAGATTTTATAATTGATGTATTAATATAATGAAACATAAAGCATTATGATATTTTGCAAACATGTGACACAAATAAATAAGGTGATATTTGTACGTATGTATATTAAATTTCATACATAGGCTGTTTGCGTAGAATAGGTGATGCTAGTTTTTATTAGATTGTAAGTGTAGAACCTTGTTCCCTGTATTTAGGACAAATGGAAATATTTATCCACAGCGTCAGCTTAAACTACTGAATATGGACTCTACTTTATTTAAGTAACAAAGCAGTTTTAAAAGATTAATAATTTAATTCACAGACCATTATTTATTTGCAATTGTTACCTTTTTATCTGCTTATGGGAAATTATATAATTTAAACCTTTACCAATCTGACTCTCAATATTTTCTAAAAATCTAATAGTCAATTGTAAATAACAATGATGTCCATGCACTTTATGTTCCAAAATCAATGATGAGCATTGATGGACAATGGTATGATGTTCAGAAAGGCCTTGTGAAGTGTGAGATTATACATTATTTACCTGATTACTGTAATCCTAATTTTATTTTTCCCTTGTATAATGGACAGTACCTATACTCAATGCATATGCAACCAATTCTACTCAAAGACTACATCATTCAGTAGACTGACACTCGTTTTCTCTCTCTTCATAATCTCATTATCATTCCTGTCAATTTTGTTTGAAAAGCCCTGTACAATACAATTGCTCAGGGGAGAGTACTGATCTCAAGAAGTGTATATGGCATAATAGAAACATAGAATTTGACTACAGATAATAATAACTTGGCCCATTTGTTTAGCCCATTTCTTAACCTATGGTAGCCTCAAACCCTATTTGAGCCTTAGTTCTTTGTAAGGATATCCTTATGTCTTACCCAAGCATGTTTAAATTGCTCTACTGTATTAGCCTCTACCACTTCTGATGGGAGACTATCCCACTTATCCACTACCTTTTCTGTGAAGTAATTTTTCCTCAAATTTCCTCTGGACCTTCTTCTCTCCAGTTTCACTGCATGTCCTCGTGTTCTAATACTTCTCTTTCTTTGAAGAATGTTTCCCTTCTGTGCCTTGTTAAAACCCTTGATATATTTGAATGCTTCTATTATGTCCCCCTTTCCCTTCTCTGCTCCAAAGTATACATATTAAGATCTTTTCGTTTTTCCGGGTAAGTTTTGTGCTGTAAGCGATGCACCAATTTAGTTGCCCTTCTTTGTACAGTCTCTAATTTATTTATATCTTTCTGGAGATATGGCCTCCAGAACTGAACACAGTATTCTAGATGAGGCCGCACTAATGACCTATACAGTTGCATTACTACTTCTTTCTGCTATTGATTCCTCTCCCTTTGCAAGCATCTGACTTGCCTTTCTTATTGCTTTGTTACATTGCTTACCTGTCTTTAAGTCACCTGAAAAAGTGACTCCTAGATCGCTTTCCTCCTCATTAGTTTCCATTATAATGTAATTAATTATATAATTAGCCTTTGTGGGTTTGAGACCAAAGTGCATGATTTTGCATTATATTGGCACTAAACTGTAATTGTAATTTTCTTGACCATTCCTGTAGTCTACCTGGATCATCAATTATTTGTTTCACCCATCCTGGTGTGTCTACACTGTTGCATATATTTGTGTCATCTGCAAAAAGGCATACTTTCTCTTACATACCATTTGCAATGTCTCCAATAAAGATATTAAGAAGCACTGGTCCAAGTACGAATCTCTGGTTTACTCCACTGGTAACCGCTCCCTCCAGTGAATGCACTCCATGTACTACAACTCTCTGTTTTCCACCCTGCAACCAAGATCTTATCCATTCAACCATCTTTGAATCCAATCCCAAGCTTTCAATTTTATTTAACAGTCTGCAACGTGGGACAGTATCAAAAGCTTTACTAAAGTTTAAATAAGCTACATCTACGGTCCCACTTTGATCTATTACTTTAGTCACTAAGTCAAAAAATTCAATAGATTTGTTTGACATGCTCTCCCCCCAGTAAATCCATGCTGTTTACAATTCTGTAAATTACTGGATTTGAGATATTCTGCAATTCTTTCTTTTAAGAATATTTTCAGTCATTTTCATACAACTGATATAAGGCTCCCTGGTCTGTAGTTGCTTGCCTCTTCCTTGCTTCCACTTTGTGCAATGTTGCTACATTTGCTCTTTTCCAGTCCTCTGCAATTACTCATGTAGCTAGTGACTGGTTGAATAATTCTGCTAATGATGTTACCAGCTTTTAATATCATTTGATGTAGCTGACGTCATTGATTTATCCAATTTCTCCTCTGTAATGTACTTGTATCTGCCTCATATTTATGAGTATACTTGCAACTTAACTGTGGCCCATTCCCCTCTCTTTCTGTAGTGACAACTGAGCAAAAATAATTATTAAGATGATCTGCTATTACCTTGTCTCCCTCAACAAGATTCTCATTTTCTATCTTTATTCCTCTTTTGTTTTTCTCCTTTCACTTATATA
This sequence comes from Mixophyes fleayi, assembly GCF_038048845.1. NCBI lineage: Eukaryota > Metazoa > Chordata > Amphibia > Anura > Limnodynastidae > Mixophyes > Mixophyes fleayi. The sequence continues at coordinate 188,155,448 of NC_134405.1, forward strand.
CCTAAAAAAAAGTTTTGCAATCGTTACCTACTGACTGGGCAATTTTCTCCTCAGCTTGTATCTTAGCCTAATTCTGTCTTACAAGATACACCTCTTTGTCTTCATTATTCTGAGTCTGCTTAAATTTCCTAAAGGCCATCTTTTTTGCTTTCACAATACTTACTACTTCTTTTGCAGACCACACTAGTTTCCTTTTCCTTGTGCTTTTCCTAACCTCTTTGATATAAAGGTCTATTGCTTTTAGTGTTGCAGATTTTAATTTGTCCCACCTCTTCTGCACTCCTTTCAAGTTCTTCCACCCTGTCACTTACACATTTTCCCAACTCTACAAAGTCAACCTTCTTAAAATCCAACACTTTTGTATTTGTGTGGTATCATCATCATCATCTTCATCATTTATTTATATGGCGCCACAAATTCCGTAGCTCTTTACAAAGAACTCACTCACATCAGTCCCTGCCCCATTGGGGCTTACAGTCTAAAATCCCTATGAGTCGGTCTCTGCCTTTATACTAAACCATACCTCTTGATGTTCACTGGATCCAAGGTTCTCACTTACATTTACATCAGATATTCTGTCACCATTTGTAAGTATTAAGTCTAATATTACATCTTTGCCAGTGGGCTCCCTTACCATTTGCATGAGGGATTCTCACTCAAATAACATCATGACATCACTGGAAATAGAATGACTAAAAATATGAAAGAGAATAGACAAAGAGGTAACTTACAAAACCCAGGTTTTTGCTGGTACAAAAGATATATGCATCTCTCTGTACTTAGTACAATTAAGCAAATACCATTTTTGAAGTTTGTGAGCCTTCAAACTAATCAAGCTAAGTTCACATACCTAAGACCACCATGTTACTTTTATGGCAAATGCCAGACACAGGATATGTTGAAATGCTTTGATAAGGTGTTCACCTATAGCAGCCCAGGTTCCCATAGAGCACTATGTGTATAATGCTCTATGGGAGTACCAGTAAGTACTCTATGGAAAGTACCAGTGTTCCATAGAACACTGGCACTTTTCCCCCAAGACTTCACTTGGAGTAGTATTGATTTATCTATGCACCATTTCTGCATTGGTATCTTGGAGGCTTGATACAGTTAATAATAGGTGTACAAGAAGCAGGCTGAAACAAGTAAAGATGCTGAGTGATGGCTGGCAGAGACAAAGTAAGAACCTCTCCTGATCCAAATTGGTTGGAAGACAAAAGGTGTATCGGTAAAAAAGCCAAGGGTCACTTCTGGCAGAGAATATTCCAGCAGACAAACCAAGGGACGGTACAGGCAGCTGATAGATAGTATTCCAGTATACAAGCCAGTACAGGCAGTGGACAGAGAGAATTTAAGTAGACAAGCCAATGATCAGTACAGTCAGTGGACAGATAACAATCTAGCAATCAAGCCAAAGGTCAGCAACAGGCAAAGATATACAGGAATTATACACTAGTCAGGAGCAGAAATATGGCAATAATATCACTGGCGAGCAGGCATGGATCTCCCTGCCCTATAGGAGACAGGAGCTATACACTGTGCTAACATTAATGAAATAATATGGGTGCATACATTTTAATGAAAAACAGAATTACATGTAGGATACACTAGAGTTGGAAACCTGCAGATTTGTATCAGATAACAAAATAGACCACACTTTTATTTAATTATGCTCTAATACATCATTACATACATTTTAAATGGTAAACCTTGCCAACTTGAAATAACAGTAGCCGAGAATGAGTAGATACGCTGTAATAGAAAACAATAGAAGTCAGGAAGAGGAGTTAATTATTAACTTAGATCTTGTATCCTAACAATCTAAGTATGTTAGCTAATTATGTTAGCTATAAATAAACCTACACTTGTTCTTTAAGTCATCGTGTAAGATTTGTGTAGCTGCTTTTTCTACCCAAGTGATTATACATGTGTACCACAATTATTGTTACTGCTCCTGCAGCACTGGCAGACAAACTCAGACACTCATATTTTTTCAAATATACTGGCTGTATCTCACTTTCTTTGCAAACACAAGGAGACTTAGGGCTAGATTTACTAAGCTGCGGGTTTGAAAAAGTGGGGATGTTGCCTATAGCAACCAATCAGATTCTAGCTGTCATTTTGTAGAATGTACTAAATAAATGAAAGCTAGAATCTGATTGGTTGCTATAGGCAACATCCCCACTTTTTCAAACCCGCAGCTTAGTAAATCTAGCCCTTAGAATCATTCCATCAATTGACAACAGGGGTCAGTAGCTGCAAATAGTACAAATCTCTAGTCTTCCTTTTACACTAAAGGTATTGTATCTGCTTTTACACATATGTGCATGCTTACAATGTTGAATAGTTTCCCTGTGGTTGCTGATCATTTTAGATGGTTTCATGTGTCCCTTGCACCATGTCCCACGTGTATAAAAACAAAAAACAACTAATATCTGTATGAAGTCATATATTTCTACAAACATAAATAACATAATTATGTGCCCGAACTTGGTGTCAGATATCAAGCAACACAAATAACACACATTGCAAACCATGATACAGGAAAAAAATTAATTTAAAATGAAACAGAGTAACCCAATTGGCACACAGAGTGTTATAAGATTTATCAATTTATTGTAGACTTACATGCACTAGAGCATACTTGCCAAATCTCCCAGAATGTCCATGAAACTCCCACATTTCGCGAGAGTCTCACGGACTCCCGGGAGAGTGTAGCAATCTTCCGGATCTGCCCGCTTCCTAGTAAAGTAGGCAGAATTAGGTCCAAAATGCAGCGATTCGCCGGGAATCGCAGCGTTTGGCCCCGCCCCCTGCTGTAAAATGACGTGTCATTACTTCACGGTGGCGGGTCCAAAATGACGCAAATTTTGGAGCCCCGTCCCCCATCACGCCCACCTACCCCGACAGGTTCCCGGAAGCCAACGTTAGAAAGTTGGTAAGTATGCACTAGAGACAGTAATTATGTAGACTGCACCAGTATGAAGTCTATGGATTTTCTTTGGAAACAGTGATGTCATTGAATTCTGCCTAATTGATAGTCATGAGACCTGACTTATATTAATGTGGCATTCATTTCTAGTGAATTGATAGGCTACATTTCATAACATTTCTGCCTTCATTTTGTGTAGGTGACAGGTTAAATTTAATTCAAGAAAGTAAAACCGTAAAACCCAATAAGCAGAACATATATGAAGAAACACAAGAGATTTGGAAAGGAAACTCCCACTAGCCCACAAAGTCCCCTGGAAAACAGAGACAAAACTTAGATCATGTTTCTTTTTAGAAATGAAATGACATTAGAAATAAGATCCTGTGTCTTTTTAACTCCTGCATGGCCTGCAAACTTAGAGGCGTGAGCACATCGTAACAGACTGGGACAAAATCTAGAAATAACAAATGAATTTCCTGGAGGTGTACTTGCTGGAGAAATAGGAGTAACGGTAATGATACAGTTTAGATTAATGATGGGATGACCCTCCTAAGACGATTTCAGATCTGAGAAGTTGAAAGAGCGAAATAAGGCATCAGCCTTCAAGTTCTTGGAACTTGGATGAAAATTGAAAATTAAATTGAAGCAGGAGAAGAATAGGGACCATCTTGCTTGGCGAGCATTAAGACATTGAGCCATTTGTAGGTACAGAAAATTTGTATGATCTGTATAGATGGTCACAAGGAAGAAGACACCCTCCAGAAGATGTCTTCACTCTTCAAGTGCAAGTTTAACCACCAAGAGTTCCATATCACAAATAGTATTATACTTCTCTGTAGGTTACAGTTTTTGTGAAAAGAATCTACACATGAATGGTTTCCCCGAAGATGCACTTTGGGACAGCACTGCCGCTACTCCAATTGCTCCACATTCTTCCAAGACGAAAGGATGAGATATATCTGGTTCACAGAGGTCGCGGCGGCACTCTGTGCTGCTTCCATGAGTGATGAACTGTTGTCAAACTGTAACAAGAGACTGATCAATGTAGTTGGAACTGGTAGATAAACGGACTGCAGGGTGCCAAATCATCAAATAAAGGAGTGTCATAACAAAGCCGGGTCAGCAATATACAGTAGCATAAACAGTACCAAATAACAGGCAGAAGAGAAGTAAGGAACAGTCCGGGTCAGAATTCACAGGGATTAGCCACAAGAAGTACTGGAATGCCGGAGTAAAGATTTGGAGCCTAATACTCTAACACAGACCTGTGCCCTGAGCAGGTTTAAATAGTTGAGCTGATAAATAGGGCAGGTCTCAAGTTAGAACACGTGATCACAGAGTCAGAGCTCATAAAGGGCCATGCACCTTCTGTTGGACAAAGTATTATTATATGCCTGAATCTGAGGGAAGAGCAGAGGGAGTGTGCCAGACAGCGGGATTTGAAAGTAACAGCTGTACTCTCATGTGTGACAACAGCATATCATCCAGGTATTTCAAACACCATTATTCTATTATTTCGTTCACTATGGTGGTCAAATCTTAAAGAAGATAACTGAGAATTTGAAAAAGCTTTTCAAAAAAGCACTATTGCAAGTCACACAGAGTGAAATTCATTGGACTTCTCATACCACTTTCAACTCCTAACAAGCCATGGTTATTAATTTCAATGGACTTTATTATTTATCTTTCTCCATCCAAAGGATTTGACACAATATGGAGGCTAGTTGATCAGTTCAGCAAGATGGCACCTTTTATTCCTCTTTCCTTTCTTCCATCCAACAAAATCTTGTTCATTCCCAATATTTCCAGATTGCACAGATTTTCATCCAACATTATCTCAGATATGGGTTTGCAATTTGTGCCGCCATTTTGGAGGTATTTTTGTTCAATTATTGTAATCAGTCTAAGTGTATCACCCTCAAACAAACAGACAAACTGAGAGAGGTAATAACATTTTCGAGCAATATCTCTGTTGTTACATTTTTCATCTTCACTTTCTTGGGCAGAATTTGCTTATAACAATACTGGGGATTCTCCATTTTTGAGTACATATGGACATCATTCAAGAGACTGTTCTTTTAATCTCTAGGACTCAGACACAGGGTTTAAGAAGGTTTATGCCTATTTTACGGTTATTTGGAAGAAAGTCCAAGCTGCTTTCTCTCGTACAGATTGATGACAAGACATGGCTGACTACCAAGAAGAAATCTTCGGTAAAGTTTGGAACTAAATTTATTGGACCTTTTAAGGTCATCAGGAAAATTAACTGTGTCTGGTATCAAATGGATCTTCCCCAATCATTAAAAACTCTAGAATATTCCATTGTTATTTATTCAAGAATGAATGGTCAACCAGAGTTATAGTTAAGAAAATATTTCATTTCAAAAAATCTCAGTCATTGCAAAGAGTATGATCTGACCTGTTGCCTACTAACGGCATTCAACATCCCTACTCCTCACATTATATTTTCCGGTATCTAGCCAGTTGCTATACAGCAGCAGCTGCTTACCATTAGTTTAGTGTTCTAGTCTGCAGAGTAATTTAATAGTATGGGAGTGCCTTATTCCTATTGGCTCCTCATCCTTTATTAAGTTCTGACTCCCCACTTCTTGTACTGACGATAGTTTAGACTGACCCAGAGTGCTGGACCCTGTGCTTACTGCTGTGATGCTCTGTTATTACCCAGATTGTTTGTTGGTCCTTACCTTGTCTGCCTTCTGACCTTAGTCTGTTCTCAGGATTCTACCTCTGACCTCTACCTGCCCTTGACCTTGTCTATTTATTATTCTGTTTGGATTGCTGTCAGCCTCTGACCATTTCCTGTCTGGTCTTGATATTGGAAAGTTTGCTCAATGTAGAATCAAGTGACTGAAAAAGGTATTGGCCTAGTGTTAAATTGCAAACTGTGGACCACTCTTAACTAACCTATATGTATCATAATAATCTATAGGGACAATATTACCACACTTATTTCATGAGCACCACTTTCCATATTATTAAAGTTATCATGGAATATTGGACATTTTCCCATATGGTATTCTTCAAAGGTGGAAATGTCTTTATTAACATAGCTAACAACATCTCTATAAGTATATTATACTCTGGAAGCACGAAAGCAGTCTTTAATACAAAACCTGTGTCAGATAGCGAAAGTCCCAAATGATTTTGGTTCAAATAGTTTACATTTGTCACAATGATCTTTTAGAAGTGTCCAAATAGGGTGACATTATATTATTTAAATAAAAAGTTAAAATCCTTAACCAGGATTAAATTGGAAATGTAGGAATTTAAAAAAAAAGAAGCAGTAGTGCCTGTTTAGAAGTATAGATCCCAGACAATTAACTAATAATTATGAATGTGGTGAGATCTGTGTATACTATACATTATATATTTTTTCACTGATTCATTTTGTGATGTTTACAATTACAAGACTTTTGGACTAGAGTTATGTGTTGATGGGATGATGCCCAGTCATTCCACTGGTGCTGGGCAGGAGGCAAAATGTTAAATGGCCTGTAGCCTAGTCCTGAGGTCCTGAGTGGGATTAACTACTTAGTTCTATGCAGGGCCTGATCAACCACTAGGCTGACCAGGCTGCAGCCTGGTCAGCTGGGTCCCGGGGGGCACTGCCCTGTGGGTATTTTTTTTGAAAAAAAAAAAAATTAAATTTTTTTTTTCTTCATTCATTTTTTTTTTCGGTGTGGGGGAGGGAGGGGGGGTCGCCGCGGGGGGGGGGGGGTCACCACGGGGGGGTGGAGGGCTCAACAATCAAAAGCAATGGTGGTCAGTGGTTAGCAACACACAGCCAATCGCCAGGCTGCCTGTTGCTGTGCAGCAGACAGGAAGCAGGACGTCTTCACTTTCTATCTGCTGATCTGAGGAGAGGAGTGACACTGGCACAACTACAGGTAATTGAAGGGGGGAACTGCCCTGCATATCTATAGGGAGGGGGGGAACTGCCCTGCATATCTATAGGGAGGGGGGGGAACTGCCCTGCATATTTATAGGTAGGGGGGGAACTGCCCTGCATATCTATAGGGAGGGGGGGGGAACTGCCCTGCATATCTATAGGAAGGGGGGAACTGCCCTGCATATCTATAGGGAGGGGTAACTGCCCTGCATATCTATAGGAAGGGGGGGGAACTACCCTGCATATCTATAGGGAGGGGGGGAACTACCCTGCATATCTATAGGGAGGGGGGGAACTACACTGCATATCTATAGAGAGGGGGGGAACTACCCTGCATATCTATAGGGAGGGGGGGGGAACTGCCCTGCATATCTATAGGGGGGGAACTGCCCTGCATATCTATAGGGAGGGGGGGGAACTGCCCTGCATATCTATAGGGAGGGGGGGGAACTGCCCTGCATATCTATAGGGAGGGGGGGGAACTGCCCTGCATATCTATAGGGAGGGGGGGGGGAACTGCCCTGCATATCTATAGGGAGGGGGGAACTGCCCTGCATATCTATAGGGAGGGGTAACTGCCCTGCATATCTATAGGAAGGGGGGGGAACTACCCTGCATATGTATAGGGAGGGGGGGAACTACCCTGCATATCTATAGGGAGGGGGGGAACTACACTGCATATCTATAGAGAGGGGGGGGAAACTACCCTGCATATCTATAGGGAGGGGGGGGGAACTGCCCTGCATATCTATAGGGAGGGGGGAACTGCCCTGCATATCTATAAGGAGGGGGGGAACTGCCCTGCATATCTATAAGGAGGGGGGGAACTGCCCTGCATATCTATAGGGAGGGGGAGAACTGTCCTGCATATCTATAGGGAGGGGTAACTGCCCTGCATATCTATAGGAAGGGGGGGGGAACTACCCTGCATATCTATAGGGAGGGGGGGGAACTACCCTGCATATCTATAGGGAGGGAGAGGGGGGACTGTCATGCATATGTATAGGGAGGGAGAGGGGGGCTGTCATACAAATCTATAGAGTGGGAGGGGGGGCTGCCATGAAAATCTATAGGGAGGGAGAGAGGTTGATATGTATGAAGGAGGGCAGAGGAGGGGGGCTGATATATGTGACTGGGGGAATTTTGATGTGACGGGGGGGATAACTAGCTAGCAGAGTGGAGGTAAGGAAAATAGCTGCAAGGGGGATGGATGCAGGGTGGGAGGTAAAGAAAATGGCTGCAGCAGGGGTAAGGAAAATGGCTGTGGGGGGGTTTTGGTTAAGGAAAATAGCTGCAGGGGGTATTTAAAAAATACAACAGCTTTGGGGGGCAGAATCTCATGATTGTGTGGTGGTCACATGGGTGGTCTCAGCAATCACTAGAATACTAAATATTAGTGAGATGGGGCTGGTAGAGGTTTGTATTTGATTGACAACAAATATTCAGATATTGCTTATACATGCCTGTCCAATGGGGTACTTTTAGCTGCCCATAATGGAGTGTTTTGTTTTAACTAAAGGGCCTAATCATTCAGGGTTTGCATTATAATACATTTTTGCATTTTCAAAACAGGATGCCAACTTTCCAGAAGCCAGCGAGAGGATAACAAAGTTGCAAGAGAGAAGAGCAAGAACAGGTAAGAGACAATGGCACAATCTGTCTAAATTTGAATGCTGGAGAATACACCTGAACATTCATATTCAGGAGTGTTCCTATACACCTATATATTCGGAGGAGGGGGGGGGGGCGCTGCGGCCGTATTAGCCTAGGGCGGCCAGAACCCTTAATCAGGCCCTGGTTCTATGCAGCACTAGTGAGTGTGGGAGGTGTTATGAATCTTTTGGGGTGTTTTTATTTCTTCCTCTATCATTTTTTCTCTCTTTAATACAGACCAAGAAAGAAGAGTGAGGATGTTCTGAGTCACCTTGAGGAAAGTGCACAGTAACTACTGAACAATTAACAAGGATTTTTTTCAGGCACTCTTCTTAGTAAAAATGTATTATATAGTGAATGTATGTGAATGTTTCCCAAAAAATTCTAAAATGCATTACACTAAGTGCTGCAATTTTGTGCAGCTAAGAAACACATTCTTTTGCACCTCACTTGCATCTAAATTGGGAACACTTCCATATATGCACAATCTACACATCTTAGGGCTAGATTTACTAAGCTGCGGGTTTGAAAAAGTGGGGATGTTGCCTATAGCAACCAATCAGATTCTAGCTGTCATTTTGTTAAAGCACTAAATAAATGAAAGCTAGAATCTGATTGGTTGCTATAGGCAACATCTCCACTTTTTCAAACCCACAGCTTAGTAAATCTAGCCCTTAGTGTTTATTACATTACCTTATGTCTCAAAAATTCATTTTTGCATTACTGTTGAGAACCAGGAGGGAAACATTCTACCAGAAAACTCTGCTACATGAGGACAACAGTCAGTATTCACCTGCAACTCCATATTTTACTCCTGATGTTTCCATCCCTCGCTGGCTTCAAGCATCACATCTCAAGAACTTTGTTTTGAAATCTGAACTTATTTCCTTTTTAACCTCAAGAAAATGTTTTTTTATCTGTCAGCTAATTTTACTGCAACATCCTCACTGTTTAATCAGCCTGCTGTTCTAATTGCTCGCTGATTCTTTCCCATTGCAACAAATGTTTCAGTCCAGTATCTAATTAATTGTATTTTCACGCCTATTCAAAGCTTTGTCTGCCATCACAAGTATGATGAGTTGTAACTGTGTCTGAACTGGATTTGGTTTGGACCTTGGACCTCTCTCCTATTTCATGACTCTGTAAGGTCTCAATTACTACATCTCCTATACCTTATTACTCTCCATTGAATACTTCCATCCACTCCCCCTCATGGCTCCCCACATCATTACTCAAAACTACAGAAACAAACCTATCACCTCCATCTGCTGCTGCTCCCCCCTTCCATTACATATCACCTATTTCCCCCCCTCTCGAACATCCAATCCCACCAACCTTATTCCCATCCTTCCTTTTACTCACTTTCCCCTGTCCTGTGTACTCTGGAATGCAAGATCTGTCTGCAACAATCACACTCCCATTCATGATCACTTCCTCTCCCATTCCTTTGGTCTCCTGGCCCTTACAGAAACATGGATCTCCCCCTGTGATACTGCATCTTCTACTGCACTCTCCCATGGGGTTCTCTTCTTCTCCCACACTCACCGCCCTGGGGATAGTAAAGGAGGTGGTGTAGGTGTCCTACTGTCTCCTGGCTACACCTTCAGCGTTATTCCCTGTGAACTCTCCCTTTCCTTCTCCTTTTAAGTTCAGTTCGTCTGCCTCTTCTTCCATCTCCACCATCGTGTTGCTGTCATCTATCGTCCCTCTGGCTCTTCCTCCCAATATCTAGATAATATTGCCACCTGGATTTCCCATTTTCTTTCTTCTGATCTTCCTACTATTGTCATTGAGGATTTTAACATCCCTACTGACTCTCCTATTACTACTGCTGCCTCTAAACTCCTAACTCTCACTATGGCCTCTCCCAATGGACAACTTCCACCATCCACCGTAGTGTTCTCCCATCTCTATGACATCTGCAACTTCCAATTCTGTATTCCCCCTTTATGACCACAATCTCCTTTCCTTTACCCTCTCTTTACTCCTCACCCCATATCCCACCCAAAGTCGCTTGCTCGCTGTATCCCATCAACAGCATTGACCCCATCATCTTTGTGTCATCCGTCGGACTCTAACTTGCTCGTATTTCTTCCCTTTCATGTCTCAACGCTGCTATCTCTCTTTACAACCCTACACTTTCTGTTGCCCCTGATACTGCAGCCACAGCCACCTCCCTTCGTCTCCGCCAATCTACACCCCAACCGTGGCACTCACCTCTTACTCATCTCCTCAAAAAGTGTTCCCGCTCCTCTGAACACCAATGAAGGAAATCCCACTTCATTGCTGACTTCATCCACTTTAAATTCATCCTTTCTCCTTACCATTCTGCTCTCTCTCTTGTCCAATAAACCTCAAAGCCTTTTTGCTGCCATTAATTTTCTAGTGTGTCCTCCCCACCTCCTCCCTACTCATTCATCCATCACTACTATTGTCTTTGCCAGCTACTTTAAAGACAAAATTTACTCTATCCGCAATGATATCTGTTCTCGTCAGATTTGTCTCCCCACACCTGTCCTCTCTATCTCTCTTTCTGCCATCCTTGGCTCCTACCCTCCTGTAACTGTCTCTCCTCCTCTTCTTCTACAAAATGTCATTTCGATTCTCTCTCCTCCAAGTTCCTCTGTTCCCTCTCTTCCAATGCCTGTTGTCATTTTGCTCACCTCTTTAACCTCTCTCTCTCTCTCTCCACTGGTATGTTCCCATCGACCTTCAAGCATGCTCTTATCCCCCTAATTCTCAAGAAACCATCACTTGACCATCCTGTCTCTCCAACTGTTGCCCCATATCTCTGCTTCCCTTTGCTTCTAAAACTCAAACATCTTGTCTTAAATCATCTGACTCACTTTCTCTCATCCAACTCTTTTTTTGACCCTTTCCAGTCTGGCTCCCATCCCCTTCACTCAACTGAAACTGCCCTCACTAAAGTAACAAATGACTTACTCAAAGGTCACTTCTCCCTTCTCATAATCCTTGACCTTTCTGCTGCTTTTTACACCATCAATCATCCTCTTCTCCTCTCCACTCTTCACTCCCTAGGTCTTCACGAAACAGCTCTCGCCTGGTTTGCCTCCTACCTCTTTGGCCACTCTTTTAGCATGTCTGCTTCTGACTCTTCCTCCCCCACTTTTCCTTTCTAATGGAGTGCCACAAGGTTCTCTCCTTGGTCTTCTGCTCTTCTCTCGCTACACCCCCTCTCGCAGTGAACTCATTTAATTATTTGGTCTCCAGTACCACCTCTATGTTGATGCCATACAAATCTATCTTTGCTCCCCTAACCTCTCTCCTGCCTTCCTAACCCAGGTATCTAGCTGTCTCTTTGCTGCAACTACCTAGATGTCTCAGCGCTTCCTGAAACCTTACTCCATATGGAGCTCATTATCTTTCCTCCTGCCAATGTTGCTATCCCTACCGGTTGACAACATCACTCTTTATCCTGTCACCCAAGCACGTTTTTTTGGAGTCACCCTTGATTCAGCCCTCAGCTTTATCCCTCATATCCAGTCCCTTACCAAATCCTGCCACTTTCTTCTCCTTAACATCACATAATACGTCCCTTCCTCTCTCAAGAAGCAACTAAAGTCCTGGTCCATACAGTCATCATTTTTCGTCTCGACTATTGCAACCTCCTTTTCACTGGCTTACATGACTCTCATATTTTTTTACCTTCAATCTATACAGAATGCTGTGGCTAGGGTCATCTTCCTCTCCCAATGCACATATTCTGCTTCTCCTCTGCGTAAATCCCTTAATTGGCTTACTATCCATTTCAGAATTCAGTTCAAGTTCCTTACCCTCACTTACATTCACTTACAAAGCCCTTACCAACACTTCTCCCCCTTACTTCTCTGAACTAGTCTCAATGTCATACCTAACTGGCCACTCCACTGTGCTTCTGACTTCTGCCTCAATTCACCTCTCATTATCTCCTCCCATGCTCATCTCCAATACTTCTGCCAGTCTGCCCCTAATATTTGGAACTCTCCCCCAATCTCCATTCCTTCAAATGCTCACTCAAAACTCACCTTTTCAAGCTCACATATTCTACTACCTCTTAGCCATTCTATCCATCACCTCCTCTTCCTCACTTGCCATCTCCATTTTCTCCCAGTTGGTCCTACTGTCCCTCAACACCCCTCCCTCTAGATTGTAAGCTTTAGTGGGCAGGGTCCTCTCTACCTATTGTCCCATGTCTGCCTACTGTCTGACTCCCTCGTATGTTCTGTCACGTCTTTTGCTGCACTTTGTGTGCGTCCCCATAGCCTAACTCACACTCTTCTGTGCTACGTATATGTATTACCTCATCCCTTTGCTACTTGATTCTGTATCCAGTGCTATGTAATCTATGGTGCCTTATAAATAAATAAACAATAATAATATTTTTGCGGATGTCAAATGTTGTGAAATAAAATCAAAACATCTTATTTGTCTTGATCTGACTGTACTCTTCAGTACAAACTTCAATAAAAACTTCTTGCTCTACTACAGTCTGTACCAGTGGATGATATTATTACAGCCCTGTTCCTGCTAATTACAGAATGGAGTGAAAGGGACTACAGACAACGATCTCCTCTCTGAAACATGTTGAATTTATTGGTAGGGATGGAGTTAAAAAAACAAAATCCTATCAAACTGAAAGAGAAGATAAAAATCTCTCTTTCTCTCCTTCACTGTCTATTTCACTTTTGTGGTCTCTTTTATTGTAGTCAAGTTTCTTGTGGAACATGAACTAACTTGGCACTGCCTGATGCAATAATGATGTTGCAACCTTAACTTTTCCATTGACAGAATAATTGATATGGTGAACAGTTTTGCTCATTTCTGTTTCTTGGCAGGGTAAGAATTAAAATGAATTAGCATTTTATGATCTCACCCTGTCACAGGACTGAAATGATGCCCTGAAATATTTGTTTTCAGTAGTTTGCTTGACGATTTTGAGAGTGTGACTCAAAGAAATGTAAGCATCTGTTTCAATGGCGTGGTGATGGAGGATACAGGGAGGAGTAGGAGGCTAATGGTGTAGATGCTTAAAGTGCACAATCTAAGACACCTCTGCTATTGGAAATGAAACAACTGGTGACTAATAACCATTGTGCTCTTATAACCATGTGTCCTTCCAGTCCTTGCTTGCAAGTCAACATATCTGTGGTGAGATATATTTAGAGTGAAGAGGAGAGTGAGATTTTATTTTGATTAAAGTGCATATGCAAATGAGACTGCCAATATCCAAGGCTGCAATTGATTCCCCTAAGCAGATGGGAGGTTTGGAATTTTGTGCTGCCATGTTGTCCAGCAAATTAATTCTATTCAGAGTATTTTACCTATCAATACCACTTGCCAAACTGATATTAGTAATATAACTATGTCTGGTCCCATTTCTCATTATTATAACCATACAAATAATGAACGGCTCTTGACTTTTCAATAATGTGTCCAAGCAAAATATATCATACCTGATATAGCAATGTTGCCCCATCTTCAAGGCATAATATATCAAAGGTATGGTTTCAAAGGGAATGGTTTTAGTAGCTGCCTGCTCAACACTATTAGTTACAGTGATAGAAACTTTAGCCAAATCAATGACATCTCATCCTGAGAGTCCACATTCACCATCTCCTTTGGATGCGTTCACAACCTTGCTGCCGTAATTGGATGTTGGACACAATTTAACCGGGTACAAGTAGGTCATTAATGTTACGTTTTATTCAAGAGAATGATGAGTACATAAGGTTTACTGTCAAAGACTGTACTTTTTAGAATTATCACATCATCCTCCAAAACAATGCATTTCATTTTTTTAAGCACCTTTCCTGACTCTGCAAGCTTGAAATACCACTGTCTTTTTCCTTCATTCTCACTTCTTAAGTTCCTTAAGGCAGACTGATTTCAAGTAAGTCAGCAAATCCAACAATGTCTCAGTCATTGTCACTATGTACTTTTACATTATTTGTTGCATATATTTTCTGATTGTTTTTCCCCACTTATTTGGATGGTCTTAATCTCAGTTTTGTACAAAAGATTCCTTGAGTAGTGCAGACATCTTTGCTTACAGGAACAGAAACTGATTATGTAGCAGAATGATCTTTCAGACCAGTGTTTTTAACATTCACAAGGGGTGGCAGCTTAGTAAGATGAGAATTAGGCAGTGGCGGATCCAGGGGGGTGGCGATCGGGGCCCCTACCAGAGGCTTGCTGCCGACAGCTGCACACTGTGCAGGTCCGTTCAGCAGTGACAGTATGCTGCCCGGCTGCTCTGATTGTGTTTTAAACACAATCAGAGCAGCGGGACAGCACACTTTCACTGCTGAACGGACCTGCACATACTGTGCAGCCGCCGGCAGCCTTAGAACACAGAAAGGGGGCGGGGCCTAAATCGCCCCCCTAAAATCGCCCGGGTAGGGCAAATGTCTGGGTCCGCCCCTGGAATTAGGTAGGTATTGTGACTTTAAAGAGGAGCTGAATATTTTTAAGAATGGGACTAGTATCAAATATTGAAGAATTGTTATTGTGTAAGCAAGTGCACTTACAATCTTTGGAAATAACCCCAGAAAATCAAAGGAGAGAAAGCAATTATAAATGCATCTTCTCCTCCTCTTTATCTCATTTAAATAATCCCATCCTGCAAAATGAAATATTGATACTGCACTTCATTGCAACAGTAGATGTTCTCTTGTGCCTAAGCTGCACTTAACCCTCTCAGTCCCCCAACTTCTCCATTGGCTGATGCAAACTTTTACAACTCCACAGATGCTGCCATCTTGGCCTGCAAATCCATGCACCTACCCATAAAACAATGAACACTTTTGCAAAAATAGGTCATATATCACAAAACAGCTTTTGCAACAACACTTTTGTGTCAAGTGTGTGTGTGTGTGTGTGTGTGTGTGTGTGTGTGTGTGTGTGTCTGTGTGTGTGAGCACATGCATGCCAGCTTATGTCTGACTGAGACTTTGTGGCCTTATATATGCCCTTTGTAAATATTTTTACCATATATTTTCTATTAAGCAACATAGGCATTCAAATTAGAGATTAGTAACATTTTAAAAATGGTTTTGCACAATGTTTTTCTCATTCCAAGTATAGGTGCAGAATTTAGTATGTTCCCCCAGCGAATAAGAAAGTGTTCTATAAGGAATTCCCCCTATCGTCACTCCCAGCTCCAATTATAGACTAAAGCGGAATGCAGAATTTATTAACACAGGGAGTCATGTAGAGATGGACCAAAATGTAGTTTGCTGCTTATAATGCATTCTTTACTTATGTTATAAATTATTGTTATGGTTTTTGCCGTAGAGAGTCGCATCTTGAAGAGTTGGAACTGGGGAAGGAGGGGGGCATGTAAGTGTAGACAAAATACGTTATGGGCGTGTTGGAGAAAATGCGACTTATTTAGATTGAGACATCTGCACCTGTCAAAATACGGGAAACTTGCACGTGCTCGACCTCTGGTGTAAGTTACAAACAAATAATGATGATGATCAGCTGAGATGCATCTAGCTCACCATACCAATGTAAAATAGGTCTTTTTTTGGATGCAATTTACATCTGCATTTTAGATGGACATTGCGTTCAACTGTACATGAGGCCCTACACATTTGCAAAACAACTATTATGCTGTAACTTCGATGATCTCTATTTCACTTAAGGTGAAAGCCTTTAGGTAAATTATTTTGTCTGTATCTACCATGGTACTGGACAAACGCATTTATGCAATTATATTGGAAAAATGATTGCCCTTCAACTCTCCATCTTCATTTAATACACATATTTTGTGATGTATTGTTAAACATTTTTGTTATGGTTTAAACATTAAAGGATATTATTAAAATATACATAATAATTGTTCTTGAAGAGAATGCAGTATTCAAGCTACAGTATTCATTAAACTACTAATTAACGGAATTGTACAATTTGTGATAAGAAAGGTTATGCTGCTATGAAATATAAAGTTGTGATAGAACATTGGGCATATTTGTACAGTATCTTCAAAGGGTCAGTGATTTGGTCACTAAATCAAGGAAAAAAAATGCTCCTTTTTCTTAATACAAAGTAAAATATTCTGACTTGATGACCTGGGCCAGACTTAGTTGATAAGCTGTGATTGCAATTATTAAAATAAACTTAAATAGATTATTATAAGCAAGAAGAATAGAAAGACAGCAAGGGTCTGGAACAGCTTGTGGGACTTATGACATTAACAGCATGGGTCTGATTAATGTCTATCATAAGAGAAACTAAAAGTATTGATATCACTGTAAAGTTTAAAACAGTATAATTGAACATTCAGCTTGCCTGAAAGTAATTGTCTACAACACAAAACATGCAATTGCACACTGCATTTATGAATTATTTGATACAACTATAATGGTGAGGATTGTCATTAAAATATTATATTGGTAAACTCAGCAAGCAACTCATATTGAGCCTTCACTGATGGTATTCCATTGCTTTATCTTCAAAAAGCTATTAAGATCTAAGCGTTGCTTTGTGCTGTGCTATAATTTTACATCATTATTATTGTTAAATCTCTTTAAATATAATGCCATCAATTTCATATTGAGCAACAAGTAACAATTATTGTCCTAACTATAACTTGCATCAAGGCTTGTACAATAATATGAACATGTAACTTTCTAAATACACTTGTCAAAAGATGATTGCAGATGCAAGCAAAGTAAATAAAGTTCACAACTTGATCTGCTACAGAGTAAACAATGACACTGAGTATTGTATATGACATTTCATCTGCATTCTCTTTTAGATTCCTCTGGACCTTTAGTTTTGTCAAATAAAACAGAATTGCTTTATTATCAGTGATCAGCATGTAAATTTTGGGCATCAATGCCCTCTCTTCATTCAAGTATTGCTTTTAATGAACCAGTACTGTGACTTGGGCTATAAGAGGCCTGAGTTTTGGACTTCAAAAAAAGGATGACTGACTACCATAGTTGGAGGTAAATATGATTTAAAATATGAGTAGCTAATGACTGGTCAGATCTGAATAATGTAAAAGGTCAGAGTCCTAGGTGAGCCACTCCAGGTGAGCTAGAAAGTTCGTTGAATGAGTTTGACCAAGTCGCATTGGAAATAAGGAAGAAGATGCCAGAGATCCAGTGGAGAGCACTCACTGGAAGGAACAGCTGAAAGGCAGCAGAAGCAGACACCACAGAATCCATGGAGCAGGACAGAGCTGTCACTTTGCCCTTTCCTGGTTCCTGTACAGTGACTGGATCAGGTAAATGATCTGTGTAAGTTTGTCCACCATGCCAAGGCTCTCACTCATAAGATTTATTTTCATAATTTGATGAGATAAGTGAGGCTCTCTTTCTTTTGATATTGGGTTTGGCTTTATCAAAACCTGGCTTCTATTTTTTTTAGGTTTTGTGTTTCCCCCAAAATGTAAATTTAATGAAAAATGCTAAAACAGATGCAACTTTGTAATGTTGAGCTGTTTTTGTTCCCACATCAGTATGCATATAATTTAAATGTATTTACACAAATTTACAGTCTATTTATGAATTATTTTCTATTATTTGTTGGATTTCCACAAAATTTCTCACATTATAGACACAAAATATGTACATTTGTGACTGTTTCTATCTCTGTATGTTGTTTACCTCTCTTTTGTAATTTTAATAATAAATTACCCCATTTTCTGCACTGTGTTGATTAAAAATCTGTGATATTGCCACTTATCTCAGAAAATTTGATTAATATCTAGGGCCTCATGTACTTTTTCCATAGCTGACAAAAGTGTCTTCTATACATCAATTTATCCTCACTTTTACCATAATCCTCCTCTCTACATTGTTGTGATCCAGCTAGGCAAGGGTCATGTTTATCCTTACCAGCTTCTTAAAGTTTGTGATGTAAAATGTTTCATCATGCTTTGGTGGATTGAACTGGCATATTACAGGCTACTATACAAAAAAGAACAGCCATTTTCTGGAGACAGTTTATTCCCCCATCCTCTCCACCATGCCTGCAACACTGTTAACAGCTGTCTCTTTCTGAGGAGCCCATTGTTTACTGTTCGCCGATTAGTCCAATAATAACAACATGTGAACTGTCCCTGAGCTTTTGGGATTGGTAGCTGTGCTTCTGATATCACATTATGGACAAAGACTTGAACAGGACTACAACTCACTGAAAGTCAGAAGTCTAGTCTGGCAGCAACCAAATCTTGCGAGATTCAAGAACCAAGATCTGATTATGTAAAAATAATGTTTCACCCTGCTTTCAGATTCGAGGAGTAAGGGCAATTCAAGTTAATTTGAGCCTCAAAATTCGATATACAAAGCTTTTAATTATTTGATTAATCTAAATCCAAAAATGCTCATCTTTAATAATTTGATAGCTTTTTGTGTAATTCAGGCTCATAATTAAATTCAGCAAGCCATACAGATCATCAGCTACATAATTTGAAGGATGGGCTTGCAATCCTAACCAACCTTTTCAAAAATGGGAAAGTATGTGTAATGTATCTTCATCCATGTATGCATATGTTTAGCATTATAAAGGAAGTGATGTCAAGAAGTTAAAATTCCTATCTGAAATTCCATTGGATTGAGTTAAATTTGGGGAGCGGAATGCACTAATCTCTAAACTATCCTTTATCTCCCTGTATGCACCCAAAGGCAATTTAATATAACTGATTGTTTTACCTTTTCCTGAATCGGTTGCAGTAATGTATTACATGCTACTGATAATTTCTAGGGATTTATCAATTAGTATAAATATTGCAATTAAAGCAATCAAATCTACACCATAATGTGTGCCATCTGTTTTACTTCTTTTCTTTTTTTTTCCCTGTTAAACAAAATGCCTGATGCATAAAGCCTTTGCTATACCAGAAGCAATTTTGTTAAGACAAGAATGAACATATGTTGTCTGCAAGCCTTCAGGCTCTTGCTGAAAAAAAAGAAAATATAGCACTTCAAAGCAAATATTGTCCCAGCAGAAAATGTGCCAAAACCAATAAGTCGGTATATTGACAAGTCTCTTGTGATGTAAATTATATGGTGATCTGTACATATTTATGGGTGGTACAGCTTTGTATCTTCTCTAATAGGAACAAATCATATAAAAAACATCTGGATTAGGCTGACACTACATAGACACACTCATGAAAAAAAATACTTGTATGCAGTTTTAAAGATGACTTAATTTGTCACATTTAACTGAATTATTTACATTTCTGGACAAAGAGTTTGATATTTATAACAGTTTATATTTAAATGTGCTGGTGTTCTGTTCCACTCTATGTAGTATTTAAGTACTGTATGGTGTAGATTTTGAGAATATTTAAAAAGTACACTTCATTTATATTTTTATTAAAATGTTTTGTGCCTGGCAAGTCGGATTTGTTATAGGACTAATGAATTTAAATTGTTATAGCGATAAAATCTTACTGCCAAGTACATGCTTCAGTCCAGGAAATGGTATCCTGCTTCTGACTGGTTGGAAGGTGCAATGACTTAGAAAGAGTCTGAGACACCTGGTTAAGTGTATTTAGCACTGGATAGCATTAGTGAGCAATTTCAGCCCTGATTTCAACCTTACACATTACCCAGACTGTTACTGTCCAGGCTGTCTGGAAGAGCCCCAGAATTATTTAGCAATTGACTGGCGACTTGGGCATATGCCATTTTTCGCTCCATTCAAAATATGATGCTGATGATTTCCCTGCTATAGTGGACATCAGCCCTGGCTGGCTATTGCTGTTGCTTGGTCTACAATCTGTAAGAAACAAACATTAAAAAAATATATATATAATAATTTTGCTGGCGGGGGGTTACATCAAGTTTGGGGACTTAAAAGGATAATAACTATGTAATTTCGACTGGTGGCAACTTTTTTCCTCAGAAAAACTCTCAAAATCATAAACACAAATTGTAATTAATTTGATTAATTAACCCTTATTCATCCTTTACATATAATTTTTCATGTGGAAGGCAATTGCCAAAAACTTCAATGCAAAATATTATTATAATAGCAGAGGTGACTGGAAAATACCCTCAGAGCCTGTTGTTTCAATAGTGGATACAGAATTTAACCAAACTGATTTAGCCTTCAAGTCTTGCAGGGAAATGCTCCTACTCATTAGACTGGCTTACTGATTAGATATGAGATCCTGCACACCCTGATTTCTAAAAATATTAATAAGTGGGAATGAGAAATTAGACTCTCAAACAATGTCACAACTAAAATATCTTTAGAACTAGGTTATATATTACATGTTAATATTAAAAAATGCCAGCTTGTAAAGATTTTTTAGTGCCCATTATCCCACAAGTGATTTATTTGTATATTTCCTAATATAACCCATGTAGCTGTAGTCCCAACGACACTTAAGTGAGAAAATGTGCAGTTTCCATAGGGATGTCTATGGGTAATGGTCAATGGCTTTAGCTTCACACCAAACACTGATTGTAAGGTTATGAATACTGTATGTCACCGGACGTACTTTATGTTTTTATGAGATCTCTAGAAAGTAGATAATAATCTCATTATATATTATGCTAGCATCAGCTCTGAAGCTCAAATTTCTATAGCATCCACTAAAGATTGCAAATTCCTTTCTTAAGTCAGACTTGTCAAATTAATTACCTAAAGGGGAATGAGACCAACCACAGCATATGGAATGTAAAGAAGTTGATCAACAAGGATCAATTAATACTTCCTGGATAATCTTATTGAAAAACATCTGTGAAAGTTACTATTTAGTGATTATAAAATGAGCCATGAAGTATCAGTGGCCTGAACTGTGAATAGTCTAATCTTCATCATCATAGCAGCATTGCCTGATTGCCTGTTTTTGTTTTTGTTGTACAAGAAAAGCAACAATGCTAGTGACAGTGGTAAGGAAGCAATGATAAGTAGTGCTGAATGCCTTTCAGAGTGACAGGGATAATATGGTAATGGTCAAGTACCTAGCATGTGTACATGGTCCCTAAGGAACAAATCTTGGAACATCAGCTCTGATTCAACATACACAAAGGCATTTTAGCCTCTTGACTTGACAAGTTGGACAGTATTTAAAAAAATAATAAGGAACAAATTAATTGTATATCTAGCATTGTTGACTTTGTAAATGGGGATGAAACTGAGGATGATGTACATGTTGATTGCTCTTGGACTAAAGCTGCATCTGATGACAATTGTGAATTGCAAACTGTGATAGTCATGTAATATTTGTAATAGTTGTAATAATTATTGATATAATTATTCCATTTAATTACGTGAGAAAATTTCAAACCAGCCACAGCTTTGAACACTCAAATATATCTGCTTGAAGTGTTAGACAGATAGAAAAAGTACAGTAGAACCTTTCCTAAGCACTTTCTCTAAACATGTACTTATAAAAATTGTTAGCTTTAGAAATCATGTCTTTCAAGATTGCTGAATTTATTTTATTTTGGGAATTGATGGCTTGTTCACACCAATTTAAAAATTTTGAGCTGAAATTTGATCGAATAGGACTCCACTGTTTTTCGAGAGTGAGGTGCTTGGGAGCATGAGAAACTAAATGCTAAGAGAGGTGAAGAAGGCAGAGCGAAAAAAGACACATAAAAATTCTATTAAGTAGAATCAACTGTAAGACGAGGGTAGGCAAGGGTAGTAGTGAATTGATTGCAGATGGAGGTATTGGGGAAAAGGGGAGAAGAGAAATAAAAATGAAAATTAGAAATAAAAAATAAAATATAATAAACAATAAACACTATTAAACATAAAACATAAAAAATAAAATATAAAATAAAAAATAAAAATAATAAATAAAATAGTAATTGAAAAAAATATGATAAAAATATAAAAATGAAAAATATAAAATAAAAAATAACATAAAAAAATACAATAGAAAGAAGAAAAAAAAATTTGAGAAGATGAAGAGGCAATGCAGATTGGTAATATCAGCAAAATGGATAGGGAATTCAGAGGGGCAAAGGTGGAAGGACGTAAATGGTAGGGTGGAATGGAGCTGCTTTTGCCAGTATTTTCCAGTTTATACTGTTTGCCTGGTTGTAACAGTACCACTACTGTAAAATCATGCAGGGAGGATACCAATATGTTGACAGCATTGTAAATTGTTGGAAGCTGAGGTGAAATTTTTTAATATATTTTGGCAAACCTCTATAGCTATGCTTCCCGTCAAGTATATCATGTCCTCAAGATCAAGTATGGTACACTTAGACACACACTATAATTGTATATCTCATGGATATGTAACAAGTATTTGCTTGATCCTGTGTATGGCAATCATATATCAGTAAATCTCAACTCATCAGAGAAGAAATAAGCCTATGCTCGGTATATCCCAGATGGTATCAGCTGCATGGCAATATAAATACCCATGCATGTATACAAAACAAAAAGACAGCTGTCAGTGCTTATCCTTAACACTGCATATCTGAGTGTATTTAGCAAAATTAGGTATTGGTTCATATTTTGATCATAACTTTTAAGCCTGCACCCAGCGTCAAGGGAACCTCATTTTATGCATCTCAACTCAACTACTTATTTCCCTGGATTATTTTCTTTTTTCCTTACTGGTTTTGTGGACCTTCTAGATAACGGTTTTGAAGATAAGAGATTCACACACCTGATATTTAGTCTAAAATAACAAAATAGTGAAGCATAGTTCGTAGTTTTGGGAACATTGTGGTTTGATTCAGCAATTCAATCTCTGCAAATGTGCTCATGGCTTTTGGGGGTTTGTCACTAAGCTAGTTGCTTGGTTCAGTTATTTACCCAAAAATCACTTTACACTAAGATGTTCTACTACATGCCCATTATATAGGAACACCAAGGGTGACTATAATTCACACTTTCACGTACTTATTAGACAGATTCCTATGGCTTCTCAGATGGAGCTAGCAACTATGTTAAAAAGGATCACACATGGGCTAATATAACTTTAAATATAACTTTAGCTTCAGCTTGTCCTGTTAACATTATAGGGCTAGCTTTCGTAGGATATAATGAAGCTCTACAATCAAAAACTATTACACTGGGATAATTATCTCAAACTGTGGCATACAATAACTAACAGCAAACTATAATACAAATGCAAACTTTTTTATGAAAACCCTCTAAAATTTCTGTATAATATAAGAAAAGAAAGAGCTACCACATCAGGTATTTAGTAAATATTGAACAGGGCTGTAATATCTCTTTCATGTAATGTATTGCTTCTGTTAATTATGTAAGTTTATTATATAGGGGTGCTACTATTAAATTAATATATACAAAGGAAATAAAGCAAACAGAGTTTATTTTGTGTAGTGCACATCTCCTTTATTTCTGTGTAGTAAAAAGTGATTACCGTATGTGAAATTTGGGGCAGTATAGAGGTATGCCACTGTTATGTATGTAGCAAAAAGAAACTTTAACACTCTGTGATGCAACTTTGAGTTATCATACAGTCCTTGCAAAACAGAATTAAACTTCTTGAAAAGGGCTGGAAAACATGTGAAAGTTTTTTAAATTAATCCATTCATTAACTGGTTTTCATTCAATCTGTTTCTATCTTGCAATTTGCATTCATCCACATAGAGGGATAATTTTTTCCTACACACACCTCCATCTAAACCCTTCAGTATAAACCAGAGACATCTTCAGAGTCTCTTTAAAATATGGGCAGGCAACTTGTGGCATTTCGATTGGTCACATATTGGGACATAATGACCAATGGTATCGGCTCTTGTGTTATTATATACTGGGATAAGAGCTTGCATTTTATATGTGCAATATTATCATATTTTTTGGGTTGTTGAGTACATATTCAGTATACCAAGGAGTATTCTTCTGCACTCGTGTATCTAGGTTCCAGTCTTAACTGTGCTATTCAAAGCAGACACATTGGTATTAAAACCTCCATTTACTAGCCTTCCCTTTTACAACAGTAAATTGTATCTGTGATTGTTATTTAGTGCTACAATAATGCTGATTTGTAAAAGGGTACTAACTCCATTTGCAATGAAATATTAATAACATGTAATATATAACCTAAAATGATGTATAACATCAATGATTTTGTAAATATTCCTCAATGATCAACCATAGGTATGACATAGAAATGATGCAGAATGTGAAATGTTATCATACTGCAGTTGATGTTAAATAAACGTTTGAAATAGATACACTTTAAAAGTTCATTGGAAGAAATTGTGAACTGAGTCCATTCACAAGTGCACAAATATGTCTATTTTTTAAATATGCACATTGTAAATAATGAATCTGCATCAGATAATACAATTCAATGTAAAATGAGTTTTTGACGCTGCATCCTTGTAAAAGTAGGATTTCGGCACTTGCTATGCCAGATTTTAAAAATATGCATATCACTTTAAATATTACCCATTAACCAATTTGCATATTCATCATGTATATTTATAACACAGGAATTAAGGCTAAATATGTGTTTTCGATGAATCTATCAAATATCTGATACCACTACTCCTATTATTCTGATTAGTTCTGAAACGAGTATTTGTATATATCGTGTAATTTGATATCATCACACATAATGTTCATGCAAGTTTGGTTTCTGTGTGCATCATGTAATACATATTAAACCTGTAGCTGTTTAAAACTCTAATTGCTTGTAATTTGTGATTGCTACCAGCCTGGGTAATTATCCATGTTTACCTCCTTTGAAATACTGTATTTCTTTTCTAATATATCCAATTTGTAGTTTATAATTGGTAACAGTATGGGTAATTACCTGTGTTTACCTCCTTTTGAAAAGTGTTTTTTTTTCAAATATAGATAGATGGTAATTAGTACAAGTACGAGTAATTATCCATGTCTACCTCCTTCTGAGCAACACATACAATTCAGGAGCTAGTATTTTATAATGAAACATTTTTTTAAGAAAAGTGATGACTGCATAGCACAAATATGAAAGTAAAGGAAATTAACATAAAAACCTGCAAACCTGACAGTGTCAGTTCTAGTACAACTGTTTTAAAAATAAAGTAAGATAAATTAAAACTATTGTTAAAACAGCTTATTTAGCTAATGCATATTAGTTAAATATTTTTTAAGTAAGAATGTAAACCCCTGGAAATGTGCCACAATAAAAAGTATATGTTATATAATCAAAAACATAATAATAAGGTAAATAAAATGAACAACACTAATGTGGCTTAATATGGAGACATTTTAAATAAAGTAATTTCAGAGAAAAATAATGTTATAGACTTCAGATGGGTTTATCCATAATTTAAAAATGGAATGATGTTGTTTTATATTTTAAAAAATGCACTTGTCTGGTCGGTGAGATCAAAATGGAAAGTAACAGCTCCACAACTTATCAAACACAGGAATTTTGAGACTATTGCGGAAACCTTTAAGATCTGACCAAACCTTTGGGCCACACTGATCCTGCTATTGAAGAAATAGACTCTTATTTACCCACAAATTTGCTCCCAAAAGTCTCAGAGGAACACTTCTTTTCATTAGATGCTGATATTTCCCTGGAAGTATCCTTAAAGTCCATTAAAACCCTAAAGCCCACCTTGGAGCCAGGTCCCAACAGACAAACACCCCAATAATATAAGTAAATTACGGCAGAGCTTGCGCTGTTCTTGACAGAGTTCTACAAGAATCGATTCACTAGAAAAAAAAATTAATGCGATCTAGCTTTATATCATTCTCTTATAGCAACTGTTTTCAGTAAACAATGTATCTCCCCCTTTCTAAATCAACAATAGAATCACCTCAAATATTTTAATTCATTTTTGAGCCCTTAGCCGTGAAAATCAAAGATATCAGTTGGACAATCCAAACATAAAATTTCCCTCTACACGTATGACATGCCTCTTAGAGTTGCGGATCCGCTGTCATCACTCCCCATGCTCTTTGAGGAAATCAAACAATATGGCCACTCCTCAGGACATACGATTAATCCCCAAAAATCTGAGGTTTTTCCTTGGAGCAAACCTTTCATTTCAAGTAGCACCAACACACAAATCAAATATCTTGATATACAAAGTATACTAGCAACTTTTCCAGGTTAACCTTCCTCAGTTACTTTCTCTGATTAAGTCTGACCTTGGCTGGAGCCACTATTTACATCCTGGATATCAATACAATTAAAATGAATATAACTTCCTAGACTCCCCTCTTCAAATTTATAAAACACAGCACCTCACAATTAGTCTGGGCAAAAAAACGATCAAAAACAATATGAGTGTGTTGCATCATTCTGGTCATGTAGGGGCCCTGGGCTTCTCAATTTCAAAAACTGTTACCTATCTGCACAGCTTGCTCAATGCATACTATGGAGTTGCCCAAAGTCTATTGGTATCTGGACACTAGTGGAGACATAGGGGTATATTTACTAAGCTGCGGGTTTGAAAAAGCGGGGATGTTGCCTATGGCAACCAATCAGATTCTAGCTGTCATTTTGTAGAAGGTACAAATAAATGAAAGCTAGAATCTGATTGGTTGCCATAGGCAACATCCCCACTTTTTCAAACCCGCAGCTTAGTAAATCTAGCCCATAGTCTCAAAATGGCCTCTCTCTCCTCCCTCCCACTGTGCATTTGCCCTAAGCCAGTCTCTGATCACAAAGTGATTTCTCTATGCCTAGCAATTTTGGACGAGCATAACAAACTATATGAGTTAGCTAAAGATAAGAAGATACCTTATCCGTGCTCCCTTATGTAGGGAATGGACGGTATAGAAATGTAACCAAACGGAGGTAATAGGAAACTCTTAGCTCTAAAGTAATTGTACAAAAAGAAGAAAAATTCAATGGCGCAAAAGGTTGTGGAGGTGGCCAGGAGACATGACTGTGTAATCTAATACACTAGACAGAAAACTGTTTATATGAAGGACATTTAACTGCATCAACAATTGTATATAGTCAGTATATACCCTTATTGTACACAACATTTAAGTATTTACTGGCCAGAACTCATAAATAAATTTATAATCAATTACAATGCCTATAGATAAGGTGCCACAGTAATCAAATAGTAATAGGCAAATGATCAACAATATTGTGAAAGAAAACAAATTAAGAAAGAGATCAAATAAAAATATAAATCAAGAAAAAAAGAAAAACAAATGTAGCAAAAACAGAATGCATATACAAAGCACAAGGATATATACATATAATGCTGATAAATAATCTGAAAGTAATGCTGGAAGCACAGTTCATATACAGATGTCCAATGAGCACCTAGAAAGTATTGCACTGTAAACGGTGCAGTTGTCATATATAATTAATGTCTTTAAGTTGTTCCCAAAATGTGTGAGCACAAACCAGGGAAAAGATAAGAAGTTCAAATAGGTAAATTGTATATTTAAGCACAGTGGGACTGATATCCCAAATTATTGAATAAGATATGTAAAGGCATTCCGCAATACGGAACACTTACATGTGTAGTTTTCTCCGTGTACTCCATATAATCATCTTGACAGCACTCTTCTTACCTCTTCTGAAAGAGAGGCAATGTTTTCGGTGGTCCCAGATGTCAGATGTGTCCAGCAGCTGAAAGAAAGCCGATGTTGGGTGTTTGTATGCAGAAAAATAACTGCCATGTGCTCCACACTGCAGGAAGCTCTGTGTAAAAATAAAGGATAATGTCTACATGTTGCTTTACGGTTGATCCCTTATCGGCTCATTTTTGATAAATGTTGCGACTGCCCTAAGCTCTCAGTCTTCTGGCAAGATATAAAAAATCTCATAGCTACAGTGCTGCAGATAGATGTTCCCATTGCCTTTTAATTCTACCTCCCTCATTCAGAGTGCCATTCGCCACCTATCATCACAAAAAATGTACACAACTTATTATTTTGTCTGTCACCTGCCAAAAGCTCCGAAACAAAATTCGGCATACCTATTGCAGGGAATTCATAAACAGCATCATAATCAACTCTGGTGACCTTGAGCCTCATGTTTTAATGCTCGCTTCCCAGACTGGTACATACGACCTAGGGGTGTGCACCGGCCACTTTTGGTGTTTTGGGTTCTGATTAGCTTGAGGTTTTGGGTTCTGATTTGTTTTGCCAAAACACCCCACGAAAGGTTTTGGTTCTGATTTTGGGTTTTGGGTTCTGATTTTTTTTAAAAAAGCATAAAAAGTGCTAAAATCCATATTTTTATTTTTTTTCACTCCTACACTATTATTAACCTCAATAAAATTGATTTCCACTAATTTCCAGTCTATTCTGAACACCTCACACCTCACAATATTGTTTTTAGTCCAAAAGGTTGCACCGAGGTAACTGGATGTCTAAGCAAAGCGACACAAGTGGGCGGCACAAACACGTGGCCCATCTAGGAGTGGCACTGCAGTGGCAGACATGATGGCAGTTTGCAAGAGTTTGCTAGAGGTGCAAGATGGAATTGTCCTTGGGCCCTCCCACCCACCCTGATGTTGTTGAAATAGGACATTCGCACTTTAACAAACCAATCAGGAACAGTGAACATAGTTTAATCTCTGGCAAAGATTTTCCTGTGCGCTCACTGGCTAAATGATTGTAAATAATAATAATTTTTGTTGTATGATGTACCAGATATATGGTGTGGGTAATCTCTATCATAAACCAATACTTTATGGCATAAATAACTTGTTTATTTGTTCCTATACATTGTAAGCTAAAAGAGATAAAAAGCAATGGAATATTTTCTAAAACACATAGTTACATGTACAAGTGCTGCCCTTGATAGACCAAGGTTAGAGATAACAGGCAATAAAAAACAATAAATTGGTTCCAAGAATAAAAATTACATATATTTGATTAAGCTAAAAAGGATTCCAAAACCACAATAATTTTGTGGTGCAGCCGAATGGATGTAAGATTAGTATTTCAACATAGTCCAAACTTCCAATGGGTAGATGTTCGGATGTTACAAGGTGTCCTAATTTAACAGAAGGGTTGCCCAAGGTTTAATCACATTTGCATGATGTCTCTAATGGATCCTGGGTTGAAGATAGACGTGAATAATCACGTCCTAATGATAAAGAGGTAGCGATAACGGAGGGTGTAATGTAAATAATATACCTAATGAAGAGATGGTATTAGGTTAATATGTATCCCACACACTGGTGGGACTAATACCTGCGATTGCGTGAACTGTGGATAATGGGGTCAGTCTCTTGTAGGGGTCCCGCTGACGAATTGCAGCGTACAAAGTGAAGTTCCAAATAATACAAACAGCAGTGGGTGATCAATTCCACTACTGTGAGGGTGAATAAGCGGTCCACATGAAGCGTGCGACTAGGTCCGGTCCTGACTTGCGCGTCTGAGGTCACTTCCGGTCGATTGCTATTGCCCAATAGATGGATGGGGCGGAGGCCCAACGCGTTTCGTCTTAGAAGACTTTCTCAAGGGAGATGATTCCAATATTGGTGGGTGTTTATTTATAGAGCTCCCAGTTGTATGTTGATCTCTGATTGGGTAATCGCGCTATTAGTCTATCTTTGGTCCGTGGTATACCTTAATTTTTCAGATGTTTATATGCTCAAACTCCATAAGTCCTGGGAACCATAGTGCAGAATAAAACTTTAATATAAAGGTGTTAAACCAAAGTTCATGTCACAACCTTCTGGCTACAAACGTGTAACATATATCTCGAGGTAACTCTTATAATAGCCCAATTGTGTGCATAATGTAATTATGTGTTTGTTTGGCAAATAAATATAAAGTGCAAAGTTGAGGGTTATTATATACACATATATGCACAATATACAAACACACAATATAAATACATTTATCTTGAATTACCACCTTGACATGTCTAGACAATATTGTTTATAAGGATATTGACAAAGGTGGTCTTAGTTTTATACACATATAAATTAATACGTATACTGGCTAGTTAATATACTGAATTGAATGCACAAGGATGTCTACAGATAATTATGAATTTGTGCATGGTTGGGAACATGATAATAATAGTCATCAATTGCACTCCCTTCATACAATGACGCCTAATGAACAGAATGTTTGTGATGTACCCTCTTTCAGTTGTTTATATGATTTCACGACTGTTCAGTGTATAACAACATACACAGTTGTAATGTTGGTACCAGTATGCTTCTTTGCACAGCCACCTGCCCGTATACACCAGTATTGACACTGTCCAAATGGGGAGATGAGTTCCTACTGCACTAGGTGTTCTCGAGTAGTCTCCTATCCCGTTATTTACTTAGCTCCGCCTTGCTTGGCTTCAGAGTTCGGGTGGGTTTGCGCATGGCAAAGGTGGTATGGCCGTAGGACTCGCTCCTCTCAAATGGAACAACGCCTGGTTTGGCAAGGTGCTGTGCAGATGGCACTACCATAAGGAAGACTCTATCCGTCAATGCAAGGTGAGATCTAGTTCTATATTCAGTCCATTTGGAGTGAGGGTTCTGATAAATGGCTTTGGATTCCTCCCTATTCAGATTGGGTATTATGTTACCCCCCTCTCCAGTTTTGAGTCACTTGTTTGATACCAATAAAGGATGTACCTTGATGGCTACAATTATGGGTGTCCTTGTAATGTTTGGATAGGTGGTGATTCTCAAAACCTATTCTAATGTTCCTCGGGTGTTCCCTGATCCTAGTTTTGAGGGTCCTAATCGTTCTACTGATGTACTGTTTGCCACATTGGCATTGTAATAAGTAGACCACATTCATACTATTGCAAGTGATGAACTCTTGAATTTTGAATGTTTTTCCCATTGGAGGTCAATATGTATTCAATAACAGGTTTGGTACTTCTGCATTTTAACGTTTTACAGTTGGAGCATGTCCCACAATAGAAAAAACCTTTTGTGGGTATCTGTTGACTGAGCCAGTTTGAATCTGTACGTTGAATATTGACAGGGATGTAGCTGGATGTGATAGATTTTTTGATATCAGGCGCCTTTTTGAAAACCAGTTGCGGGTACTTGGGAAGTATCGAGCCTAATACTGAATCTTGTTTAAGGATATTCCAATGCTTGTTCAGAATTCTCTTAATGTGGATTGCATCTCCTGAGTAGTTGGATACAAAGTTAATGGGTTCTGGTACGTTTATCTTGGGAGATATAGTGCCATTTGTCTCTAGTGTATTCTTGTACTTCAAAAGGTCGTTCCTACTTGTACTCTTCACTTTCTGATAGGCCTCGTCTACAATTTTATCGTTGTATTGTTTTTCTAGAAACTGTTGTTTAATGATATCACTCTGTGTAATGTAATCATTCATATTTGTGCAGTTGCGGCGAATACGTGTGAACTGGCTAAAGGGAATACTCTTTAGCCAATTAGGATGGTGGTTGCTGTTGGATAGGATGAAACTGTTTACATCTACTTGCTTTCTAAATGTACGGGTGGCTAGTTGTTCATTCTGAATGAATATCTCATGATCTAAAAACTCAATTGATAGACGACTGTGATTGGCTGTGAATTGGAGACCAAATTGGTTGTCATTTATCTGTCTTAAAAACTGAGATAGGTCATTCTCAGATCCCTTCCAAATGATCAGCACATCATCAATATATTTTTTCCAGAGCACCAGGTT
The DNA here is from genome assembly GCF_038048845.1 of Mixophyes fleayi. NCBI lineage: Eukaryota > Metazoa > Chordata > Amphibia > Anura > Limnodynastidae > Mixophyes > Mixophyes fleayi. The sequence goes on from NC_134405.1 coordinate 188,187,443, forward strand.
TGCCGCCCAGCCATTTTTGGCCCAAATGTAATGGTCTTCCCAGTAACTCATGTATAGATTAGCATAGCTGGGCGCAAACCTGGTGCCCATAGCTGTTCCTGGAGTCCTCTAATGTTGGCTTAGGAGCCATTCTCTCCCAAAGATTGGAGCAACAAAAATTCCATCCTTGTGCCTTTTACTCTCGGGGTCTTCTGCCTGCGGAGAAGAATTACACCATCGGGGACAAGGAGTTGCTGGCTATAAAAGTAGCATTAGAGGAATGGAGATATTTGTTGGAGGGAGCTCGTCATTCTGTGACAATTTTTACTGATCATAATAAAAATTGTCATATTTACAGTCTGCTCAATGTTTGAATCCTCGTCAAGCAAGATGGTCTCTTTTCTTTTCTCATTTTGAACTAAACATAACCTTCAAACCAGCTGCAAAAAAAAAAAAAGCAGACGCCCTATCTCGAGCCTTTGTGACGTCCTCAGACGTTGAAGATGGTCCTAACCACTCTATATTAGACCCCAAATGTGTTTCTCTGGCTGCTTCTTCCACTAAGGTGCTACCATTTCGGAGAACCCTCGTGCCTCCTGCCCTTAGGAAGAAAATCCTTTCGTGGTTTCACTCTTCTCGTTTTTCTGGACATTCTAGTGAACGCAAGACTTTTGAAATTCTTTCTCGAAGTTACTGGTGCCCTTCCATGAGGAGAGATGTCAAAGATTTTGTGGCTGCTTGTGAATTGTGTTTCCAGTTCAAGACTCCCTGCAGAACTCCAGCAGGTTTGCTTCAACCACTACCCATTCCTTCCAAGCCGTGGACCCATATTAGTATGGACTTTGTTACTGATCTTCCTCCTAGTAAAAAGTGCAATACTATTTGGGTAGTGGTGGATAGATTTTCGAAGATGGCACATTTCGTTCCTTTGACCGGTTTACCTTCTTCATCTACTCTGGCTGATTATTTCATCAAAGAAATCTTCCGTATTCATGGATGTCCTTCCGAGATTGTTTCAGATAGAGGAGTGCAATTTGTTTCCAGATTCTGGTGGGCCCTCTGTAAGACCTTGGGTATCCGATTATCACTCTCATCCTCCTACCATCCTCAATCAAACGGACAAACCGAAAGGGTCAATCAAGATCTTGAGACTTTTATAAGGATGTTCTCTTCAGCCAACCAAGACAACTGGGTAGATTTGCTTCCATGGGCTGAATTCGCTCATAACAACATGTATCATGAATCATCTTCTAAAACTCCATTCTTTGTGGTTTACGGTCACCATCCGTCTTTTCCGGAATTTCCTGCCCTCCCTCCCACCCAAGTTCCTGCTGTAGAGACTGTTTGTCAGACCTTCAAAAATATTTGGTCTCAGGTCAAAACCTGTTTAAAGAAGACATCTGCCAGATATAACTCTTTTGCAGATAAAAAGAGACGGGCTATTCCACCACTTAAAATCGGAGATCGTGCTTGGTTATCAACCAAAAATATTCCTTTGAATGTCCCATCTATGAAGTTCGCTCCTCGTTTTATTGGTCCATATAGGAACATTCAAGTGATAAATCCAGTTTGTTTCAAACTTCTACTACCTAAGAACCTTCGTATTTCCAATGCCTTCCATGTGTCTTTGCTCAAACGTCTTATCATCAACTATTTCTCGGTCCCTCCTTCAGCACCTCGGCCACTTCAAGTTCATCAAGAGAAGGACTTTGAGATTACTCACATATTGGATGCAAAAATTTCGTGAGGAGTGCTTTGTTTCCTCGTTCATTGGAAGGGCTTTGGTCCTGAAGAGCGTTCATGGATTAAAGCAGAAGATCTCAACGCTCCAGCTCTTCTTAAGAAGTTTTATTCCAAGTTTCCGGACAAACCCGGTTCCAGGTGTTCTGTGCCCACCTTTAAAAGGGGGGGTACTGTCACTCACCGGACTGTGAGTGCCATTTCTCCTGTGTTCAGAAACCGTGGCCGTCCGCCATCCTGAGGGTCTGCGCATGTGCAGCCCTTATGAAACATTCAGTACCTGTTGCTTTTAATTGATTGGATGATCAGGCAACCCTCCCTATTTAAACCACCTGTGATCATTACCAGTTGCCTAATCTTGGAGTCTCATTCCCCATGAGCCTCTGAAGGTGTTCCTGTGTTTCCTCGTGTATTCAGCTCCAGCTGATTCCTGTCTACTTCGATTGTGGTTTCCAGACCACTTCAACTCTCCTGTGTTCATCGTGTCTGCACTCAGCTGATTCCTATCTGCTACTGCTGCCAGATTCCAGTCCGCCTCAACTCTCCTGTGTTCAGCGTGTCTCCCCTCCGCTGCCTTCACTTCTACTGCCCGATTCCAGACCGCCTCTACTCTCCTGTGTTCAGCATACCTTCCCTCCCCTGCCTCCGCTACTCTGCCGGATTCCAGACAGCCTCATCTCTCCCGTGTTCATAATGTTTCTAGTTTTACTTACTACTGCTACCTGAGTATTGCTCCGTTGATTACCGGTTACCTTCCGTGCGCTGCACCAACCTGATTACCTCTTCCATCCTCCAGTGGTCTCTCCTCCTGCCCGCGTTCAGCCGTTCAGGTATCCCTGCACGTCTCCTTGACAGCCTGCTTTCCTGAACCGCGGTATGCATACTTTCCATTGACTTTGCTATTGTATAGCATATCCGTCTGGACTGTGTTGTGTTCATCTCCGGAGTCTTCTATCTACTGAAGCTATTGTTACTATTGACTTTGTTTCCTATTACCTGGATCGCTCTAGTGACTTTGTATACTTCAAGCAGCGCTTGTCAGTTATTATTGTATTGTGGATATCATCGTGGGATCAAGTTCCGTGTGCCCTGTGTATTCTCTGCATTACATTCATCTCCTCGTGCCCCTCCTCACATATATATAGCAGTGGTACAACTTGCTGATGCAGACCACTGACTCCTGTTTCCCATTGGCACCTGTTTCAAGTATCCTCTCACATAAGCAGTGGTACAACTTGCTGTACGCAGACCACTGACTTCCCCGTTACCTACTTGCACCTGGAATCCTTTCCCTCACTATAGACAGTGGTACAACTTGCTATACACAGACCACTGACTCTCACTACCTCCTCTCTACTCCTGGACATTCCTCCTCACTATAGCAGTGGTACAACTTGCTGTACGCAGACCACTGACTCCCCTCACGTTTCCTTGTCCATCTGGTTCCTCGTGTACATCCATCTAAGTCATTACCAGTTGCTGCTAGTCATAGACTTTCCTTGAGCATTCTCTCACCATCTGCTGATTCTCCTGTTCCGTTGTCACCCTGCTACCAGAGGACCATAGTACCAGCTATATTACTCTGGTAAGAACATTATCTGGTGATATCCTGGGCAAAGACTCCTAGTGCCCGTGACAATAGGTTTTGAGAATCACCATCTATCCAAACATTACAAGGACACCCATAATTGTAGCCATCAAGGTACATCCTTTATTGGTATCAAACAAGTGACTCAAAACTGGAGAGGGGGTAACATAATACCCAAACTGAATAGGAAGGAATCCAAAGCCATTTATTTGGCCAGAACCCTCACTCCAAATGGACTGAATATAGAACTAGATCTCACCTTGCATTGACGGATAGAGTCTTCCTTATGGTAGTGCCATCTGCACAGCACCTTGCCAAACCAGGCGTTGTTCCATTTGAGAGGAGCGAGTCCTACGGCCATACCACCTTGGCCATGCCCAAACCCACCCGTACTTGGAAGCCAAGCAAGGCGGAGCTAGGTAAGTAACGGGATAGGAGACTACTCGTGAACACCTAGTGCAGTAGGAACTCATCTCCCCATTTGGACAGTGTCAATACTGGTGTATACGGGCAGGTGGCTGTGCAAAGAAGCATACTGGTACCAACATTACAACTGTGTATGTTGTTATACACTGAACAGTCGTGAAATCATATATACAACTGAAAGAGGGTACATCACAAACATTCTGTTCATTAGGCGTCATTGTATGAAGGGAGTGCAATGGATGATTATTATTATCATGTTCCCAACCATGCACAAATTCATAATTATCTGTAGACATCCTTGTGCATTCAATTCAGTATATTAACTAGCCAGTATACGTATTAATTTATATGTGTATAAAACTAAGACCACCTTTGTCAATATCCTTATAAACAATATTGTCTAGACATGTCAAGGTGGTAATTCAAGATAAATGTATTTATATTGTGTGTTTGTATATTGTGCATATATGTATATATAATAACCCTCAACTTTGCACTTTATATTTATTTGCCAAACAAACGCATAATTACATTATGCACACAATTGGGCTATTATAAGAGTTACCTCGAGATATATGTTACACGTTTGTAGCCAGAAGGTTGTGACATGAACTTTGGTTTAACACCTTTATATTAAAGTTTTATTCTGCACTATGGTTCCCAGGACTTATGGAGTTTGAGCATATAAACATCTGAAAAATTAAGGTATACCACGGACCAAAGATAGACTAATAGCGCGATTACCCAATCAGAGATCAACATACAACTGGGAGCTCTATAAATAAACACCCACCAATATTGGAATCATCTCCCTTGAGAAAGTCTTCTAAGACGAAACGCGTTGGGCCTCCGCCCCCATCCATCTATTGGCCAATAGCAACCGACCGGAAGTGACCTCAGACGCGCAAGTCAGGACCGGAAGCGAGTCGCACGCTTCATGTGGACCGCTTATTATTTGGAACTTCACTTTGTAAGCCGCAATTCGTCAGCGGGACCGCTACGAGAGACTGACCCCATTATCCACGGTTCACGCAATCGCAAGTATTAGTCCCACCAGTGTGTGGGATACATATTAACCTAATACCATCTCTTCATTAGGTATATTATTTACATTACACCCTCCGTTATCACTACCTCTTTATCATTAGGACGTGATTATTCACGTCTATCTTCAACCCAGGATCCATTAGAGACATCATGCAAATGTGATTAAACCTTGGGCAACCCTTCTGTTAAATTAGGACACCTTGTAACATCCGAACATCTACCCATTGGAAGTTTGGACTATGTTGAAATACTAATCTTACATCCATTCGGCTGCACCACAAAATTATTGTGGATTTGGACTTCTTTTTAGCTTAATCAAATATATGTAATTTTTATTCTTGGAACCAATTCATTGTTTTTTATTGCCTGTTATATCTAACCTTGGTCTATCCAGGGCAGCACTTGTACATGTAACTATGTGTTTTAGAAAATATTCCATTGCTTTTTATCTCTTTTAGCTTACAATGTATAGGAACAAATAAACAAGTTATTTATGCCATAAAGTATTGGTTTATGATAGAGATTACCCACACCATATATCTGGTACATCATACAACAAAAATTATTATTATTTACAATCATTTAGCCAGTGAGCGCACAGGAAAATCTTTGCTTGTTATTGTACTATTAGGGAGGGATCCCTGGTCCTGTTTGCAGCTCCTGCAATCACCAGGAGGTGAGCGCATAATCTCCATCTTTTTTTCCAGTAGTTTAATCTCTGGTACTAATATTTCTGGACTGCAGGAACAGTGAACGTAGTTTAAAATAGCAGTACCTATTTTTTGGTACAGTAGCAACAGTAAATGTAGTTTGAAATAGCAGTACCTATTTTTTGTTACAGCAGCAACAGTGAACGTAGTTTGAAATAGCAGTACCTATTTTTTGGTACAGCAGCAACAGTGAACGTAGTTTGAAATAGCAGTACCTATTTCTTGGCTGCAGGAACAGTGAACCTATTCATATATTGCAGTAGAAATTTTTATAGACTTTTTTTTATAGTTTTTTTATATATTTTTTTTAATTATTTTTGTATATTTTTTTTATAATTTTTTTTAATTTTGTTTTTACTTTTTAATAATTTTTAATTAACAATGGCATTAGCAGAACAGAGCACAGGACACAACACCACTGGACTCAGCAGGACAGAGCACAGGACACAGCACCACTGGACTCAGCAGGACAGAGCACTGGACAAAGCACCACTGGACTCAGCAGGACAGTGCACTGGACAAAGCACCACTAAACTGATCAGAAGGACAGAGCACAGGATCTCCCAAGTAACCACTGAAAATAAGCAGGACAGGGGCTCCCAAAATACAACCTCCCTCTTCAGTGATCGCAGGCAGAATGAAGATGGCGGCAGCGAGCTGGGAACTTATGACATCCGAGTCTCGCGAGATCCGAAGTGAGACTTGGTTGTCATAGCCTTGTTTTGGATTTATTTGGCGGCCGGAAATACCCGAACAGTGCTCGGATCCCGTCGGATCCGCACTGTTCGGGTGGGCTCGGATTAGCGAAATCTGAGCCCGCTCATCTTTAATACGACCTGATTAATAGTTGAACGTAAAGATATCTAATTGTACATCAGCAATTATACATATACTCAGTTGTGTTTCCACATATGATTCTGTTGTCTCCTGCATCTTAAAATACATGCAAACTTAAATGTAATGTATTAATGTGTCTACAGCAAGGATGCGCCAATCAATATCATTGCAACCAGCACTGCGGGTGCAAAATGTATGTGTCATAGCTAATGTATATCAAGATCCATTCAACTCAAAATTAGATGCACTCAAAGGGACATGCTTAATTTATCTTTCCAAGCACGAGGAGCTGCAAGTGCAAGATGCAAGACATGCAGCTCTAAATTCAAAAGTTTACTTAAGTTGAGTGCATGCGCAGTACAACAACTTTGCACACAAAATTGACACATACTTATGCTGTGCAAATGCACTTACATGCACTTCTTGGCAGGTGTAGTGTTCTATGTATGAATATGCAACAATTTCAGTTAATTCCTTGTATATATTTGAAATATTAGTAGACAAACTGGTTTCAAAATGTATCCTATTAACTTTTACCTTGAAGAGAATGTCTGATATAAATAAAGATAATACAAAGCTCATAGTACTATTGGTATACAGGTACTCCTCACTTAACGACCGAGTTCCGTTCCTACGACTAGGTCGTTAAGCGAATTGGTAAGTGAGTACAGTACTGTTATATGCACCTACATGTATTGTAATCATTTTTATTGATTCTGAATGAAGAAATAGACTGAAGAAAACTGTATTTTGTTAGTTTGCTTTACATTACATAACACTGCATAACAGAAAATAAACATGTGTACAGTAAAGCTCTACAAACAGCAGCAATTATAACAATGAGGACCCAGGGAGAACCTGGTCGTAACTCCGAGTGGTCATTAAATGGGTAGGTTGTTAAGTGAGGAGTACCTGTAGTCTAATATTTGCATCTTTTAGAAAAAAGAGAATACAGGCTCCAAAGCATCACAGCATACCTGCCTACTCTCTCAGAATTCCCGTTAGGCTCACAAATTTCTGGGAGTTCTCCTGGACTCCCAGAAGAGTAGGCAAAACTCCCGAAATTTGGCGAAATTAACAGCAGTGAATGGAGGGGGCGAGGCTTAATCATGTCATTAAGCTCCACCCCCTCATTCAATGCCGTGAATTTCTGCTTTTTAGTGTGGGGGGGGCGGGGCTATGGTCTTCTGCCCCATGTCCCATGACTTCTCCCCCGGATCTCCCGCGGGAGAAATCTTAGAAGTGGGCATGTATGCATCACAGAACTGTTGGTATACCACTCCTTTCTAGTATTTGTATATTTTTGTGGTCATCAAATCACTTTTAAAATAGTTCCTGCTACTGGTGCCAGTATTAGTGGCCGAAATTACTATACATGTATGTGTGTAAAGTATTTGCTGCATAGCTCAGAAACTCTATTGGTTGTCTTTCTTAACCTTTCTCCCTTCTTTTAAAACATTTTGCACCTCAAATACAACTCACTGGCCACCACAAAACACAACTGCTTTCTGTACTCTTCATTAGTGACATTAGCTATCAAAGTGTAGAAATAAACAGACAAATCATTGTGATATCAATCAAACAAAAAGGGGCACATTTGTTGCTGCATCTGAAGGAAGTCAGTGCTTGTGCATTGCCAAGAAATGCTTACACAACCTCAGGCATTATACAGTAAGAAAAGGACATATGTCAGAAAAGAAATCTTTCAATGTGTTCACCCTCTTGTCAGTGGTAATGAATGTAATCATGATATTCAACAAACTCTCACTGAAACTCCTTCCAGGAAAAGAGAAAATCTATCCAAAAACATCTGTTTTGATGAGAATGATGCAAACCTTTTTTTGTTTTTTAAAGGGATTAAGAGCCATCCAATTCTGTAAATAATGGACAGAAAAATGTGGAAACACAATGTGCCTGACATGCTCTACAGCACCAGATTGTAATCTGCCTGAATACTGGCAGAAAAAGCTTGACCAGTAGCCAAAATTCTGAAATCGTCAAAGTATAGACCAGGCACATTGAGAGGCCTAGTTCTTCAATAAAGGAGATAAACGGGAGGAAAGTGGACGTTTTCAGGATGCTCAATCAATACCAGTCTGCAAAAACACTTGAATTTTGCACAAGCTAAGATCTGGCAGAGATAATGTTTAGTCTAAAATGTGAATATGTGTATATATATATATATATATATATATATATATATATATATATATGTAAATATATATATATATATATATATATATATAAATATATATGATATATATGTAAATATATATGTATTTAAATGTATATATATATATATACACATATATATGTGCAAGTTAACTCGTGCATGATACTCATGCATTCTAGTCAAACCAAGCAGGTGTCGCCGCAGCTTGGTTTTATTTTTTCCACACACACACACACACACACACACACACACACACAAACACAGACTAACACACGCCACTAAGCATTTATATTATATATATATATATATATATATATATATATATATATATATATTTAAATTAAAGAATATCAGGATATCGCAACAGCTATAGACAAGGAGCAAAAGATATATCGCAGCTGCTATAAACAAGGAACAGAAGATATACCAATGGTATCAAAAGGTGGATGTTAGTTGTGAAGGAGCTAGTTAATCAGAATAGTAAGTTCTCCAATCTAACAACTTAAGAATGGGAGATGAGGTAGACGCTGAATACGGTAGACCAAGCGTCTCCATAACATAAGATTCTAGATTTGACAAATGAAAGGAATGAGAGATTGCCAAAAATGAAGAATAGAAGTCTAGCTACTATGAATATATGACCCACCACATTTCTCTGTTTCTGAAGATACAGGGGATATAGGTGAATCAGGGCTATTTCTGGGGAAGGAAGTAATGAGGCAGACACTGCCACATTTATCAAATCAAAAATTTCACCCCATAAAATCTGCAATTTTGGGCACAAATAAAAAGATATGTAGTAAGCTCTCAAGCCCTCCACAGCTTCTCCAGCAAAACTTGGACACACTAGTAATAACCCTATGAAGCCTCTTAGGGATGAAATAGATTTGGTGGACAATGTGATTTAATCCTTCTGCCTAGGCTGAGACAATGGACTAATTTGCTTGTTTACACAATTTAACAAAGCCGTGCTCTTTCAGACATGTTACAACTTAAAAATGCATTTTCTACAAATTTAAACATAATCATAGTAAATATATGGTCTAAAAATATGATTAGTGCATATGAGGTATCAAAGTGCCAGAAAAGTAAATTAATTTATCCACTAGACTGCCCTATTAAGTCTTCTGCCAGCTCTGTGTATACCAGGTCAGATGGACCCATTTCAGCTACTCGCAGCTGAACTGACCAAGACTGAGGGTGATGGTAGTTGCAGTGCAGAGAGATCTATGGGTACTGATGAGTCATAGTGCTGTGACATTTCATGGGATGGGTCAGTGATCTGGGCCCTTCTCTGTGAATAACTTAATGTGTCAGAGAGATACAGGTGGAGCAGCTACTGCACACTGGCATACAGTGATATAGTAGTGTCAACACATAATCTCAGTGGCGCACGCAGGGGGGGGGTTTCTGAGTCTCCAGAAACCCCCCCTTGCGCTAACTAAGTGGCCGCTATAGCTGCACTGTCCTATACAGCAGCCGCGGCACTGTCAAAGAAGCGTCCGCGGCGGTGCTGTAGTGTATACAGCGCCGCGGCTGCTGTATAGGACAGCACTGAAGAAACGGAGCTGCTGCGCATGCGCAGCAGCTCTCGTGGGGGGTGTTTTTTTGGGGGGTCGGACCGACAATCCTCCGTTCACCCCTGAATCTATATCCAGTATCCTAGGATGCAGTGTTGTTGTTTCAGCTAAGTTTTCCAGCCAAAACTGGTTGGCTGCTACACACAGTTATGATTCGCTTTGCTCAGTTTTCCTTCCAGACATATAAGGTTAAACATAGAAAAATAAGGAGTTTAAATGCACAGGAGGTGCATCACAAATAACTCTAGATTTTTATTAATGCACCTTTCTGGATCACACAGCACACATCAAGGTGCATGTCTAGTATGTAGACTTTGGAGATACTTCAGCAAACTAGAAGATGTACACTGTGCAAAGTGTAAATGCAAAACAAAATCCAACTATCTTTGTTTACCTAAACCACAGAATATTTAGCTAGGGGTAGTGTACCCTCTTTAGTTTCAAGTCTAGCCATTCAAGTGTTAGGCTTAAAGCACTCTAGAGTGAATAGCCAATGTTACATTATGATGTAGCCACTTATATAGATTGCAATTATTCTGTCATGCTATGACATTGCTATTTACCCATATGTTGCAGACTAAAAGTGACAGACTGTAAGACTGTGCTGGTAGCTACAACACTAGGCAAACTAAATAAGGGTTAGGAGTGTATTCACAAACCAGACTTGGTGGCACTGTGTGTCTTTTTCAATCACCTTATTAAGAAATGTGTATTATATTTCTATGGCACATAGGAAAGTCAGACACATCTCTACAGCCTGAGTCTCTTCTGGGGGTATAAGAAGGAGCAACAGAGAGCAGTCAGGGGTAAAGGTATTGAAGATCTGACTGGTGCTACCTGTTAGACTGGTGTAGGATTTAATGGTTCTGCCAGCTGACTAAAGGTGGTCCTAACAGGATTGGTATTGCATTGTATGTACTAATGTATATACTTGTAACTATTAATCATGTACATATGGTGGTTTTGTGCCTGTTGTTGTCGTTTCATTCATAATATTTACCATTGGTTAAGTTGGATACCCGCCTGGGTGTGAGTCTTTACCCACATATATGGGAAATGAGTAGACTGTTCAGCTTTGGTACACCCCGTTTCCACACAATAATTCATGTGTGGATTAGGAAGATTAACACAATTGAGGCTCCCTTACCCCAAAAATAACTCAAACAAACATAAATCATCTGAACCCAGACAAACGATTAAATCAAGGGTCATTACAGCACAATTAACTCCATCAATACTGCAAATATAACTCAAAATTACTAAAGATGAGTCTAACTAGCACTATAGGAGCTTAATGAGGTAAATAAAAATCCTACTTACAAGTCCCCACTGACATTTACTGCTGGTTGGGGAGAGGAGGCAGCCAAATGATCATATTATTGCAGGTGCAGGGTGTGGAGGGCACTGCATTACTGCAGAAATCATTTAGGAGCCCAGTCATGGGACTGGATGCTGGTTTCAATAAATTAACTAATACCCTCATTTGAAAGAGGACGTCCCAAAAAGTCCCTTTGCTACAATATACAATGCTAGCAAATTGTATGCTCCAGCAAGTGGTAATGAAACAGAACAAGTAGTAAAGGTAGACAAGGGTTTGTTCTACAGTCCAGTGGTCTGCAACAGTGGAATTCATGTGGTTAACAGCAGCACAGGATTTCTGCTTCTAGGTAGCTGGCACCGGTGCAAATTTTTTAACAATGTCACAAGGCAGGCCAGAGCCTGATATGCACATAATTAATAACAGTAATGAGATTGACATGTAGATCCAATACATCTGTAATGCAGCAGCAGACAAGTCACATTACATGATCAGATTGGAATATTTCATTCACAATGCTCATTTCATATTTTTTACTTGCTTTTATCATGAAAAATACATCCAGTACAATGGGATCAGATTACAATTGATCTAAGCATCGCATATCAGGCCATTAAATCAACTGTTCAATGACTCCCCAATGCATTTTGTAATAACTAGCTTATAGCTACATATTGCAACATTTGTGCATGTTGTAAATGTGCAAAATTGCCTTTTAAGAATTAAATGCAAATATTTTTGCTCAATATTTGAAAACATAACATTGCCTAAGGTCTTGTCTGTAAACATCACATCTCATAGCATCACATAAACTAAGATAACTGATCAAACTGAATTTATGCTAAGTTTTTAGAAATTATTTTTGTCTTTATTTTATGTTTTTTTTATTTTTATGCAGAGAAGTTTGAACAGTCTGAAACATGGTCAAATAGAATGTGAACATTTCCTGCTATACAGTCTTTGAGTTCCATGTAATTAACATTTTGCACTGCATTTGTACATTTGTATTTTACTTAATTTATAGACCATGAGTATATCTAGAATTACGAAAATTAAATAATTATTTTGTGTGACATGGCAGTGGCGGGAGTGGGAGGTCTGGGAATTCACTGTTCTGAAAACTTAATACAAATTATTTCTGAGAAATGTGAAACATTGTGCAACCAAGTGTGTCTCAGTTTTGTCACTCACCATTAGATTGTACGCCTTGTTGAGCCTTTTCCCCTTCAATCTTCTTGTCCACCACTTCCACCTGTGTATCTTTCTATCATGTCTCTTACATGTTCTTTATGATATTTGTTTTTATATACTTTATTTATAATGTCTTCTGTAGAGTCTAATGCTAAATTTCCTGCTACTCTTGGTTTTATGGTTCTTAAATGTCCTGTATTTTCCCTATCGATCCTCTGCATCTACTTCCCTACTTTCTCATTGTACGGCACAACTATATGCCATTACCCTTTGAATTTAAGACTGTAATATTGTATATCTTGTATTGTATATGTTTTTTGTAATCCCTGTTATTGTGTATTTTAAATTCATATGCATAAAGCCTTTGCTATTCATGCCCTTGTTCCATATTGATTCAGAAAAGATGGCATATTGTCTTGTCAGATTTCTATTATATAAGTATACTTAATCTACCACAGCTTGGTGAACTTCTATCCTGAGAACTGTAGCTCACAGAGCTGAATTCTTCAGGCGGGGTCGAAGGGCTCTATGTGCACGTTCAATCTGAGAAGGGTGCCCAGAAAGAGGAGGTACCAAGTAAGAAAATAACCTGGTGATATAGTCGTCAAATTCCTTAGATTCGATGGTGATAAATTCATTTTCAAAATAAATATATATTGTCCATATCATCTGCAGATGTTGTTGCAAAAAAATGTTTCAGATACAGCAAATAGTAAAAGACATAGCACAGTTCACATACATCCTGTTCTTTCATCTTCCTGGGAGAAAGAGAGTGTGTTGAATGGATGCAATCCAATTTATAAACTCTAACAATAGTGGGTGTGTTTACAAAATGATGTCTTTGCAGAGGTCACATGAGCAGTTACAAAGCAGTAGATGAATCATCAACATGGATCTACATTCTAATAAATATCCATCGGCCATTTAAATGGTTAAATAGTTCACATCAATAAATAGACTTTTGTTATAACAATTCCCAAATAAACATTATGTATAATAACGATAATAATAATTTATTATATTAGTGCAAATCAGGTTGCACTCTATGAATTGTATTATTATTATAAATCTGATTTTAACAATGGTTTCAGGAACATTTTGTAGCCTCACAGTACTCCGCCGTTCGCAGTGCTCCAAGTCTTCCAGCTTGTCCTACAGAAAATAATTTTTCCACAGGAGATAATCTAGATCATGAGATGCATAATTTCCAGAATTTGTGAATAGAATCTACCTTATCTTTCAACGTCAAAGTCTGCTTAGAGAGAGCCATGTTCGGTTTTCAAGGCTCCAAAAGCTTTTTGCAGATCTGCCAAAATAGAATTAGTGCATTCCACTATGAGATCATGTGACTTGGCAAAGCCAGCCTTAGTGGAGGAAATAGTAGAAGATCCTGACTCATGGTCAGCGGGGTCTCTGGATGGTGAGGGCGCTGGCAAAGGTGAGCTACTTTTATCCTGTATGCAAAAGTGCATAATTTCTCCTGCAGTGTCTCTGTGCCCTTTTCTAGGGATTCTCTGCATGCTGATGTAGAGACAATTCAAGCAATTACAGGAAAATGCCAGCAGTGGGCTTATAACAGACTGGACGAGTGAATCAAGTGAGACATTTATTCAGCCATCAGGTGTTACAATAGGAAAGCGAGAGTGAGGGCAGGATATTGCAGAAAAGGGCACTGATAGCCAGTTACTCACTGTAACTGTAGTGCTAGCTGGAGGGGCCCTTGCAACCAATGGTGAGAACACACTACCAGCGGGTCAATTGCTAGAATAGATAGCGGCTTAGTTCCAGTTCTCTAGTATGGCCACAAAACAGCAGCAAATAATGAAAGTTTTAGTTTTCTGCACAGAGATTTGGAGGAATAGAATGCACCAGGTAAGAGAAAGTCCAGCAAAATAGGACCAGCAAGGCCAGAGGTAAGCAAAACAAGGGAGCAAATGACAGTTAAAGGAATGCACTGTAAATTCCTCTGTATTGTGCGATGTGTGTTATAACACTCTTACTGGTCAGAGGTAGTGGAATTTGCTTCTGTGGGGGTCAGTCCAGCAATCAATTTTGACAGATGTGGGCAAGCTGGGAAAACTGCAGGAGAGCAGTGTAGCAACATAGACTTAATGCAGCTGTTAAGTGAGTTGTTGGTCCTCAGGTAAGGAGCAGGGGAGGACTACAAGATGGTGGCGGCTCGTCAGTGATGGTTGGCACATGGTGGATATGCAGCGGGGTCCTACTGAAAAACTCAGCTCTCTCAGAGGGCAGTGAAGAGAGAGCCGGTGACCACCGGTGAACTCGGGAATGGCATCCAATTGAGAAGTTTGTTTGTAGAGTATGATGGGTAGGCCTCAATGGATATGTCACCGGGAATTGAGGGTTTTTGCACCTGTGGCTGGGCAGTAGCCGGCCCGGAGGAGGATAAACCAGTAGTTGGTCACACTAAGAAGTGGTGGGTGGAAGGTAAACCCTTGTGGGCCTAAGAGCGGATTTGTCAGGAGCTTAATCAACTTGCTGCCTCTCAGTTTGGCTGTTAGCCACCCCCCCCCCCCCCCACCACCACACACACACACACACACACACACACACACACACACACACAGGCATTTTATAGAAAGCAACATTGTTTTATCAATGCCATGATATTCAAGCATATGAGGCATGAGTACATACAAACATTCTCTCACCAGGCCATTTCCATCATGACCCAATTTATGTGTAAAATATTCTATGATGAAATTGGCCTCTTACTGAGTCCAAACTTGATTTTAGAAAAACTGGTGTAGATCCTGAGACAGAAGTGTCAAGAAAATAGGATGACACATGAAATATGTAGGTGCTGATCTGAACTGAAGAACTTAGAGTTAGGACCACCCTATTAGCAAAAGCGCCATGGAGTGACGGGTGGCTTTAACATGCATTTGCAAATGTGTGCAACTAAGACTTTTGCATTTTTTATCTATAGTAGAAATGGCAGGTCTTTTGCTGGCTATAGCAGTGTGCTGGGGGAATTTTCAGTGTGTTTGTTCCTTTTAGGTATAGTATAATATTTACATTGTTTGTGTTTGATAGTATATAATATCAGAAAATGAAATGTACCATTGTTTAGGTGCTGCATTCCATTACTTCCTATAGTATAATGACTACTACTACAGAATCTGTTCCACCTCTTTATTTATGTTCCCTTCCAATGAGGTCTTCAGGTACCGACCTAAAATACTTGCCAAGTGGGAATGGAGCTAATTTTATAAACCCAATATATAATACAGAATGTCTCCACAGGGTTAAATCAATGCAGTTCTAATTGAAAGATTTGAAAAATACAAATTGCCTACAAATATTTATTCAATCTCATTTAATTACACATGATCCATATTTTACCAATCTACCAATGATCTATCAATAAAAAGGCTATTCGATAGGGAAAGAGAGAAAGCAATCACAGCTGTATGGTTAGAGTCTAACTTAAAACATAAAAGAATCTGTTGATACTGAGGAAATCATTCTGGATTTCAACACAGTTCTTACTTCCAGAAACCAAATTCTTTTAGAAGATGTTAAACTCTCTGTTTTCACCATACCAGGGATTCTTTAAAAGCACTAAATGTGCTGGAGCAGAATATAAAAGTCACCTTTAAAGTGGACATATACAAACATTAATATTTTAGAGAATCATCACTATTTTCAAATTAACCATACATCTGGGTTCTTGATCCTTTGTAGTAGTAGTCAGGTTCCTCCAGGTAATTGTTTCTGGTGGCCACCTGTATAGCTTTCACGCCATCCACTAAATCCGCGGAAAGCAAACCTCCAAGTACAGATCCAAACACCTACATCCGATTACACTTCAGGTAGGTAAAATATTTCTCACTGTGTTCATATGAAATAGTGGACTCAATATTAGCCCCAGCAGCATTGATTCCATTTATCTGTTCAGTATTGGAACTCTTTTTATCCCATTTCACTGTGGCAGCACATGGACTTTCAATGAACTTATATTTATTCATATAGTAGCGTTAATATATGCATTTATACAAATTTTCTCTATTCTCTTTGTCATATACCTGAGTGACGCATGTTGAACTTGATTATTTCAATCTATATGTATTTCAATACTAGGGTTGCAACCCATTTAACTCTGTGATTTTTTATTTTTATTAAATGTGTAAATATCCATCTGTTCATTTTGTCCTAGCCTATGACCCACCCTTTACCGTGGTCTTTTTCATACAATACACGTGCGGCCAGGGAGTTTATTCACTATACATCTTACTAAGGGTTGAGCTATCTCTTCTTTTCCCCAACTCTGAGTGACTGCAATCTATAGACTCCATCACTTTTTTAGGGAGCGCTGAACTATCATCTCTTCTACAAAATATTTCTCACGCAGTCTAGATAGCACTTTCCTCCTTACTCCCATTCTCGCTGCTGATGCATTTCATTTGTAGTGAACTTTTTCAGAGCATGTAGATGAGTATAGACATGCTTCCTTATATCCACATATCCATCAATTCAGTTAGAATACAGCTATTACAGATTACTCATTTAAGCAGAAGCTTTTCTTTGTTTTTTCCACGATCTTAAATCAATTACATTACAGCACTATTACATATGCCACATCTTCTCTGATACAGTACTGTGCCAAAGTTTTAGGCAAGTGTAGAAAAAATGCTGCAAAGTAAGAATGCTTTCAGAAACAGTATTAATAGTTTATTTTTATCAATTAACAAAATGTAAAGTTGATGAACAGAAAAGACATCTAAATCAAATCAATATTTGGTGTGAACATCTTTTGCCTTCAAAACAGATCAATTCTTCTAGGTACACTTGCACACATGTTTTGCAGGAACTCGACAGGAAAGTTGTTTCAAACATCTTGGAGAGCTAAAAACAGATGTAGGCTTGCTCAAATTCTTCTGTCTCTTCATGTAATCCCAGACAGACTCGATGATGTTGCGATCAGGGCTCTGTTTGGGCCATATCATAACTTTCAGGACTCCTTGTTTTAATCCTAATTGTTGTTACCAAAAAACCTATATTAGTAAACTTTTTAAAATTTATTTGAGGTGTAGACCCCACAAAATATGTCAAGATAGGGTATTGATTAAAAATAAAGCAATTTTTTTAAAGATTCTCTTAATTTGGTTAGATTTTCTCTTGTATTTAGAAACTAAAGGAGCTCAACTATTGATTTTTATATCTTCTCTTATCTCCTCACAGATAGAGGGTGTTTTGAATCCCACAATTAGCGACTGATAACCCCTGTACAAAACCTATAGCACAGAATGTTTTTCACGATTAGCACCCACCTTCCTCGGAACCACAGTGTTTATTGGTACTTGGATGCCACCTGGTCTTGATCCAAGTAGTTTATAGTTGTTAACAGCCATGAGTGAGGTAGAATCAGTGAAACACACAGCTATGGAGCCACTAGCCACTAAGCAGGGTGGCTTACTGGCTAGCACTTCTGCCTCACAGCACTGGGGTGATGAGTTTGATTCCCGACCATGGTCTTATCTGTGTGGAGTTTGTTTGTTCTCCCCGTGTTTGCGTGGGTTTCTCCGGGTGCTCCGATTCCCTCCCACACTCCAAAAACATACTAGTAGATTAATTGGCTGCTATCAAATTGACCCTAGTCTCTGTGTGTGTGTATATTAAGTAATTTAGACTGTAAGCTCCAATGAGGCAGGGACTGATGTGAGTGAGTTCTCTTTGCAGCGCTGTGGAATTTACTGGTGTTATATAAATAGCTGATGATGATGATGGTGATATGTATCCATGGAATTTTTGGGAAAAGTAGTTATTCCAGCAAATCCAGGGGTGCTTTTTATGGAAACTTCTCTTGTGTACAGACTAATTATGGCTGTACAAAGCTTTGAACATCTTTGAGGAGTTATGTCCACCAAAGAGATTAGGACAACAACTGTATTTTCTAAATTCCAGAGTGGCCTGATTTTCTGTGGTCATTGGCTTCTTGAAGAACTTTGGCCCTTAGTTCCCTGGGTACAAAGGATTTGGAATGGTGAATCTGCGGTTGAGCCCATTTTTGTGCTTATTGTAGGTGAGTGGATAGATTTCTAGACAAGATTGGAATAATCCTGGCAGTGCTTAAAATAGGAAACGGAGGTAATGGTCCAGTTTGATAAGACTTAAAACTTCTAGACAGGGCATCTGCCATTTTTTGTTTTGGGCCGATAAGCAATAATAAATGAAAATCTGGAGACAATGTCCAATGGGTTTGTCTGAAGTTGAGTCTCTTAGCAGATTTCATATAGACAAGGTTTTATTGATTTATTGATATATTTAAAATCATGAACACATGCTTCCAACCAATAGAGCCACTCCTCTAAAGTCCATTTTATAGCAAGTAGCTTTCGGGTTCTCCACCTTGTAATGACTCCCTGCCATCGTACACTTTTCGGAAAAGAAAGCATAGGGCTGCATCTTGTGACCTATAGAATTATGTTGAGAAAGAGCTGCACCAGCCTTAATATCTGATGCATCAACTTCGACAAAGAAAAGTTCTTTTAAATCTGGATGGATGAGGACTGGAGCAGTACAGAATGCTTCTTTTAATTTAATAAACACATTGACGGCTTCTGGAATGCTAGTTGTTTTGGTCTGCCCCCCTTTTTGATTAAAATAGTTAATGGAGTTACTATTGAGGAGAATCCCTGTATAAACTTCTGATAATAGTTTGCAAACCCAAGGAATCGCTGTCATCCTTTTAGGTTGGTGGGTTGTACCCATTTTTGGATTGCTTTATCTTCAGATTGATCCATGGAGAATTCACCAGCAGAGATAAAATAGCCTAAAAAGGTTACCTGAGTAACCTCAAACTCACATTTCTCTAACTTGGGGAACAGATGAGTCTCTCAAAGCTTCTGGAGTGCCTAACACATATGAGAATGATGCATGGTAATAGAGCGAGAGCAAATTAAAATGTCATCCAGGTAAACAACCATGACCTTGTTCAAGAATTCCCACAGGACATCATTAACAAGGTCCTGGAAAACTGTACTGTACTGTGCGCATTACTGAGTCCAAAAGGCATTACTAAGTATTTGCAATGCCCCATATGCGTGTTAAATGCTGTTTTACACTCGCCCCCCTCCTTTATCCAGACCAATTGTACTCCCCTCCAAGGTCGATTTTGTAGCATATAACTGCTTGCTTTAACTGATTAAATAGCTCTGGAATAAAAGGTAATGGGTTATGTTTTTCACAATTATTTGAATAAGGCCTGTATAAGTCAATACAGGGCCAGAGTCCTCCGTCTTTTTTGGGGACAAAGAATAGTCCAGCCACAAATGGTGATCTAGAAGGACATATGAATCCGTTCTGGAGGTTTTCAGAAATATACTCCTCCATGGCTTTAAGTTCAAGAGGAGAAAGTGAAAATAAAAATACCTTGGGTAGCTTGGATCTAGGAATAAGTTCAATAGCACAGTCGTAGTCTTGATTTGGGAGAAAGATGTCTGTGGATTGTTTGCTGAAAACATCAGGATTGGCAGTATACTGAACAGGAAGTTTTCCCTCCAACGAACTAACCAAAATGTATGGACAAGGAGAGGCAAGACTGATGACAGGATTCACTTCAGGAAGTAATCTGACCATAGGGTCAATCTATTCAGGGGTTGTAGATGGTGAGCCATGGGTGTCCCAAGATGACTGGATGTCCTGGAGCTTGAACCACTAGAAAATAATTTACTTCTGTACGCAGGGCTCTGACTGTGAACTCTAGAGAGCAGTTCACCCTGACAATGGTTTACTATCTATGGTTGAGACTGAGATGGGAGTATCCTGTGTCTCTAAAGGAATGGCATGGTCCTGAATAAGTGATTTATCCATGAATTTACCTGCCGCATTACTGTCAATTAGAGATGTGGATTATAGTAATTTATTATCTGATTTACTTTTAATATGTACATGTAGGCAGCTGGATATGGTCCTGTAAACACCTAAGGATGTCTCCTTACCATTTCCTAGGTCCAAGCATTTCCCCAGCTTCTGCAGACAAGTGGTTGCGAAATGAACCTTGAGGCCACAGTACAGGCAAAGGCCCTGCAGGCGTTGTTGGGTTTTCTCCTCTGAAGTGAGTTTAAACTGACCTATTTGAATGGTTTCCGGTTCATCATAGGGAGAGGAGGTCTCCTTGGAGGGGGAGGAATCTCTGTGGTTAATAGGGGTGGACTGTTTGTGCTCCCAGGCTCATTCTTGCAGCTGCTGATCTACCTGAGTGGCGAGTCTCATGGAGGTGTCCAGCGTGCTTGCAATGGGATACTGGACTAAGGCACCTTTCAGTCTTTCATTGAGTATGACTCAGAATTGACTTCTCAAAGCAGGGTCATTCCATTGAATGTCAGTAGTGCACCTCCAAAATTATGTGCAACATTAATCTGTGAAGTTCCGCCTTTCCTTCAGATTGTGCAGGCTAACTTCTGCAGATGATATCAGTTCCGGTTCATCATATAAGAGCCTAAAACTACAAAATAATTGACAATCAGCTGCAAGAAGGGTGAAAGAAGGGTGAACATGGTTGCTTAGCAACCTACAGCGCACCGAAACGCAACAGCTCTGACATACCGCAAAATCTGGAATGGATTCTGAGAAAACATCATAAATTAAAATCATAACATACATATTAGTCATACATTTCAACATATTTATTCTTTAACATATATAACCCATAAAATCTTGCCATGGCGACTGTTTATGCCACAGATATATTTATAGCCAAAGGTGCATGTACTCCTCTCGGATATAAGTTATATACTAATTATTAATACAAACATCAGTATCTTACAAATTCCTCGCAGATTACAATTTCCTTAAATAAATCCTGGGCCATGTCATCATAACAACTGCATAAAACAAAACAACAGCCCGCTTTCGGAAGCAATGTCATGTGATTCCCTATATTCATCACGGTGCCCTTTCAGTGTATCTTTCGGGGTGCATATTGTGTCATTCGTATTAGCCCACTTAATTTGGAAATGTACAATATTGTTTGTCATAGCAACCAAACTTCCACTTTCAAGGTAAATATGGCTAATACTCCCTTTATCCAATCAATGAGAGAAAATCTTTAAATTATAACATTAATACATTAGTATACCATCCAAATTCATTGTCCCACATAACAAGGTTTTAATACTGCTCAATGTGTACTCTCATATTATCTTTCAGGAAGCTTACACATTACATATACTCCATATAATTTTACTATGGTGACTGTTTATTCAAAAGGTGTACATATAACCAAAAATTATATATAATCTTCCCAAATGTTTGTTATATGTTAATCACTAGTTTAAATATCAATTAACTTACTAATTGAAATTTATTTCAATTTGCTTCATTAAGCCCTGTGCCATGTACATATTATGTCATTCATATTAGCCCACCTATTTCTTATGTGTACAATTTTGGTTGCCATGGCAACCCATTACTATGCTGCACAGTAATAGTCAAACATCAAAACCAATCATAAAACCTCCAATACCAGCCTAAATGGGGAAAATACTTCCTTTATCATATGAATGGGAAAAAATCAATAGGAAAAAATATTTTTTTCTTCACACATAAACATTAGTTTAATACTATATCTTACTGTTTTTTTGCTTGACATAAAATTTTACATATCACTACAAATGGATATTTTAATATCTCTCAACGTATACTCTCATATTGTCTCACAGAAAGCTTATACATTAGCAACATCATAGTGAATGAATCAAAAAGAGCGTCATCACCTATAACTCCCAAACAACATTAGATAATGCCATATATCCAGGTCCATATCACTTAAGCCCTGTGGTATTAGTTACTTCATGATATATATATATGTGTATATATATATATATATATATATATATTTTTTATATATATATATATATATATATATATATATATCTATATCATCAAGGCCTTCTCTAAGCTAACAGTAATATTCTTTGTTCTCCGATTCTCTTTCACTAATTTTATTGCACAAAGAGATGCAAGTCCATCAATAGAGCAGTTATGACGGTCTTTAAAATGAGCAGACACTGAGTTGTTGGGGAAACCTATTTTATGTTTCTAATGTGTTCCCCCTAGGTGCAACTTCAGCACACGGGTGGTTTTCCCCACATATTGTTTTTCTCAATTACAGGCCAAACATATACTACATTCTTAGAGTTGCATTTACAGTAATTAACTCTTTCACTACATATTTATGTTCATCCACCAATGAAATTGCGTCCACTATCTTGATAGTGGAGGTAACTTCACTCTTAACTGCTCTGCAGCCAATACACAGCCCACATCTATGGAACCCTTTTGTAGCGATTATAGGTCTGTCCGATTCTCTAGGTAAAATACTAGTCACCAAATCCCTTAAATTTAGAGATTTTCTGTATATAAATATAGGTTTAGTTGTAATAATATTTTTAAGGACTGCATCTTTCATAAGGAAATTCCAATGCCTTCTAAACACCTTTTCCACCTGTATATACTGAGCATTGTATTTGGTATTACATGCTACACTCGGTGGATTCTTTTTACCTCTTCTGTTTTCCTCATTATTTAACAAAGTGTCTCTATCAAGAGTCCTTACTTTATCTAATGCCAAGGCTACTTGATCTTCAGGATATCCTTTTCTTAAAAACTGATCTTTCATTATTGCTGCTTCTATTTCAAAAAGGACTTCTGTAGAGATATTTTTCTTTAGCCTTTTGAAATGTCCCAAGGGTACCCCTTTGATCCAATTACAATGATGATGACTGTCAGCCTCCACATAGTAGGCATTACTACCATTGGGCTTTTTATATGTATACTCCCTTTCTCAATATAGAAGGTTAAATCCCTAAAAAATTACATTATTTGCACTAATATTGAGTGTTAATTCAATACCGTATAGATTAGTACTTAGATAAATACAAAAAGCATCCAACTCCACTCTATTTCATCTCCACACAAACAAATCATCAATTAAGCGCCGCCATGTAACCAGGTTTTCCCCCTGCTCATGACACGTCCATGCAAATTCACCTTCCCATCTATTCATGAACATGTTCAGTGTAGCAGGGAGGGGGGGGGAAACTTGGTCCCCATGGCAGTACCAACTTCTTGCATATAAAATTGTTCCTCAAAATAAAAATAGTTATTTGCGAGGATGAACTCATTTCCCTTCAAGAAGAATGATTTTAAATCCTTTGCATATTGCTTACATAAAGGCCGAACTGACTGCCTCGATCCCCATTTTGTGATTGTTTATATTGTACAGTGAGTGCACGTCTGCTGCCACTAAAAAACAATCATTACTCTATGAGATAACTTTCAATTTGTTGAGTATGTCAATGCTGTCCCTAAAATAAGCTTTATTCTCCTTTACTGTCGGCTGAAGATGGTAATCAATCAACATTGATAGATTTGATGTAATGGAGTTGGTGCCTGCTATAATAGGCCTCCTTATGTCTTAAACTGAGTTAGTGCTTTGCTGAATCCTGAAATGTTTGAGCCCTTTTTGAAAAATAGTTACTATACAACTCCTGAAAAGTCGAGCAATGATTAAAGGCAACCCAAACCCCAACCAAACCAACATTATAGCATTAGTTTTTTGTTCATTAAACAGGCCTCCTTCACCCAATGAGTCCCAGAATTTAACTAATGGCATTCACATTTAATAAATAAGCTTACTTTCCCTCTGTTTGGCCCTAACATTATATTAAATAGCACCCACATTTAATCATTAGGCCTCCTTCCCCCTAACCAGCCTGACATTAGTGTTTATATTTGATAAATAACCCTCCTTACCACCAACCAGCCCCAGCAATAAATGAATAGCATTCCCATTTATTTAACAGACTTAATTCATCCCTAATTATCCCCATCATTAAATTACCATTTAATAAACAGTTATAGTGCCTTTCACCAACTCCAACATTAAATTAATGACAGTCACATTTAATAAACCGAGCAATTTCTCCCACAGCCAGCCCCAAAATTAAATGAATAGCATTCCCTTTTAATTAACAAACCTATTTCACCCCTCATTAGCCCCAACATTAACAGCATTCCCATTTAATACAAAGGCCAATCATATTTCCCCACCAGCCCCACAATCGAATTAATGGCTTAGAAATTTCCACCACATTTAATAGAGATTATTATTACTAATAAACACATCACTGGCTCCCAGCCACCTCTCTTTCCCTGTTCTCTCCAGCCCCCTCCCCCCTATTATCTCCTGCTCCCTTTCTTCCTCCCATTTTTTTGGAGCTCCCTCCCCCAATTTTTTACATCCCTCTCTTACAGTCTACTCTCCCACCATCCATTTTGACAGCCCCCCACCCATTTTTTCACTTTTCTGTCTGTCCTCTTCCTGCTTCTTCTTGCTTCTGTGCTGGCTCCTCTGTACAGCATCTTGATGGCACATTTGTACGTCAGGTACACTCAGTAAGGTGCAGAGAGATGGACATTTTTCTCCATGTGCCAGCTCCATGTCAATGTGAAATTGCAGCCCTGTGATGAGTGACATGGGACCATCTGGGGGCAGCATATAGCAGGTGACCATTGTACCACTCGACCTGGTGACCTGGGTATCAGCACCACCTGCATCGCCTATGTTATGCTCCTAATCATTACAGTATCTTGATAATTACAGTTCACTGGATTTTGTGTTTAAATCCCCATTTTTAGATGACTCACTGCTTTATGGGACTAGATCTATTCTCTAATGCTAAACAATATGACAAGAGAGGCCATAATCCAAACGCACTTAAAGTCATGTGTGTGTGTATCTGTCATGAACCTACCCATTCAGGGATAAGTCACCTGCATACCCAGTCGATAAAATCCACAGGGAGGGTATAAAGTTTCCCTATATATTCTTACCCCAGTGGATGCTGAGTCTCTTGTTTCCTGCATCGAATATCCAGGCAAAAGGTCAGGGCAGTAAGCAATCAGGGAAGGTCCAAAAGTTCAGGCAAGGTCACAACAGAAAATCAATCAGGAATGTCAGGAGACAAGCAGGTCAGCAACACACAGGCAGTGAACACTAAAACCAGCAGAGAGGCTAAGCCCTCCCTGTCTTAAATACCTAGAGCACCCAATCAGAAACGGAGAGACACAGGTTGCTGCAGCTCATAACACTGACAACCTGGAAAGGCATCTAAGAAGGATGGTCCTGGCACAATATTTTCTCATTCTCCATGGTGATGCTCTGTCTGGGTCTATTTTTACAACCCTCAACACTGAGTACAAAATAATAATACACATTACATATGTCCAGTGTTAAACACCTAATTTTGTTAGGTTAATGCAAATGTGATACTTCCATGTAATATGTCATTCTAATTAATTATAGTTTTATGCATTTCTTTAAAATGTGTGATTATTAGTGCACACTATGGAGGTAAAAGCAGACTTCCACAAAAGTTCTCAGTCTTCTTTATCTACCCTTTCTCAGTGCTGTTCTTCATATAATAGAAGATGTCCTGTACTTTTTGGTACAATAATAACACCTTTGTATAAGTTACTAATTCATACCCTGTGTTGTCTCAAAACTATGTACCAGACACATCCTTTTCTCAGCCATAGATTGCCCATCTGTCCCAATAGGTTTCTTTCTTTGCCAACAGAAATGAGTGGTCAACAGTGTCAAATGCAGCAGATAAATGAGTGGTCAACAGTGTCAAATGCAGCAGATAGGTCCATGAGAATTTGAAATGAGTAGTACCCTTTAGATTTAGCAATGATTAAAACATTGGTTCTGTATTTTTGAAGTGTTGGGATTGAAAGCCTGACCGGAGACAGTTCAATTGGCTGTATGAGTAAATGAAAAATATTTGTCAAATGTAAGCCTCTTGGGAAGCTGGAAGGAGCGTGGAAGTTGAGAGATGGGATGGTAATCTGAGAGAGTTTGTGTCAGAATTTTTTTTTTCATAACAGGAGTAATAAACTCATGCTTGAATAATATTTGAAATATACTAGTGGCGAGGTAGAGATTACAAAAGTAAGTAAGATTAGGATGGGCACAGGAGACAGAGGTCAACTTATTTATTATTCGATCTCACCTCTTTACTAGTTTTTATTTTTTTAACAGTTATATATATATAGTGCCTATATATTACTCAGTTCTTGTGGAGCTTACAATGTATATTGCCTACGACACAGGCAAACAGAAAAGTAAATTTTTGGTGGATGCTAATTAACCTACCAGTATGCCTTTGGAGTATGAGAGAAAAACGGTGCACATGGATAAAACCCACACAAACATTAACACATTGGGAGAACTCCAAACAGAGAGGTAACTGGTCTGAGTTGAATCTATGACTCCAGCACTGTGAGACAGCAATGTTAGCCACTGTGCCACCATGCTGCCCATGATGGAATTTTCCAGGCTTGCAAACCTGAAAAATGTTGACCATAAGTAGAGCTAACACTGTGCATTAGGTACCATGTACTAGCATTATTGATCCAATTTTACTCTGTGTAGCATGAGCTTTTTTATACTTTTTTCCCCAGCCACCTGAGTTTTTAAAATGTCTTAGAGAGGTGGTAGTTGGAAAAGGAGCTGAAGAGATAAAGAGTAGTATCACGAACACCCCACAGTCAGCTTTCGTGACTGTGGGGTGTTTGTTGTATAAGATTACACACGATTCCAGCCCACAGTCTCTCTCTACCTATGACACAGGTTAGAGACCGACTGAATCGTCCCCCACACAGTGCTCTCACACCCCCTCACACCAAAGGGTAACTCTTCACACCTCCAGACTGTTACACAAATGTAAATGCAAGCACACAATAGGCTTGTTAGTCAAATGTATTAACAAATCACACCAGCATTCAAAGGGTTAATTTTGTTGAGCTATATTCTTCTTAACAGACTAAAGGATTCATTAGAGTGTCAAGGACACCACTTATTAATTTTATAGATTTAATATACAAAGGTACAGGGCATAAAAAATATAAAAAAAAACAATTAATAAACAATTGACATAACATACACAAGCAAAACAGTTTAAAATAAAAAGGATTAGATTCAGAGTATAACTTACATAGAAGTTGTATATTTTGAGCCAAGGGAAATTGGCTTGAAGATAGACAGCCTATCAATGAATGCTTGATTTCTATAATCATAATTCATTAACATTAATTCTTACAATTTCTTAAACAAAAGAGAAGATCAAGCATTTGGGTTAGTCTACTGATGAGCTTCTTTTCTTTAGCATATTTTAGACATTTTGTGTTTCTAGAGTATTTCAAGAGATGGTTACTTTAAAGGCATTGGAGATTATGTCATCAAGGGATCTGGCAAAAAAAATAGAAGTTATGCTGGGTACACAGTACAGTATTTTCAGCTAATTGTTGGGCCAATCAGACGATAAACCACCGGTTGTCCGATATCACAGTAGTGTTGTCAGGCTTCGGCCATAGACTATAATGCAGAGAGCCACTAACCGGTATTAGCGCTAATGAACTAGCAGGTGAAGAGTCTAACGTGCCCCTGGTGTTCGGCATGGACCCCCGCAATGATGTTTGGACTTCGCTGCTTGAGGCATGCAAGTCGCGGTCCTACTAGTCAGTTGCCGGTGTAGCGGTAAGAAGGGTCAGACGGTCCGGGTCGGAAGCCAATCGAGAATGCAATGTACTAAAAGGGAGATCCAAATGGGTAGTCAAACAGGCCAAGATCGCAGGAAAAATATGGGACAGAATGCAGAAGAAGTGTCGACAAGCCGGGTCACAACAGAAAAGCACAATGCAGGAGAATAGTCAGGAGCACCGGGTCAGAATCCAATAACTCAAAGACTGAAAAATAATGCTGGAGACAGGAACCTGTTACTCTGGCTCCCTAATGGTGCCAGAGCCAGGTTTAAATAGGGAGAGGAAGCCAGGTATAGGAGGATGCAGGAGGAGGGACGGTCAGGCACGCTGACCGCCGACAGAAGCGTCCCATTGCCTGCCAACGGGAAGAGTCAGGGCGCATGCGCCCAACAGCAGGTAGACGGCTGGAGACACAGCGTGCCTGTTGCTAGGCAACAGGACGCCCCAGCCGAGACCTATCAAGCGTCCGTCCCTGCATGGCGGTGGAACAGCAGGGACGGCGCCTGACAAGTGTGTACTCTGCAATCATGAACAAGTATCATTCCACAGTAAATTTTATAGCTGAATGAGTTTTTTAAACTGAACTCAAAATCTCGTTCAATGATGGAACGATGTTGTTCCAATCCTGCAGTGTGTATGCACTCATGCTCAAGATCTCCATAGAGTTTACAGAGTCATGAACTTTTCAACCTAACAGGTATAGTGTGTTTACATTACTCGGTATGGTGGTCAGGACTTTTTTTTTCCCCTGTCATTTGTAAAATTGCAAAAACGATTGCCTCATTGCAAATTGCCTGTAGTGTGTCAGCCTTAGTCTGTGTGATGCAAGAAACAAACTGGGAGGAGATTGAAACCATCTTTCTGTTCCTCAATTGCTATGTTTCTGGCGTTGGGGCAAGAGGTAGAAGATTTGAGAGGGGAAGATCAGTCTACCTATTACATGCGCTCTACTTAATCTTTGCACCATGACATTTTCTGTCAATGCTGCCTCGTATAGCAATGATTTTGTCTGCCTGATCTACTCATACCAGCATGTCTGGTGCCCACTGTCATGTCAAAATTCAGAACAAAGTCACTTATTCTCCCTCTGAAAACTGAACGCATACAAAATATGTTAGTACCTGTCTACCTGCTTTAAAAAGTATTGTCTACACATGTGATGCTGATTATAGCTATAAGTGCACACCTACACATAAATGTGCATGTGTATCTGAATCGTATTTAGAAATGCAGTCTGAACACGTGCATAATTAATCTTGAAGACAATTAGACATTGTTCAATTCACAGCTGAATGCAATTAGCATTAGGAAGTTTACATATGTTGGCAATAACACAGATTAGCAACTAAAGTGCTTGTTAAAAAAATTAACCTGAGGCTGCTTGAGTAGACCTTTCTTAATGATCTTGTAAATGCTGTTGATGAAGTAATAATCAATTTTGTTTTATAAATAGTAAATCAAGATTTTTGGCCTAATTAGGAAAGCTACAGATCACTTCACTTCTTACTCATTTTGGGTGTGTTACAAATGCAATGAACTTTACAGGAGTAAGAAGCATGCAAAGCTATGGAGAATGGCAGTCATTCTTCTTTTAATGGGAAAAAACACAACCATTATCCCCTACAACTTAACTTTCATGTACAGCAGTTTTTAACAAATTTTTCATCAATGTCATCGATTTTATATTGTAGCTGTCAATTAACCTATTAAAATAAAAAAAATGTAAAATGAAATGTATGTGTATATTCAGTGCTTAAAAAAATTAAGTCTTAATTTAACTTTGAAGGGTTTAAATAAAAAAGGTTCTGCATACCTCCGGGAACATTGTCACATATGAAGACTATTTGTAAAATGTAGTGGTAGGTAGAAACAAATGCCACTGACACAATTATAGAGAAGGTTGCAGCTCTCTTGAAAATATTTCATAAGCAGTGACCTTTAGTGATAAATAAGAAAATCTATTCTCCGAAATATATTTAAGATTTATACAGTACAGACATCTCTGTGCTCCAGACCATCACAGCAAAATAATTGTTTATATTATCCAATGTCTTCAAAACCAGCAAGTGTTCAGTAATATTTTTTTTTCCACTTTAAGACATAAATGATGCACATGTAAGCTCAGTGATGTTAGGACCACTGTTCATTGAAAATATCATGGCACTGTATAAAATAGGGCTGTTATAGGGCAAATAACTATAAATGTAAGAATTGCTAAAGGTTCCATTGTGCTATCCAAAAATGAAAACAAAAATTTCTGTGTAAAACACATAGCTGATGACAAACACCCAACCATGTGCAAACAGATTCAACAAAGTTTGAACAAGCTCAATCATGTGTGAGCCAATTCACCCATGGTCAAACTGGCTTGAACAAAGTTTAACCTGTTTAATCTCAAATTTAGTTGATTTAAAATACCTCTATTTCAACAATAGTGGCCACATTATACTGCTGACATATATTGGGGTCTTATTATTTGTATTAGGCAAAGTATGTATAATGAAACGTTTTCAGCAATTTTAATAATTTTAATAAAACCTTTTTCCCACTATAGTGATCCTGTATCATTCTACTCTTCGAAGTGTCCCAAATAGGAATGTTAGACATTTGCAGCCACTGGGCAGGCTTTGCCAGATGCCATCATAACATATTTTACAGCCATTATCAATCTACTGCCATGTTTCATTATTAGAGACTGCAATTTGTACGTTCATAACATCTTGTGTTATGTAGACAGGGATGAAGTTTATGACTGTGTCTCCAGGAGAAACAGGCTGTAGAGCAGCTTTATAAATTAGAGCATTGGTTTTAAAACATAAGCTGCGATTATAGTGTTTGCTGATACTTATCAACAGCTGCAGAAGTAAGCAATAATGAAGTACCCCAGAGCTGGTCAAAATAGATCTGGCTGTTTAATGAGGGTGCTTGTGGACATGAGGTGATACCAAGTTCATGTAACATGTGCAATGTAGGAAGATCCATCAACAAGCAATTTAAGTTTCACATTAGGAATAGATTCATCCAACAAATCAGGGTAAGGCAGGCATAAAACAGTTCATGTTCATATGAGGGATCATCTCAGTGAACAGGGAAGAGAGTTGTGTGATTTGGAAGGAACATTATCATCAACTATTTAGCGCCACTAATTCCACAGCACTGTACAGATAACTCACTCTCATCAGTCCCTGCCCCATTGTATCATACAGTCTAAATTCCCCAACATACACACACACACACACACACACACACACACACACACACACAGACTAAGGTCTTTGGAGTGTGGGAGGAAATCGAAGCACCAGGAGGAAACCCCCGCAAACAGAATGAGGACATACAAATTCTACACAGATTAGGCTATGGTCAGGAATCAAACTCATGACCCCAGTGCTAACCACTAAGCCACTGTGCTGCCCTAACATCTGACTTAATTGAAGCCATTGCCTACCAATGCTATTTCCTATTTAATAAAGTGGGGAAAATGTTCTACTGAGGTCATAACTTGGGTTATAATAGCATGAACAGATGGGAGATATGTACTGTAAATTCTAGAACTACATGTTCTAGCACTTTGCTGGATACAGTCTCTATCGTATTTCAAAAGCAGCCACTTCACGCAAGCATGCAGGCATCGCTGTTGAAACAGTGTCAATTTTGGAGGACAGTAGGCGACCTGGTAGCACCTGTCTCCATGTGGCTCAGTAGAAACTGCATGTGAAAAATATCTCTATTTTATACACAGCTAGTCATGTGTATTCATGAATCCATCATTGTTTCATTTTGCTAGATAAACACATATATGCAGTGTTAAGTACAATTACAGACAAATATCTATTTCTTTTGTATGCTTACCTATGTCTGTTGTAAAATCAACATTAGGTTGAGTTGGCAAATATTCATTCTAACTTCCTTAAAGCGCTACATTTGGGGACAAAGTAAAAAAAATGTCATAAAAGATAAGCAAATAATGTGTAAAAAGAGAACAAAACTGGTAAGCTGTTCATAAAGAGATAGAAATGCTTACAGATCTTGTTTGCTAAATAATAGACGTGCAATGGAAAAAAATGACTACCCAAAACCCTTGTTCTACACTCTATTAAGTAAAATATATATATATATATATATATATATATATATATATATATATCATAATCATCTGACATGTCTAAAACCAC
The DNA here is from genome assembly GCF_038048845.1 of Mixophyes fleayi. Taxonomy (NCBI): domain Eukaryota; kingdom Metazoa; phylum Chordata; class Amphibia; order Anura; family Limnodynastidae; genus Mixophyes; species Mixophyes fleayi. Next base: position 188,219,780 of record NC_134405.1, read on the forward strand.
CCCATAAAAAGAGCCCACCCACATACTACTTTCAACATTTTGGTATAATATATTTCATTATACTGGGACCAGTTGGGGTGGTAAAGTTGTAATAAAGGCCGCCAAGAGGCTTTTGGGGTCGAGTTATAGAAACTTTCCTCCACACATAGCAGGAGAAGGGATGTGCGACGCCGCAAATTATTCGAATGGTGCGTGGCCACATGGTGAAAACTTGTACAGTAATTGCCAGCATTGTGTGCTGCACGATGTCCGCGCACCACATCTCCAGCAATTGAAATCCTCCCATTATGTATTAAAATGGTGTTGCTCTCACCTACCTGTTATTGCAGCTTTTGCAACCTGGTACTGGATTCTTGAATGGATCCTGTAATGTTGGGACCTGTTTGGAAAATGTATAGGCACTTGGAATATGGAAGATAATTAGTGAACACAGTATACAGCACAGAACACGCAGTATATAATTAGATAACAAGCAAAATGTGTGTGATAAACATAATCACAGATATCTATATGTTTAGAAATGGTCAGAAAATGAAACATAATTGTAACTATATAAGCTAAATGGCTGTCTCTAGGGTCGTTGCAACCCCATACAAATACACAATAAAAATTAAGAAGTGCTCAAAAACCCTTAAACATAAATTCAATAATGATGAGAGAAAATTACATAACTCCAAACTAATTTATTCATAAAGTACCAATATGGGAGATTAAATTGCCAGCGATATGGCACTCGAACATTGCGCTGCACACATTGCCGGCAATTACGGTAAAATTCCCCGCCACAAGGTGTCTCGTGGATATTTCTGAGTTACATTGCGTCTAATTGAATCCCCTCCAGTATGTGTGTAAAAGATGTGTACACCTTTAATTTTATATATATTGTAACAAAGGGAGGCATTTATCTGACAATATGCAAAGAAAACATACAAGCAGAGTAAGACATTGGCACAGTTATGCACCTAGATTCAGGTTAAACCAAGTAAAGACTTATGTGTAGTTTAAAGTTGGTTAACTTACATGATTTAAAAGCTGCTTCCTCTCAGCAAACAGAAAGGGTGTGTCTGTTAGTTGAAACAGAGCCAGTGATGGGCGTTTTCTCTTAAAGAGAAGGTGGGTGTGTCACCTGTCCATCAAGCTAAGGCTGGGGGAGGAGTATCATGTATAAAAGCTTGTTTGTGCCATTTGTTCACTGAGACCAACGCTGGGAAAGCTGGCTGGTCCTGAGAGAGAGCTGGTCTATGTATAGCTAGCGTTTAGGGTCTCCATGATTGCTGTGCAAGTATACGGTGTCAAAACATTTACCATCCTGACAATAAAACTACATAAAAAGGAAGAAGTTGTTTGCGTGTGCTTCTGCAGTAGCGGGCTCTTGCCACAATATATATATATATATATATATATATATATATATATATATATATATTTATATTTATATATATATACAGTATATCTAATCTATATATCTAGATTTTAAGTGTCTCTTAATGACAGCGTGGTAAAATCCCTTATACTATAAATAGACCTCGCGGCTGTGCTAAGTTCATTGCGTATCAGAGCTTGTACACTGTACAAGCTGTTTTGCTGTGTCTCTCATCTTTTTTTATTTTTTTAACCAAGCATGTTCCGAAGTGGAATACAAATATGGGGCCCCTCCTGAGCTGAAGATAAGAAGACTGCAATCAACAAGGGGGCCATCCTGGCCAGAAGAACTGAAGATTTTTTCAAGCAGGGACTTTTTGAATACAAATTTATTTGCACTTGGTTTTCAAGCAGGGATTTTTGGAATACAAATTTATTTGGACTTGGTTTTCAAACATTATTGGATTAAAAGCTGCTGACGAAAGATGAAGAAATCTGATTGGTGAGTATTTTGGGGTTTTCTTATTTGTAATAAATGTATGTGGTATGAATGAGGGTGTGTATTGTTTTTATTGGGGTTTTATTATTTTTATTCAAATTGTGTGTTTGTAAACAGGGTGTTGCTGTTTATATAACATTTGGTTTTGTGGAACTACAGTTCTCAGCCAGCCATGGGTGTCAGGGCTTGTTGGCACTTGAGGCTCTCCAAGTGCCAGCATGCCCTGGCTGCAATGAGTATGTTAGTGCTTGTAGTTATACAAGCATCAACATGCCCACACTTATTATGGCAGCCTGGGCTGGCTGGCACCTATAGTTCCACAGAACAAAATGGTGCCCGTTGTTTTTTTTACATTACTTTTGCCGTTATTACCCTACACCCACCACCCAGGGGTGTAGGAAGAGCCCTAGTGTTTTCATCACTGGGCTAGTTATTCCTAGAGGGGGGGCCTGTTCGTGTATTTCGGTGGACCCCACTCCCTAAGAAATCCAGGCCAGCGCTGAACAGCCTGGAGTTTGTCATTATGGCAGGGGGACCCCTGGTGCGTGTCCCCCTGCTATAGTGCCACCCACCCCGGCTGGTTTGCCTATTGCTGGTTATGTGAAAATCTGGGGGCCCCCACGCAAATTTTTCTCCAATTTTCATGTAACCAGCAGTAGGCTGGCAGCACTAGGGCAGCACCGGGCTGGGGGCTTAAACCCACTTGCAGTCGCTTAAACAGGGGGGTCAGATGGCAGAGAAATATTGTACATAGTTCAGATGCTGGTCCACTTATAGCGAACAAAATGATCCTGCCCTCTGTAGTTGTCTTAACAAATTAAGGACTCTCTGGTCCAGTACCCTATACTGGATTACTTGGAGAAGCTAATGCAGTTTGCCATCAAGAAAGGAAGGTGGAAAGGGGCTCTTACTTTGTAGCACCTCCCTCTGCTCCTTTGGACACATCAGAGCCCATGCAGCTAGGGGCTTATTGGCTCTTTTCTGAAGAAAAGTTCAGGAGACTTTCCCTAGGCCTGCTTCTACTGCAGAAATAAGGGTCACATGGTTAGTTCATGCCCTAGCAATTCAGGAAAAGGCCAAGCCTAGTGGATGAGGACGGGGTCCATCTAGGTTTACAACTACTCTCTCCCAGAAACTTTCTCCATGTTTCAAACCAGAATTCCTGCAGATGGAACTAGTCATCACACCTGTCGTCGTCTGGATGGGAACCCTGTGGAAGGCAGTTACATCTCCAATAAAACACAGCTGATTGGAACACTTCATTTTGAGAACCTGTCCTTCTTGTTGATTAGTTGTCCCATGGTTCTGCTTATTATTGGCCACCCGTGACTTCATCGCCATAACCCTTTCATCCATTGGAGCAAAGGTAAGACCATTCACTGGGGGTCATTCTGTTCCGTCATCTGCTTGTCCGTACCCCTTCAGGTCTTGCAACCTGTTCCTGAGCAACTCCCCCACCACTATCACGATTTCTTGGATGTTCTCTCTAAAAAGGCTGCAGATGTGTTACGCTTATATCATGATTATCACTGTACCATTGACCTGATACCAGGGTCCAGGTTGCCCAAAGGCAGACTCTATGCATTGTCTGCACCAGAGGCTAAAGCCATGGAGGAGCACAAAGAGGAGAATCTAAATAAAACTTTCATTCAATCTCCGGACGGTGCCGGCTTCTTCTTTGTCTCCAAAAATATGGGAGCTTGTGGCCATGCACTGATTTCAGAGGGCTCAATAAGATCACCATTAGCTACCTGCTGCCTCCGATTTCTGTCCTTTTTGTCCAATTGAAAGAAGTTACCATCTTTTCCAAAAATGATCTCCACGGAGCACACAACCTTGTTCACATAAAAGAAGGCAATGAGTGGAAGACCGCCTTAATGAATATCTCATCATGCCCTTTGGTCTCTGTAATGCCAGTTTTCCAGGACTTGATTAACAAAGTCCTCTGGGATTTTCTGGGCAGATTTGCTGTTTGTTTACATGGAGGACATTCTGATTTATTCTCAGTCCTTGGAGCAACACAGATTACACATTAAAGAGGTTCTTCTTCTTCCAGGAGCACCATTTATGCTCTAAACTTGAGAAGTGCAAATTTGAGGTCGATAAAGTAACCGTCCTGAGATACATCATCTTTCCCAAAGGCTTCTCTATGGATCCTAATAAAGTCCAGGCTATCTTGAATTGGGTACTACCTACTAACCTGAAGTCAATTCAAAGATTTTTAGGATTTGCCAATTATTATATATATTCTCCATCCTAGTGGTTCTTATCACCACCCTGACCACAGACACCTCCAATAGGTCTCCACAAGCCATAGAAGCCTTCAGATCTCTGAAACAGGCCTTCATCTCAGTACCTATTCTTCACCATCCCAATCCTGAAGTATCATTCGTCATTGAGGTTGAAGCCTCTGATGTCGGGGTCAGTGCCATCCTATCTCAGAAGACCCTAGGTTGTACCCTTGTGCCTTTCTCACAAATTATTGTCAACTGAATCCAACTATAACGTTAGGAACCAGGGACTTCTGGTTTTAAACAGGCCTTCGAAGAGTGGAGACACTGCCTGTAAGGAGTTGCTCACACCATCACCATATTTACTGACCATAAAAATCTGCTCTTTATTGAATCTGCCAAAAGTCTCAGTTCCAGATAGATTTGGGTCCAGGAATACCAAAGCTGGGAAGCTGCGACCTATCTCGCAGCTTCCTTCCTCAACATAATTCAGCTTCCAAGTCATTGCCCATTATCTCTCCATCATCCATTTTTACTAGACTGGCTCAAGATCTTGGTTGTCAACTCTGGCAACTACAGAACCTAGCTTCTCCTGAAACTCCTACTAATTAGCTGTTTGTCCCGGATCAACTCAAAAGGCAGTCTTGTCTGAACTCCATGCTTTGGCATTGGGGCACCCCAGTATTTCCAAAACAATGGAGATACTGTTCCGTTCAGTTTGGTGGCCCTCTATGGCTTCTGACGTCAAAGAATTTGTTCTCTCTTGAGAGATATGCACTAAGAATAAGTCTTCAAGGATCCTCCTAGTCAGCTGATGCCTCAACCTACTCCTGACAGACCTTGGACTCATGTTTCGATGGATTTCATTGTGGAAATACAATGGGCCACTGGTCACAATACCATCTTGGTGGTGGAAGATAACTTTGACAAGATGGCCCACTTCATCCCTCTTGATCAGCTACCTAGTGCCAGAGAACTAGCCTCCATGTTTACTGAGCACATTTTCTGACTTCATGGCTTGCTTGTTGACATTGTCTCCAATAGAGGGTCCCAGTTTGATCTTTTGTGCCCTGCTCGGTATTAAAGTTAGCCTATCCTCTGCATACCAATCTAAAGGTATACCACTGAAAGTAAATCAGTCTCTAGAACAGTTTCTTCAATGTTATGTCTCTAAATTCAATAACGACTGGGCAGCAACAATACCATGAGCAGAATTTGCATGTAACAATGTTTGCTACGCTTCTATGAACATATCTACGTTGTTCTGTAACCTTGGATATCATCCCAGGGCAAACTCTTTATTTGCCCTCACACCCACCAATCTGACTGAGGTGCATCACACTGCTTCACACCTCAAAAGTATCTGGAGGAGGTTCTACTCTGTCTTGCTTCATGCCTCCAACCATACTAAATATTTTGCTGACCAACACCACAGGATCTGTGCCTTAATTTCATGTTTTTTTTTATTAAAGCCAAAACCAAGACCAAATCTCATTTGTTTTTGATTTTTTGTCAAAAAGAAAACCAAAACACGAACATGGTTCTGGAGCTAAAACTAAAACACAGGGGTCTGCGCATATCTCTAATATCAACTAATCACCATTTTTATATACCCATTGCTACAAGAAGTATGTGTCTATTCTTAAAACATATATTATCCCCTTGTATTCCATTTCAGCTTTCTTCAGGAGATGGAACATACCAAAATATATTTTATTGTGATTCAATTCTGTGCATTTACATCTCTTCTTTTCTCATGTGCACTCTGAAATCTCACTGGTTAGCGAATAAGATAGTAGCTGTTCAGAACCTTTTTATGTCTCAATATTACACCTTCTTGCTCCTACTCTGCTACTGAGATTTGGTTCACAAACTCTGACCTTGCAAACTGTTCCCAATAAAGGAGGGCTGTCCGTCTCCCCCAAAAAATGTTTTAGTTAGTTAAACTTGACTCCTTTCAGATGTTACAATATCTTTCCCCACATTTTGACCACAGTGTTATCTCTTTCACTGTCAGAAAATAGTTTCTCTCAAAAATACCCTCCCCTTGTTATACTCACAACTTTACGTCTATTGATTCACTGTTTCTTGACTATAATATTAAATCTCCCCTTTACCTTATCATTCTGATTTAAACAATCTGATCAAAACTCTGCTTTATCCACATTTTTGCAAAGTTGTTCCAATAAATGTTTTATGTTTGTACTGACCCTGCAAACTTCCTCTGGAGAAAATCTAAATCTGTTCCTTATTTTATCCATGACCAATTGATCCTGACATTCTCTGTCATAATCAAATATATTTCAGATCACTCATCAACAAACACAAATCAAGTCTGCATCAACTATTTGCTGTTTTCTCTATGTCAGTCTCTTAGCACATGCATCTCCTCTTATCACACCGCATAACTGAAATGAACACAATATCCATTCACACCAAGGTGCCATTTGCTACTTCTAAAACTGAATTCCTTCAGATTCTCCTACTTCTGCATTCCACTCAATTGCCAATATTACTGATGAGAGAGTGGTTTCTTTACTATCCCCCTCAAAGTCTATAACAAGCAGTATCAATCACTTGCCCTCATATCTCCTGAAATCTATCAACTGTTCTATCTAATATCCCTCTAGTACCTTTCCTGAACCATTAAAGCATGTGGCAATCCTAAAAATATTTAAGAATGTCTTCCTGGATCCAGAATATATTTCTAGTTACTGCTTTATTTCTTTTTGTTCTTTTCTGCTAAAATATTGAGTGCCAAGCTGCTAAACAACTAGCTTAATTGATGAATACTGTGTGCAGGTAAGACTTAAGTTAAAAGCATGTCAATGATCATGTTAAAATTCAGATTAAACTAATGTTTATAGTTAGCGTAGGACTGGTCTACAAGGAAGGACTTTGGCTTGAGATGGTCAATTTAACACATATTGCAATATTTGTATCTAACATTGCCTGTATTTTATACAGAGTATAGCTTGAAGTAGTTAGAATAGCAGTAATAATGTATGATGTATTTGGTGAAGGCAGAGAATTAAATGTATTTTTGTGTACACAATATGGTCACACCCTTCTTGCTCTGCTTGCACCCTAGTTTACAGTTCTTTACATGTAGTAAATACTTGTGGGAAAGAATTAAACTTTATAGCCTTTTATTCCCTATTACATAATCTGACATAGAACAAAATATGAATGGTTAATTGAAAACAACAATGTAATCTAGCAAAGAGATAGAAGGTATCCCATAGATTGTAAGCTTGCTAGGCCTTCTCACCTCTTTGTCTGTTTTGCCCAGTTTGTTTATTAGTTTACTATGCTTGTCCCCAATTGTAAAGCGCTATGGAATATGTTGGTGCTATATAAATAAATGATGATAATGATGATGATGTATACAGGTAGTAGAAAATACATGAAGTCCCTTAAGAGCACAATGGTTCACCATGCACTGCCTGTCTCCCAATGTCCAGAATTGTGCATGAGGAACCATTAACACACCTCACACAGCTGATGTATGTTTCAGAATATCCCATAAATCTTTATTAATTCAAAGATTTGTTCTGCAGCAGTTTATTTCATAAAAATATGTATAAGGAATAAAAGGGTGTAAGGTATTGTTTAGATCTGGTGACTGAGAAATGGTTGAAACGTGTTGGAGGATGAGAACAAAGTTTCTGTGACAACTACCCTACTAGTATTAACATTTAGATTTGTACAAAATACAGTGTTTCTAATACTCTGACTTTGGTCAAAATTGTTACAATTTTGGACAGTTGTGAAGAGATCATTAGAAAACAGCCAATAAATGACTGGAAATTAATGTTAATGCTGTAAAAAGTAATATAGGTGCAAAAACAGCTCATAATTATCATCATCATCATTATGTTTCAACATTTTCAATTAAATCTAGAACCAAAACCAAAATCTTTCAGGATTTTTGGGCAAAACCAGTAATAAAACCAAAACACAAAGACATTTTAAAATCAAAACCACATCCAAAACCAAAACACAGGAGTCAGCGCACATTTCTACTTTTTTTTACATTACTCTGACTATGCAGGGATATTATTTAATGTTAATCTTATGTTTGTGACACCGTATCTGACTCTTTCCTTGAGCAAAAGAGACATCAGAAATTTTGGGAAGATTTAATGAAAAATGTATTTGTTTAGTGTTTAACTATCACAGCTTTTAAATGCCACCCAGATTGCTATGTGTTTAATTATCTAGTTATAAAATAAACTTATATCTACTTCAATATGCTACCGAATGTTTTATGTGTACCAGAAAACATAAAAATCTAAAATTGCTTTTTTTTCAGAAATAAAAAAATATTTTAATATTTAATCAAGTCTATAAGAAATGTTGGTGTATTGCTGTATGTGATTTTACAGCATACACTAACTTGATTGTTTCCATAATTTGTTTTTTCTTTTAGATGCATGCTAGCTACCAAATTCACATTACTTTAATGCACAGTTATAACACAATGTTTTCCTTATTACTGTTTGTAGTAGAAAATTGTGGATCTTAACCAAAAAATGAAAACGTATCTTGCAAAATTAAGCTTTTAATATTGAAAACATAATTTCCTTAAATATATGTAACAGTTCACACATCATCGGTAATAGCGTGAGGAAAATAAGATTTGAATAATTTTATTAATTTGTGTTAGAGCTAGGATGAAAGAAGAAATGGAAAATATAACTACTTCTTGAGTACACTTAATATCAGTTATAATAGCTTGGATTACTTAGAATTATCTAGCGGTACAAAATCTGTAATGGCATGAACAAAGACAGAGAAAAACAACCTGCACTATGTATAGTACATTAAGGAAGGGGGAGAGGATTACAGGATGAAGGAAATTAACAGTAAAGCAAGTAGCACTGGTTAATTATTATGAGGGAAATAGTCCATTTTAACTTCCTTTGTGGCTATAATTATCCCTTCTTTATCTATTCACCCTAATCATCTGACCCACTTAGACTGATACTATTGCATCCTTTACAACTTTTTTCTTATAACTTTATCACATCTATATACTTAGCAGAATCTACAGATAGAAATATAACCCCTTTTTTTCTATTTATTTTTCTATTTATTTTCCTGTTTTCCAGTAACCCTAGCGTGCTGTAGCTTGTGAGTGTATACATGTGTGAGAGGAGATTAAGTTGTTTTTTTTTAAAGATTGCTACACTCTTTTTATATGCTCAATCACTGTATTTCATTCTTACATCTCAGTAATGAAAGGTGATTGCACATGCCTATTTTCCAATTCCCTTGTATACTGAAAACAATGCCATCTCCTTTGTTCTCAGCTGTATTATTTTTTATGCTTATCTACTTCTAAATGTTAATAGTTCTACCTCACAGATTTAGGGGAAAATGAAAATCAGCATCTCTCCAAGTCCCACTGGCACAGGAGCTTTAAACCACAAAGTCCACTTGTAATGGTGCTGTTGTCCCTTCATCTGTCAACCTTCCCAAGGGTTTCCCATTCATGAAACCTAAATAAGGAGAGACTAGTTCATATCTGGAGCATCTACCCAGTCTTACAAGATTTGTCTTCAGCTGTCTCTAAAGACTTGTGTCTTTAACTGTTAAACTTTCTTACACCATCACATTTCTGCTACTTAAATGCTTAATTTCTTCTGGTAAAAGGAATTAGCCAGACACTTTCTCATTGCATATAAAGTGGCTATAATTAAAAAATGGAGGGTCTATAGTGTCCATGAGAAAAAAATTGATATGGTGAAGTTTACAGCATTATGTATATGGAAAAATTGTCCATGTGCATTGAAGGAACACAGGTTTTACTGCCATTCGGATGAATAGATTTATTATGTTCATAAACTCAGTTTAAAGATGAGCTGACAGATTTTTTATTAATTGACTTTTACATATTTTGCACAATCATCATCATCAGCTATTTATATGGCACCACTAATTCCACTGTGCTGTACAGAGAACTCACATCAGTCCCTGCCCCTTGGAACTCACAGTCTAAATTGTGATATTCATAAGTATTAACTAAAATAAAATGAAATCTTAATTTCAGCATAAGTACATCGACACTTTTATGTTTTTTTTTGGGGGGGGGGGCTCAACTTACTCCTCATAATGGAGTTTCACGCTAAATCTTACTTGTCTTTTGAAATGATAAACCTCTATCTTTGTCTCTTATGTCACATGTTTTCTGCACAGCACTGTTCGTCAATATCACTTATACACTCACATATACAGTTGTATGAAAAATGTTGGGCACCCATGGTCAAATTGCATGATCACTGAATCTCCTAGCGAAAATAAGTTATCACAACTTTTTCAGGGTACACACTTCAACATGACATATTCTACAATTTTATTGCACAATAGTTATTTGTTTGTAGATTTTAATCTATTGACAACAAAACAAAGCATTGAATGCAAATGTATTCGTACTCTGTCATCTCTTTTGGCAGAAACACAGCTCCCATGCATACAATATCATGCGGCCAACAAAGAGTCCCGCTTTAGGATTTTTACCTACTCTGACTTGCAGAAATCTTCTAGCTCAAAAATATCCACAGTTCTTTTAGCATGCATAGCATGTTTAAGATCTCCCCAGACTTTTTCTTAAAAATAATAATATGGAAGTAGCTAACCCATTCCTTCCTTCCCATTTATTTTTAAAAGGGAACGAAGGAATGTGTGTACTACTGAAAAAAAATTCAACAAAAAATAATAATATTCAAGTGAGCAGACTGTGAAGTCCATTCCACATCCTTAAACTTGGGTGGAAATTATATTATTTTGGGACTCCAGTGGTAGTCATTGGGATCACTGGAAGATAATGTGAACTGCACATGTGTCTTGGTTTAACGACATTTGTGGGTGGAAATGGTGATCTGCTCATATAATTCTCAGTTTTCACAGTATTCATAGTACATTTTTAGATTACAGGAAGTTGTAATCAGGTGTGCATGCGTGGTACAGCGATGGGTACACCAACACATGTGCAGGGTTGATTATTTCAATACTTATGTTTTAATTATTAAAGTGTGTTCTAAATATACTATACCATATTGGCCTTCTCTGTCTGATTATACTGTATTAGCATTTATGCAACATTTATTCAGGGGAACAAGTAAGAGCGCCCAAGATTAAATAGTCTCTGCAGCTTCAGTTATGTCTTGGACGTAAAACTCATGAAAATTACAATGAAGCCAAATAATAAAGTGTGGTCACATGACAATTTGCGCTTCATTGTAATTTTTTTGTGATTATTCAGATTAGCCACCATTTATTTTCACATTGATATAGGGTCATTTTTGCATCTCATTTCTATAATTATTCAAAGATTGGAGAATTAAAATGATTGTACTAGAGGGCACCTTTCTGTCTTTTATTCAAAATGTAAGCTTTATCCTTGATAGACAACAGAGTTTCTCAGAATTTAGGACTGCTATTGAAGAGGAAGTGCATCAAACGAATTATGAATTTAGCACTTTACAATATATTGTTTACACTAAATATTTGCTTAATACAAACCTTAACCAAGCCAGGATATTGGTTATCAATTGTTTTATAAATGAGATATTGTTGATATAACAACTAAACCCTCTAACTTACTGATGAGTGAAAATGAATAAAACATCCTCATTTCACTGATTTTGTTGAATGCACATGATACTATAAACATCAATTTTTAAGTAATTACCTTTAAAATAAATTTATTTAGAATAATAATTTACAGATTTAACTTAATTCAATTTGTGAATTGATTTGTAAATGTTTTAGCCCATTTTTAAACAGAAAATAATTTACCTTGGTGTAATGTAAACGTACTCAATTGGTAATTTTTAGTTTGTAAGCTTTTTAAAACGAATGTGCATTCTCCGTTTCCAACTTCATTCCCTATCTCATTGCATTGGACAATGTAACTTGCATTTCTTTTATTTCTCACTTCATTTTGTTTACTTGCCCTGGTCTCTTGCTATTCATTCTCAAACCTATATTTAATACCACATTGTTTTACAAACTGCCTTTCTTACTATATGGCACTTGACATTAATTCTGAAATTACAACACCTTCCATGTACTCCATCACACTCTTTTATCCATACTGCTTCTACACTACACTACTCCCCTCTGAGTTCATGAGTTTCTTTCCAGTCTACATTACTTAATAACAATATCCTAAACCTGTCAGCAGAAAATAAGGCCTTTAAATATTACATTCATCTCTACCTCTCAAACCTTTATATTAGAGATGAGCGCACTCGGATTTATGAAATCCGAGCCCACCCGAACGTTGCCGATCCGGGTCGGATCCGAGACAGATCCGGGTATTGGCGCCAAATTCAAATCTGAAACTGAGGCTCTGACTCATAATCCCGTTGTCGGATCTCGCGATACTCGGATCCTATAAATTCCCCGCTAGTCGCCGCCGTCTTCACTCGGGCATTGATCAGGGAAGAGGGAGGGTGTGTTAGGTGGTCCTCTGTCCTGCTATATCTCGTGCTGTTCAGTTCAGTGCTGTGCTGTGCTGTGCTGTGCTGTGCTGTGCTGTGCTCAGTCCAGTGGTGCTGTGTCCTGTGCTCTGTCCTTCTGAGGTCAGTGGTGCTGCTTGGTCCTGTGCTGTGTCCTGTTCAGTCCAGTGGTGCTGTGTCCTGTGCTCTGTGCTTCTAAGGGCATAGTTATTTCCCCAATATTCCCCTGTGTTTAAAAAAATAAAAAAAAGTTATTTAAAAAAATACCAAAAACTAATTTAATTTTTTTTTAATTACCACAAAATTTGCACAACCAATCCTGCAGTATAAGCCCATTGGTACTGCAATATTACCAAGTTCACACATTCAGCAGTAAAAGTCCAGTGGTACTGCAATATTACAAAGTTCACACATTCTGCAGTATCAGTCCAGTGGTGCTGTGTCCTGTGCTCTGTCCTGCTGAGTTCAGTAGTGCTGCTGGGTCCTGTGCTGTCTCCTGTTCAGTCCAGTGGTGCTGTGTCCTGTGCTCTGTGCTTCTAAGGGCATAGTTATTTCCCCATTATTCCCAAGTTTTTAAAAAATAAAAAAAAAGTTATGAAAAAAATTAAAATAAAAAATTAAAAAAAAAAAGTAATTATAACCAAATTTGCAAAACCAATCCAGCAGTATAAGTCCATTGGTACTGCAATATTACCAAGTTCACACATTCTGCAGTATCTTGTGCTACATATAATGGAGACCAAAAATTTGAAGGATAAAGTAGGGAAAGATCAAGACCCACTTCCTCCTAATGCTGAAGCTGCTGCCACTAGTCATGACATAGACGGTGAAATGCCATCAACGTCGTCTTCCAAGCCCGATGCCCAATCTCGTAGTACCGGGCATGTAAAATCCAAAAAGACCAAGTTAAGAAAAAGTAGCAAAAAGAGAAACTTAAAATGATCTGAGGAGAAACGTAAAGTTGCCAATATGCCATTTACTAAACGGAGTGGCAAGGAACGGCTTAGGCCCTGGCCCGTGTTCATGACTAGTGGTTCAGCTTTACCCACGGATCTTATCCCTCCTCCTCCTCCCCCCCTACAAAAAATTGAAGAGAGTTATGCTGTCAGCAACAAAACAGCAAACAACTCTGCCTTCTAAAGAGAAATTATCACAAATCCTCAAGGCGAGTCCAAGGGTGTTGGTGGTTGTCAAGCCTGACCTTCCCATCACTGTACGGAAAGAGGTGGCTCGGGAGGAGCCTATTGATGATGTAGCTGGCGCTGTGGAGGAACTTGATGATGAGGATGGTGATGTGGTTATTGTAAATGAGGCACCAGGGGGGAAACAGCTGATGTCCATGGGATGAAAAAGCCCATCGTCATGCCTGGTCAGAAGACCAAAAAATGCACCTCTTCAGTCTGGAGTTATTTTTATCCAAATCCAGACAACCAATGTATGGCCATATGTAGCTTATGCAAAGCTCAAATAAGCAGGGGTAAGGATCTTGCCCACCTAGGAACATCCTCCCTTATACGTCACCTGAATAACCTTCATAGTTCAGTGGTTAGTTCAGGAACTGGGGCTAGGACCCTCATCGGTACAGGGACACCTAAATCCCGTGGTCCAGTTGGATACACACCAGCAACACCCTCCTCGTCAACTTCCTCCAGAATCTCCATCAGATTCAGTCCTGCAGCCCAAGTCAGCAGCCAGACTGAGTCCTCCTCAATACGGGATTCATCCGAGGAATCCTGCAGCGGTACGCCTACTACTGCCACTGCTGCTGTTGCTGCTGTTAGTCGGTCATCTTCCCAGAGGGGAAGTCGTAAGACCGCTAAGTCTTTCACAAAACAATTGACCGTCCAACAGTCGTTTGCCATGACCACAAAATACGATAGTAGTCACCCTATTGCAAAGCGTATAACTGCGGCTGTAACTGCAATGTTGGTGTTAGACGTGCGCCCGGTGTCCGCCATCAGTGGAGTGGGATTTAGAGGGTTGATGGATGTATTGTGTCCCCGGTACCAAATCCCGTCGAGATTCCATTTCACTAGGCAGGCGATACCAAAAATGTACAGAGAAGTACGATCAAGTGTCCTCAGTGCTCTAAAAAATGCAGTTGTACCCACTGTCCACTTAACCACGGACATGTGGACAAGTGGTTCTGGGCAAACGAAGGACTATATGACTGTGACAGCCCACTGGGTAGATGCATCCCCTTCCTCAGCAACAGCAACAGCTGCATCAGTAGCAGCATCTACAAAATGGCTGCTCGTGCAAAGGCAGGCAACATTGTGTATTACAGGCTTTAATAAGAGGCACAACGCTGACAACATATTAGAGAAACTGAGGGAAATTATCTCCCAGTGGCTTACCCCACTTAGACTCTCATGGGGATTTGTGGTGTCAGACAATGCCAGTAACATTGTGCGGGCATTAAATATGGGCAATTTCCAGCACGTCCCATGTTTTGCCCACACCATTAATTTGGTGGTGCAGCATTACCTCAAGAGTGACAGGGGTGTGCAGGAGATGCTTGCGGTGGCGCGCAAAATTGCTGGACACTTTCGGCATTCAGCCAGTGCCTACCGCAGACTAGAGGCACATCAAAAAAGCATGAACCTGCCCTGCCATCACCTCAAACAAGAGGTTGTGACGCGCTGGAACTCCACCCTCTATATGCTGCAGAGGATGGAGGAGCAGCAAAAGGCCATTCAGGCCTACACAGCCACCTACGACATAGGCAAAGGAGTGGGGATGCGCCTCAGTCAAGCGCAGTGGAGACTGATTTCCGTGTTGTGCAAGGTTCTGCAGCCATTTGAACTTGCCACACGAGAAGTCAGTTCCGACACTGCCAGCTTGAGTCAGGTCATTCCCCTGATCAGGCTGTTGCAGAAGCAGCTGGAGAAAGTGAGGGAGGAGCTGGTAAGCCATTGCGATTACACCAAGCATGTAGCTCTTGTGGATGTAGCCCTTCGTACGCTTTGCCAGGATCCGAGGGTGGTCACTCTTTTAAAGTCAGAGGAATACATTCTGGCCACCGTGCTCGATCCTCGGTTTAAAGCGTATGTTGTGTCTCTGTTTCCGGCGGACACAAGTCTACAGCGGTGCAAAGACCTGCTGGTCAGGAGATTGTCCTCTGAAGAGGACCGTGACATGCCAACAGCACCACCCTCATTTTCTTCCACATCTATGGCTGCGAGGAAAAAGCTCAGTTTTCCCAAAAGAGGCGCTGGCGGGGATGCTGATAACATCTGGTCCGGACTGAAGGACCTGCCAACCATTGCAGACATGTCTACTCTTGCTGCATTGGATGCTGTCACAATAGAAAAAATTGTGGATGATTACTTTGCTGACACCATCCAAGTAGACATGTCAGACAGTCCATATTGTTACTGGCAGGAAAAAAAGGCAGTTTGGAAGCCCCTGTACAACTGGAGGGGGGACTGAGTTATCCCCCCTCCAGTGTGTACTCAGAAAGAGTTTTTAGTGCAGCGGGGAACCTGTTCAGTGAGCGGCGAAGGAGGTTGCTTCCTCATAACGTTGAAAAAATGATGTTTATAAAAATGAATAATCAATTCCTCAATGAAGTACAGCACTGCCCTCCAGATAGTACAGAGGGACCTGTGGTTGTGGAGTCCAGCGGGGACAAATTGATAATGTGTGATGAGGAGGAAGTACACACTGTAGGGGGAGAGGAATCAGAGGTTGAGGATGAGGACGACATTTTGCCTCAGTAGAGCCTGTTTAGTCTGTACAGGGAGAGATGAATAGCTTTTTTGGTGTGGGGGCCCAAACAAACCAATCATTTCAGCCAAAGTTGTTTGGTAGGCCCTGTCGCTGAAATGATTGGTTTGTTAAGCGTGCATGTCCTATTTCAACAACATAAGGGTGGGTGTGAGGGCCCAAGGACAATTCCATCTTGGAACTTTTTTTTTTTGCATTATATGACCAATCAACAGTCGTTTGCCATGTTCAAAAAGTAAAACCAAATTTAAACAAATTCAAGACATTAAACCAAAAGTAAAATGACCTGTCATAATTTAAAACAAGAGGTATTGACGTGCTCTAAAACGACTGTATTGTTGTTTATATTTTATAAACACTACAATTTGAAAGCTTGAGTCTTTCAATGAAAAAGTAACTGTCCATTGCACGAATATTTGCAACAGGGACAATTTTAGGGTTAAGAAAGTCAACTAATAACACTTCGACGCTGTCTGTCTTTATAAACACTACACTTGGAAGTTGGAGGAGGTATTGTGGCCCCAGCACCAAATTTACTACCGGGGCCACTCCACTGTGCAGTCCATTTTTAGGTGTATCAGATATTAAACAACGGTGACAGTTGATGCACAATTTTATAATTATATTGTTGGCGCTGTAAAAAATTGTGTTCCGGGCACACCACACTACGCAGTCCATACCCTTTTTTGGTGGAATTCTGACCCGTGGAGGGTTTTTTAATTATATTGTGGCCTCGGTACCAAATTGTGTACCGGGTCCACCACACTACGCAGTCAAGATAGATAGATGCGTATCATAGATAAAGTACATTCAGTGTTGTGGGGCAAATTGAAAAATATTCAAAATGCACTGACAATATCAAAAACAAGAGGTTTTCACACATTGAAACTCCAAAATGTATATGATGGAGGAGCAGCCGTATGTGCAGTGTAATGGAGACCTGTTGAAGGTTTTTTATATATTTTATTGTGGTGCCCAGTGCCCACTACTCTACGCAGTCCAGATACTACTTTTGGGTGTAATTCAGACCTGTTGAAGGTTTTCTATATATTTTTTATAGCAGTGCCCAGTGCCAACTACTCTACGCAGTCCAGATACTACTTTTGGGTGTAATTCAGACCTGTTGAAGGTTTTCTATATATTTTATTATGGTGCCCAGTGCCCACTACTCTATGCAGTCCAGATACTATTTTTGGGGGTAATTCTGACCTGTTGAAGGTTTTCTATATATTATATTGTGGTGGCCAGTGGCCAGTCCTCTACGCAGTCCAGATACTATTTTTGGGTGTAATTCTGACCTGTTGAAGGTTTTCTATATATTATATTGTGGTGGCCAGTGGCCAGTGGCCAGTCCTCTATGCAGTCCAGATACTATTTTTGGGTGTAATGCAGACCTGTTTAAGGTTTTCTATATATTATATTGTGGTGGCCAGTGGCCAGTTCTCTACGCAGTCCAGATACTATGTTTGGGTGTAATTCAGACCTGTTGAAGGTTTTCTATATATTTTATTGTGGTGCCCAGTGCCCACTACTCTACGCAGTCCAGATACTATTTTTGGGTGTAATTCTGACCTGTTGAAGGTTTTCTATATATTATATTGTGGTGGCCAGTGGCCAGTCCTCTACGCAGTCCAGATACTATTTTTGGGTGTAATTCAGACCCGTTGAAGGTTTTCTATATATTTTTTATTGTGGTGCCCAGTGCCCACTACTCTACGCAGTCCAGATACTATTTTTGGGTGTAATTCAGACCTGTTGAAGGTTTTCTATATATTATATTGTGGTGGCCAGTGGCCAGTCCTCTACGCAGTCCAGATACTATTTTTGGGTGTAATGCAGACCTGTTGAAGGTTTTCTATATATTATATTGTGGTGGCCAGTGGCCAGTCCTCTACGCAGTCCAGATACTATTTTTGGGTGTAATGCAGACCTGTTGAAGGTTTTCTATATATTTTTTATTGTGGTGCCCAGTGCCCACTACTCTACGCAGTCCAGATACTATTTGTAGGTGTAATTCAGACCTGTTGAAGGTTTTCTATATATTTTTTATTGTGGTGCCCAGTGCCCACTACTTTACGCAGTCCAGATACTATTTTTGGGTGTAATTCAGACCTGTTGAAGGTTTTCTATATATTATATTGTGGTGGCCAGTGGCCAGTCCTCTACGCAGTCCAGATACTATTTTTGGGTGTAATTCAGACCTGTTGAAGGTTTTCTATATATTATATTGTGGTGGCCAGTGGCCAGTGGCCAGTCCTCTATGCAGTCCAGATACTATTTTTGGGTGTAATGCAGACCTGTTGAAGGTTTTCTATATATTATATTGTGGTGGCCAGTGGCCAGTTCTCTACGCAGTCCAGATACTATGTTTAGGTGTAATTCAGACCTGTTGAAGGTTTTCTATATATTTTATTGTGATGCCCAGTGGCCAGTCCTCTACGCAGTCCAGATACTATTTTTGGGTGTAATTCTGACCTGTTGAAGGTTTTCTATATTTTATATTGTGGTGGCCAGTGGCCAGTCCTCTACGCAGTCCAGATACTATTTTTCGGTGTAATTCAGACCTGTTGAAGGTTTTCTATATATTTTTTATTGTGGTGCCCAGTGCCCACTACTCTACGCAGTCCAGATACTATTTTTGGGTGTAATTCAGACCTGTTGAAGGTTTTCTATATATTTTTTATTGTGGTGCCCAGTGCCCACTACTCTACGCAGTCCAGATACTATTTTTGGGTGTAATTCAGACCTGCTGAAGGTTTTCTATATATTATATTGTGGTGGCCAGTGGCCAGTCCTCTACGCAGTCCAGATACTATTTTTGGGTGTAATTCAGACCTGTTGAAGTTTTTCTATATATTATATTGTGGTGGCCAGTGGCCAGTCCTCTACGCAGTCCAGATACTATTTTTGGGTGTAATGCAGACCTGTTGAAGGTTTTCTATATATTATATTGTGGTGGCCAGTGGCCAGTGGCCAGTCCTCTACGCAGTCCAGATACTATTTTTGGGTGTAATGCAGACCTGTTGAAGGTTTTCTATATATTTTTTATTGTGGTGCCCAGTGCCCACTACTCTATGCAGTCCAGATACTATTTGTAGGTGTAATTCAGACCTGTTGAAGGTTTTCTATATATTATATTGTGGTGGCCAGTGGCCAGTTCTCTACGCAGTCCAGATACTATGTTTGCGTGTAATTCAGACCTGTTGAAGGTTTTCTATATATTTTATTGTGGTGCCCAGTGCCCACTACTCTACGCAGTCCAGATACTATTTTTGGGTGTAATTCTGACCTGTTGAAGGTTTTCTATATATTTTTTATTGTGGTGCCCAGTGCCCACTACTCTACGCAGTCCAGATACTATTTTTAGGTGTAATTCAGACCTGTTGAAGGTTTTCTATATATTTTTTATTGTGGTGCCCAGTGCCCACTACTCTACGCAGTCCAGATACTATTTTTGGGTGTAATTCAGACCTGTTGAAGGTTTTCTATATATTATATTGTGGTGGTAAGTGGCCAGTCCTCTACGCAGTCCAGATACTATTTTTGGGTGTAATGCAGACCTGTTGAAGGTTTTCTATATATTATATTGTGGTGGCCAGTGGCCAGTGGCCAGTCCTCTACGCAGTCCAGATACTATTTTTGGGTGTAATGCAGACCTGTTGAAGGTTTTCTATATATTTTTTATTGTGGTGCCCAGTGCCCACTACTCTACGCAGTCCAGATACTATTTTTAGGTGTAATTCAGACCTGTTGAGGGTTTTCTATATATTTTTTATTGTGGTGCCCAGTGCCCACTACTCTACGCAGTCCAGATACTATTTTTGGGTGTAATTCAGACCTGTTGAAGGTTTTCTATATATTATATTGTGGCCAGTGGCCAGTCCTCTACGCAGTCCAGATACTATTTTTGGGTGTAATTCAGACCTGTTGAAGGTTTTCTATATATTATATTGTGGTGGCCAGTGGCCAGTGGCCAGTCCTCTACGCAGTCCAGATACTATTTTTGGGTGTAATGCAGACCTGTTGAAGGTTTTCTATATATTATATTGTGGTGGCCAGTGGCCAGTTCGCTACGCAGTCCAGATACTATGTTTGGGTGTAATTCAGACCTGTTGAAGGTTTTCTATATATTTTTTATTGTGGTGCCCAGTGCCCACTACTCTACGCAGTCCAGATACTACTTTTGGGTGTAATTCAGACCTGTTGAAGGTTTTCTATATATTTTATTGTGGTGCCTAGTGCCCACTACTCTACGCAGTCCAGATACTATTTTTGGGTGTAATTCTGACCTGTTGAAGGTTTTCTATATATTATATTGTGGTGGCCAGTGCCAGTCCTCTACGCAGTCCAGATACTATTTTTGGGTGTAATGCAGACCTGTTGAAGATTTTCTATGTATTATATTGTGGTGGCCAGTGGCCAGTCTTCCACGCAGTCCAGATACTATTTTTGGGTGTAATTCAGACCTGTTGAAGGTTTTCTATATATTTTTTATTGTGGTGCCCAGTGCCCACTACTCTACGCAGTCCAGATACTATTTTTGGGTGTAATTGAGACCTGTTGAAGGTTTTCTATATATTTTTTATTGTGGTGCCCAGTGCCTACTACTCTACGCAGTGCAGATACTATTTTTGGGTGTAATTCAGACCTGTTGAAGGTTTTCTATATATTATATTGTGGTGGCCAGTGGCCAGTCCTCTACGCAGTCCAGATACTATTTTTGGGTGTAATGCAGACCTGTTGAAGGTTTTCTAAATATTATATTGTGGTGGCCAGTGGCCAGTGGCCAGTCCTCTACGCAGTCCAGATACTATTTTTGGGTGTAATTCAGACCTGTTGAAGGTTTTCTATATATTTTTTATTGTGGTGCCCAGTGCCCACTACTCTACCCAGTCCAGATACTATTTTTAGGTGTAATTCAGACCTGTTGAAGGTTTTCTATATATTATATTGTGGTGGCCAGTGGCCAGTCCTCTACGCAGTCCAGATACTATTTTTGGGTGTAATGCAGACCTGTTGAAGGTTTCCTATATATTATATTGTGGTGGCCAGTGGCCAGTGGCCAGTCCTCTACGCAGTCCAGATACTATGTTTGGGTGTAATTCAGACCTGTTGAAGGTTTTCTATATATTTTTTATTGTGGTGCCCAGTGCCCACTACTCTACGCAGTCCAGATACTATTTTTAGGTGTAATTCAGACCTGTTGAAGGTTTTCTATATATTTTTTATTGTGGTGCCCAGTGCCCACTACTCTACGCAGTCCAGATACTATTTTTGGGTGTAATTCAGACCTGTTGAAGGTTTTCTATATATTATATTGTGGTGGCCAGTGGCCAGTCCTCTACGCAGTCCAGATACTATTTTTGGGTGTAATTCAGACCTGTTGAAGGTTTTCTATATATTATATTGTGGTGGCCAGTGGCCAGTGGCCAGTCCTCTATGCAGTCCAGATACTATTTTTGGGTCTAATGCAGACCTGTTGAAGGTTTTCTATACATTATATTGTGGTGGCCAGTGGCCAGTTCTCTACGCAGTCCAGATACTATGTTTGGGTGTAATTCAGACCTGTTGAAGGTTTTCTATATATTTTATTGTGGTGCCCAGTGCCCACTACTCTACGCAGTCCAGATACTATTTTTGGGTGTAATTCTGACCTGTTGAAGGTTTTCTATATATTATATTGTGGTGGCCAGTGGCCAGTCCTCTACGCAGTCCAGATACTTTTTTTGGGTGTAATTCAGACCTGTTGAAGGTTTTCTATATATTTTTTATTGTGGTGCCCAGTGCCCACTACTCTACGCAGTCCAGATACTATTTTTGGGTGTAATTCAGACCTGTTGAAGGTTTTCTATATATTATATTGTGGTGGCCAGTGGCCAGTCCTCTACGCAGTCCAGATACTATTTTTGGGTGTATTTCAGACCTGTTGAAGGTTTTCTATATATTATATTGTGGTGGCCAGTGGCCAGTCCTCTACGCAGTCCAGATACTATTTTTGGGTGTAATGCAGACCTGTTGAAGGTTTTCTATATATTATATTGTGGTGGCCAGTGGCCAGTCCTCTACGCAGTCCAGATACTATTTTTGGGTGTAATTCAGACCTGTTGAAGGTTTTCTATATATTATATTGTGTTGGCCAGTGGCCAGTCCTCTACGCAGTCCAGATACTATTTTTGGGTGTAATGCAGACCTGTTGAAGGTTTTCTATATATTATATTGTGGTGGCCAGTGGCCAGTCCTCTACGCAGTTCAGATACTATTTTTGGGTGTAATTCAGACCTGTTGAAGGTTTTCTATATATTATATTGTGGTGGCCAGTGCCAGTCCTCTACGCAGTCCAGATACTATTTTTGGGTGTAATGCAGACCTGTTGAAGGTTTTCTATGTATTATATTGTGGTGGCCAGTGGCCAGTCCTCTACGCAGTCCAGATACTATTTTTGGGTGTAATTCAGACCTGTTGAAGGTTTTCTATATATTTTTTATTGTGGTGCCCAGTGCCCACTTCTCTACGCAGTCCAGATACTATTTTTGGGTGTAATTCAGACCTGTTGAAGGTTTTCTATATATTTTTTATTGTGGTGCCCAGTGCCTACTACTCTACGCAGTCCAGATACTATTTTTGGGTGTAATTCAGACCTGTTGAAGGTTTTCTATATATTATATTGTGGTGGCCAGTGGCCAGTCCTCTACGCAGTCCAGATACTATTTTTGGGTGTAATGCAGACCTGTTGAAGGTTTTCTAAATATTATATTGTGGTGGCCAGTTGCCAGTGGCCAGTCCTCTACGCAGTCCAGATACTATTTTTGGGTGTAATTCAGACCTGTTGAAGGTTTTCTATATATTTTTTATTGTGGTGCCCAGTGCCCACTACTCTACGCAGTCCAGATACTATTTTTAGGTGTAATTCAGACCTGTTGAAGGTTTTCTATATATTATATTGTGGTGGCCAGTGGCCAGTCCTCTACGCAGTCCAGATACTATTTTTGGGTGTAATGCAGACCTGTTGAAGGTTTCCTATATATTATATTGTGGTGGCCAGTGGCCAGTGGCCAGTCCTCTACGCAGTCCAGATACTATTTTTGGGTGTAATTCAGACCTGTTGAAGGTTTTCTATATATTTTTTATTGTGGTGCCCAGTGCCCACTACTCTACGCAGTCCAGATACTATTTTTGGGTGTAATTCTGACCTGTTGAAGGTTTTCTATATATTATATTGTGGTGGCCAGTGGCCAGTCCTCTACGCAGTCCAGATACTTTTTTTGGGTGTAATTCAGACCTGTTGAAGGTTTTCTATATATTTTTTATTGTGGTGCCCAGTGCCCACTACTCTACGCAGTCCAGATACTATTTTTGGGTGTAATTCAGACCTGTTGAAGGTTTTCTATATATTATATTGTGGTGGCCAGTGGCCAGTCCTCTACGCAGTCCAGATACTATTTTTGGGTGTATTTCAGACCTGTTGAAGGTTTTCTATATATTATATTGTGGTGGCCAGTGGCCAGTCCTCTACGCAGTCCAGATACTATTTTTGGGTGTAATGCAGACCTGTTGAAGGTTTTCTATATATTATATTGTGGTGGCCAGTGGCCAGTCCTCTACGCAGTCCAGATACTATTTTTGGGTGTAATTCAGACCTGTTGAAGGTTTTCTATATATTATATTGTGTTGGCCAGTGGCCAGTCCTCTACGCAGTCCAGATACTATTTTTGGGTGTAATGCAGACCTGTTGAAGGTTTTCTATATATTATATTGTGGTGGCCAGTGGCCAGTCCTCTACGCAGTTCAGATACTATTTTTGGGTGTAATTCAGACCTGTTGAAGGTTTTCTATATATTATATTGTGGTGGCCAGTGCCAGTCCTCTACGCAGTCCAGATACTATTTTTGGGTGTAATGCAGACCTGTTGAAGGTTTTCTATGTATTATATTGTGGTGGCCAGTGGCCAGTCCTCTACGCAGTCCAGATACTATTTTTGGGTGTAATTCAGACCTGTTGAAGGTTTTCTATATATTTTTTATTGTGGTGCCCAGTGCCCACTACTCTACGCAGTCCAGATACTATTTTTGGGTGTAATTCAGACCTGTTGAAGGTTTTCTATATATTTTTTATTGTGGTGCCCAGTGCCTACTACTCTACGCAGTCCAGATACTATTTTTGGGTGTAATTCAGACCTGTTGAAGGTTTTCTATATATTATATTGTGGTGGCCAGTGGCCAGTCCTCTACGCAGTCCAGATACTATTTTTGGGTGTAATGCAGACCTGTTGAAGGTTTTCTAAATATTATATTGTGGTGGCCAGTTGCCAGTGGCCAGTCCTCTACGCAGTCCAGATACTATTTTTGGGTGTAATTCAGACCTGTTGAAGGTTTTCTATATATTTTTTATTGTGGTGCCCAGTGCCCACTACTCTACGCAGTCCAGATACTATTTTTAGGTGTAATTCAGACCTGTTGAAGGTTTTCTATATATTATATTGTGGTGGCCAGTGGCCAGTCCTCTACGCAGTCCAGATACTATTTTTGGGTGTAATTCAGACCTGTTGAAGGTTTTCTATATATTATATTGTGGTGGCCAGTGGCCAGTGGCCAGTCCTCTATGCAGTCCAGATACTATTTTTGGGTGTATTTCAGACCTGTTGAAGGTTTTCTATATATTATATTGTGGTGGCCAGTGGCCAGTCCTCTACGCAGTCCAGATACTATTTTTGGGTGTAATGCAGACCTGTTGAAGGTTTTCTATATATTATATTGTGGTGGCCAGTGGCCAGTCCTCTACGCAGTCCAGATACTATTTTTGGGTGTAATTCAGACCTGTTGAAGGTTTTCTATATATTAAATTGTGGTGGCCAGTGGCCAGTCCTCTACGCAGTCCAGATACTATTTTTGGGTGTAATGCAGACCTGTTGAAGGTTTTCTATATATTATATTGTGGTGGCCAGTGGCCAGTCCTCTACGCAGTTCAGATACTATTTTTGGGTGTAATTCAGACCTGTTGAAGGTTTTCTATATATTTTTTATTGTGGTGCCCAGTGCCCACTACTCTACGCAGTCCAGATACTATTTTTGGGTGTAATTCAGACCTGTTGAAGGTTTTCTATATATTTTTTATTGTGGTGCCCAGTGCCCACTACTCTACGCAGTCCAGATACTAATTTTGGGTGTAATTCAGACCTGTTGAAGGTTTTCTATATATTATATTGTGGTGGTAAGTGGCCAGTCCTCTACGCAGTCCAGATACTATTTTTGGGTGTAATGCAGACCTGTTGAAGGTTTTCTATATAT
This sequence comes from Mixophyes fleayi, assembly GCF_038048845.1. NCBI lineage: Eukaryota > Metazoa > Chordata > Amphibia > Anura > Limnodynastidae > Mixophyes > Mixophyes fleayi. The sequence goes on from NC_134405.1 coordinate 188,245,353, forward strand.
TATATTGTGGTGGCCAGTGGCCAGTGGCCAGTCCTCTACGCAGTCCAGATACTATTTTTGGGTGTAATGCAGACCTGTTGAAGGTTTTCTATATATTTTTTATTGTGGTGCCCAGTGCCCACTACTCTACGCAGTCCAGATACTATTTTTAGGTGTAATTCAGACCTGTTGAAGGTTTTCTATATATTTTTTATTGTGGTGCCCAGTGCCCACTACTCTACGCAGTCCAGATACTATTTTTGGGTGTAATTCAGACCTGTTGAAGGTTTTCTATATATTATATTGTGGTGGCCAGTGGCCAGTGGCCAGTCCTCTACGCAGTCCAGATACTATTTTTGGGTGTAATGCAGACCTGTTGAAGGTTTTCTATATATTATATTGTGGTGGCCAGTGGCCAGTTCGCTACGCAGTCCAGATACTATGTTTGGGTGTAATTCAGACCTGTTGAAGGTTTTCTATATATTATATTGTGGTGGTAAGTGGCCAGTCCTCTACGCAGTCCAGATACTATTTTTGGGTGTAATGCAGACCTGTTGAAGGTTTTCTATATATTATATTGTGGTGGCCAGTGGCCAGTGGCCAGTCCTCTACGCAGTCCAGATACTATTTTTGGGTGTAATGCAGACCTGTTGAAGGTTTTCTATATATTTTTTATTGTGGTGCCCAGTGCCCACTACTCTACGCAGTCCAGATACTATTTTTAGGTGTAATTCAGACCTGTTGAGGGTTTTCTATATATTTTTTATTGTGGTGCCCAGTGCCCACTACTCTACGCAGTCCAGATACTATTTTTGGGTGTAATTCAGACCTGTTGAAGGTTTTCTATATATTATATTGTGGCCAGTGGCCAGTCCTCTACGCAGTCCAGATACTATTTTTGGGTGTAATTCAGACCTGTTGAAGGTTTTCTATATATTATATTGTGGTGGCCAGTGGCCAGTGGCCAGTCCTCTACGCAGTCCAAATACTATTTTTGGGTGTAATGCAGACCTGTTGAAGGTTTTCTATATATTATATTGTGGTGGCCAGTGGCCAGTTCGCTACGCAGTCCAGATACTATGTTTGGGTGTAATTCAGACCTGTTGAAGGTTTTCTATATATTTTTTATTGTGGTGCCCAGTGCCCACTACTCTACGCAGTCCAGATACTACTTTTGGGTGTAATTCAGACCTGTTGAAGGTTTTCTATATATTTTATTGTGGTGCCTAGTGCCCACTACTCTACGCAGTCCAGATACTATTTTTGGGTGTAATTCTGACCTGTTGAAGGTTTTCTATATATTATATTGTGGTGGCCAGTGCCAGTCCTCTACGCAGTCCAGATACTATTTTTGGGTGTAATGCAGACCTGTTGAAGATTTTCTATGTATTATATTGTGGTGGCCAGTGGCCAGTCTTCCACGCAGTCCAGATACTATTTTTGGGTGTAATTCAGACCTGTTGAAGGTTTTCTATATATTTTTTATTGTGGTGCCCAGTGCCCACTACTCTACGCAGTCCAGATACTATTTTTGGGTGTAATTGAGACCTGTTGAAGGTTTTCTATATATTTTTTATTGTGGTGCCCAGTGCCTACTACTCTACGCAGTGCAGATACTATTTTTGGGTGTAATTCAGACCTGTTGAAGGTTTTCTATATATTATATTGTGGTGGCCAGTGGCCAGTCCTCTACGCAGTCCAGATACTATTTTTGGGTGTAATGCAGACCTGTTGAAGGTTTTCTAAATATTATATTGTGGTGGCCAGTGGCCAGTGGCCAGTCCTCTACGCAGTCCAGATACTATTTTTGGGTGTAATTCAGACCTGTTGAAGGTTTTCTATATATTTTTTATTGTGGTGCCCAGTGCCCACTACTCTACCCAGTCCAGATACTATTTTTAGGTGTAATTCAGACCTGTTGAAGGTTTTCTATATATTATATTGTGGTGGCCAGTGGCCAGTCCTCTACGCAGTCCAGATACTATTTTTGGGTGTAATGCAGACCTGTTGAAGGTTTCCTATATATTATATTGTGGTGGCCAGTGGCCAGTGGCCAGTCCTCTACGCAGTCCAGATACTATGTTTGGGTGTAATTCAGACCTGTTGAAGGTTTTCTATATATTTTTTATTGTGGTGCCCAGTGCCCACTACTCTACGCAGTCCAGATACTATTTGTAGGTGTAATTCAGACCTGTTGAAGGTTTTCTATATATTTTTTATTGTGGTGCCCAGTGCCCACTACTCTACGCAGTCCAGATACTATTTTTGGGTGTAATTCAGACCTGTTGAAGGTTTTCTATATATTATATTGTGGTGGCCAGTGGCCAGTCCTCTACGCAGTCCAGATACTATTTTTGGGTGTAATTCAGACCTGTTGAAGGTTTTCTATATATTATATTGTGGTGGCCAGTGGCCAGTGGCCAGTCCTCTATGCAGTCCAGATACTATTTTTGGGTCTAATGCAGACCTGTTGAAGGTTTTCTATACATTATATTGTGGTGGCCAGTGGCCAGTTCTCTACGCAGTCCAGATACTATGTTTGGGTGTAATTCAGACCTGTTGAAGGTTTTCTATATATTTTATTGTGGTGCCCAGTGCCCACTACTCTACGCAGTCCAGATACTATTTTTGGGTGTAATTCTGACCTGTTGAAGGTTTTCTATATATTATATTGTGGTGGCCAGTGGCCAGTCCTCTACGCAGTCCAGATACTTTTTTTGGGTGTAATTCAGACCTGTTGAAGGTTTTCTATATATTTTTTATTGTGGTGCCCAGTGCCCACTACTCTACGCAGTCCAGATACTATTTTTGGGTGTAATTCAGACCTGTTGAAGGTTTTCTATATATTATATTGTGGTGGCCAGTGGCCAGTCCTCTACGCAGTCCAGATACTATTTTTGGGTGTATTTCAGACCTGTTGAAGGTTTTCTATATATTATATTGTGGTGGCCAGTGGCCAGTCCTCTACGCAGTCCAGATACTATTTTTGGGTGTAATGCAGACCTGTTGAAGGTTTTCTATATATTATATTGTGGTGGCCAGTGGCCAGTCCTCTACGCAGTCCAGATACTATTTTTGGGTGTAATTCAGACCTGTTGAAGGTTTTCTATATATTATATTGTGTTGGCCAGTGGCCAGTCCTCTACGCAGTCCAGATACTATTTTTGGGTGTAATGCAGACCTGTTGAAGGTTTTCTATATATTATATTGTGGTGGCCAGTGGCCAGTCCTCTACGCAGTTCAGATACTATTTTTGGGTGTAATTCAGACCTGTTGAAGGTTTTCTATATATTATATTGTGGTGGCCAGTGCCAGTCCTCTACGCAGTCCAGATACTATTTTTGGGTGTAATGCAGACCTGTTGAAGGTTTTCTATGTATTATATTGTGGTGGCCAGTGGCCAGTCCTCTACGCAGTCCAGATACTATTTTTGGGTGTAATTCAGACCTGTTGAAGGTTTTCTATATATTATATTGTGGTGGCCAGTGGCCAGTCCTCTACGCAGTCCAGATACTATTTTTGGGTGTAATGCAGACCTGTTGAAGGTTTTCTATATATTATATTGTGGTGGCCAGTGGCCAGTGGCCAGTCCTCTACGCAGTCCAGATACTATTTTTGGGTGTAATGCAGACCTGTTGAAGGTTTCCTATATATTATATTGTGGTGGCCAGTGGCCAGTGGCCAGTCCTCTACGCAGTCCAGATACTATTTTTGGGTGTAATTCAGACCTGTTGAAGGTTTTCTATATATTTTTTATTGTGGTGCCCAGTGCCCACTACTCTACGCAGTCCAGATACTATTTTTGGGTGTAATTCAGACCTGTTGAAGGTTTTCTATATATTATATTGTGGTGGCCAGTGGCCAGTCCTCTACGCAGTCCAGATACTATTTTTGGGTGTAATGCAGACCTGTTGAAGGTTTTCTATATATTATATTGTGGTGGCCAGTGGCCAGTGGCCAGTCCTCTACGCAGTCCAGATACTATTTTTGGGTGTAATGCAGACCTGTTGAAGGTTTTCTATATATTTTTTATTGTGGTGCCCAGTGCCCACTACTCTACACAGTCCAGATACTATTTGTAGGTGTAATTCAGACCTGTTGAAGGTTTTCTATATATTTTTTATTGTGGTGCCCAGTGCCCACTACTCTACGCAGTCCAGATACTATTTTTGGGTGTAATTCAGACCTGTTGAAGGTTTTCTATATATTATATTGTGGTGGCCAGTGGCCAGTCCTCTACGCAGTCCAGATACTATTTTTGGGTGTAATTCAGACCTGTTGAAGGTTTTCTATATATTATATTGTGGTGGCCAGTGGCCAGTGGCCAGTCCTCTATGCAGTCCAGATACTATTTTTGGGTGTATTTCAGACCTGTTGAAGGTTTTCTATATATTATATTGTGGTGGCCAGTGGCCAGTCCTCTACGCAGTCCAGATACTATTTTTGGGTGTAATGCAGACCTGTTGAAGGTTTTCTATATATTATATTGTGGTGGCCAGTGGCCAGTCCTCTACGCAGTCCAGATACTATTTTTGGGTGTAATTCAGACCTGTTGAAGGTTTTCTATATATTAAATTGTGGTGGCCAGTGGCCAGTCCTCTACGCAGTCCAGATACTATTTTTGGGTGTAATGCAGACCTGTTGAAGGTTTTCTATATATTATATTGTGGTGGCCAGTGGCCAGTCCTCTACGCAGTTCAGATACTATTTTTGGGTGTAATTCAGACCTGTTGAAGGTTTTCTATATATTTTTTATTGTGGTGCCCAGTGCCCACTACTCTACGCAGTCCAGATACTATTTTTGGGTGTAATTCAGACCTGTTGAAGGTTTTCTATATATTTTTTATTGTGGTGCCCAGTGCCCACTACTCTACGCAGTCCAGATACTAATTTTGGGTGTAATTCAGACCTGTTGAAGGTTTTCTATATATTATATTGTGGTGGTAAGTGGCCAGTCCTCTACGCAGTCCAGATACTATTTTTGGGTGTAATGCAGACCTGTTGAAGGTTTTCTATATATTATATTGTGGTGGCCAGTGGCCAGTGGCCAGTCCTCTACGCAGTCCAGATACTATTTTTGGGTGTAATGCAGACCTGTTGAAGGTTTTCTATATATTTTTTATTGTGGTGCCCAGTGCCCACTACTCTACGCAGTCCAGATACTATTTTTAGGTGTAATTCAGACCTGTTGAAGGTTTTCTATATATTTTTTATTGTGGTGCCCAGTGCCCACTACTCTACGCAGTCCAGATACTATTTTTGGGTGTAATTCAGACCTGTTGAAGGTTTTCTATATATTATATTGTGGTGGCCAGTGGCCAGTGGCCAGTCCTCTACGCAGTCCAGATACTATTTTTGGGTGTAATGCAGACCTGTTGAAGGTTTTCTATATATTATATTGTGGTGGCCAGTGGCCAGTTCGCTACGCAGTCCAGATACTATGTTTGGGTGTAATTCAGACCTGTTGAAGGTTTTCTATATATTTTTTATTGTGGTGCCCAGTGCCCACTACTCTACGCAGTCCAGATACTACTTTTGGGTGTAATTCAGACCTGTTGAAGGTTTTCTATATATTTTATTGTGGTGCCCAGTGCCCACTACTCTACGCAGTCCAGATACTATTTTTGGGTGTAATTCTGACCTGTTGAAGGTTTTCTATATATTATATTGTGGTGGCCAGTGCCAGTCCTCTACGCAGTCCAGATACTATTTTTGGGTGTAATGCAGAGCTGTTGAAGGTTTTCTATGTATTATATTGTGGTGGCCAGTGGCCAGTCCTCTACGCAGTCCAGAAACTATTTTTGGGTGTAATTCAGACCTGTTGAAGGTTTTCTATATATTTTTTATTGTGGTGCCCAGTGCCCACTACTCTACGCAGTCCAGATACTATTTTTGGGTGTAATTCAGACCTGTTGAAGGTTTTCTATATATTTTTTATTGTGGTGCCCAGTGCCCACTACTCTACGCAGTCCAGATACTATTTTTGGGTGTAATTCAGACCTGTTAAAGGTTTTCTATATATTATATTGTGGTGGCCAGTGGCCAGTCCTCTACGCAGTCCAGATACTATTTTTGGGTGTAATGCAGACCTGTTGAAGCTTTTCTATATATTATATTGTGGTGGCCAGTGGCCAGTGGCCAGTCCTCTACGCAGTCCAGATACTATTTTTGGGTGTAATTCAGACCTGTTGAAGGTTTTCTTTATATTTTTTATTGTGGTGCCCAGTGCCCACTACTCTACGCAGTCCAGATACTATTTTTAGGTGTAATTCAGACCTGTTGAAGGTTTTCTATATATTATATATGGTGTCCAGTGGCCAGTCCTCTACGCAGTCCAGATACTATTTTTGGGTGTAATGCAGACCTGTTGAAGGTTTCCTATATATTATATTGTGGTGGCCAGTGGCCAGTGGCCAGTCCTCTACGCAGTCCAGATACTATTTTTGGGTGTAATTCAGACCTGTTGAAGTTTTTCTATATATTTTTTATTGTGGTGCCCAGTGCCCACTACTCTACGCAGTCCAGATACTATTTTTAGGTGTAATTCAGACCTGTTGTAGGTTTTCTATATATTTTTTATTGTGGTGCCCAGTGCCCACTACTCTACGCAGTCCAGATACTATTTTTGGGTGTAATTCAGACCTGTTGAAGGTTTTTTATATATTATATTGTGGTGGCCAGTGGCCAGTCCTCTACGCAGTCCAGATACTATTTTTGGGTGTAATTCAGACCTGTTGAAGGTTTTCTATATATTATATTGTGGTGGCCAGTGGCCAGTCCTCTACGCAGTCCAGATACTATTTTTGGGTGTAATTTAGACCTGTTGAAGGTTTTCTATACATTATATTGTGGTGGCCAGTGGCCAGTCCTCTACGCAGTCCAGATACTATTTTTGGGTGTAATTCAGACCTGTTGAAGGTTTTCTATATATTATATTGTGGTGGCCAGTGGCCAGTCCTCTACGCAGTCCAGATACTATTTTTGGGTGTAATTTAGACCTGTTGAAGGTTTTCTATACATTATATTGTGGTGGCCAGTGGCCAGTCCTCTACGCAGTCCAGATACTATTTTTGGGTGTAATTCAGACCAGTTGATGGGTTTTTAATTGTATTGTGGGGAACACTCCTCTACGCAGTCCAGAAAGATACCTCGTTGCAACGTTTTGTACTAAAAAAAAAAAAATTATTGTGAACTGTTAGGTGTTCAGAATAGCCTTTAAATTAGTGGAAATTATTGTTATTGAATGTTATTGAGGTTAATAATAGCGTAGGAGTGAAAATAAGCCCAAAAACTTGATTTTTACACTTTTTAGATTTTTTTCAAAAAAATTCCGAATCCAAAACCTTAAATCCGAACCAAAACGTTTCGGCAGGTGTTTTGCAAAACAAATCTGAATCCATCGAGAAAATCCGGATCCAAAACACAAAACACGAGACCTCAAAAGTCGTCGGTGCACATCCCTACTTTATATACATATCCCCAAATTCAGGCAAAACCCCACCCACCATCATACACACCTCCTATATACTTCATTCAGTAACTTAACGCTTAAGAAATCAGCAAACAACTGAAATATATCATCGATCTACAATTAATTGCATTGTCCTTTAAATTTGTATTGTGTATTTGTGTTTGGTGGTAGGTGCAGGCTAGGTGATGTGATTGTGCCACCTGTTCATGCCCTGGAGGTTGGAATCCTTCTCTCCAGGATTAAAAAGTTGTTTGAGAGCTGCAGGTTGGAGACAGGCAAAGCCTTTCTCTCAGAGTACTGGAATCCACCAGACTAGCTCAGCAGGAAACTGAGTAGAGGGTTCAGTATGAGCTCAGAGTGTGCCTTGCAATTGGCAGGAATTTTGAGAAAATTGTTCAGTGAGAAAAGCTCACAAGACAGCCAAGTAAGGGGCTGAAGTTTGACCTGCAGGACACAGGCTAGAGAAGCAGCAAGCCTGTCCTGGTGAGTGTTGAAATATGACCTGTCCCTGGAGAGTGAGACTGATTATAAGAACTGTGGATCATCAGAAATACACAGTACTGTGTTTTCATGTGTTTTATCCGCTAAAGAGAAGAGTTGTAAGTGACCTAGGTGCTCACTGGTTGAAGAGGGGCAGTGATGTAGTGCTCTGTATCAGACTAGGTGTTTTTCTTTTAAATACAGGGTTATTGTGCTGCAAAACTTCTGGTCATTGCAGTTCTTTTATGTTTAAAAGACAAATGACAAGACATTGACCAAAAAGATGCTACCTGATGTAGTTCCCTATAACAGTTTGCATTTAATTGTGTTTCGTAAGGACATGCGACTTTCACATTTATTAATCTCAAGACAGGTTTCTCTATTGTGTATACGACAGTGCTTTATATTTATTATATTGTATACAAATAGAGAACATGATTTTCGCATTTACTACTAACATTGTCGAATCAAATCTCTACACTATCTCTTCGCTTTCTCAAAGTTATCTTGGGGCATAAGTATACACATTTGTTAACCTGATGTAAACCTCATGCATATGCTAGTAATTTACAGCTGGACTCGTCTTGAGATGAGTCAGAATTAACATATGCACGTAAATACGTTTTTCATGCATGGGTCTTTTCTGGCTTATTTCCTGGTGCAAATGCATCCAACTTTACATGAGTCCCTAAGTCTCTAACCTCTTATGCTCCTCCAATTCTATTACTTGTTAACCCTATGCTTCACAATTCAGTTGTTCATTGAAACCTGTGCTCTACCCAGCTTCAATTAATATCTGTAATCTCTCCCTCATTCATTATTGAAAAATGTTGTATTTACTCCTATTTAAAAAAAAATTGTGACCTAAATCTTCTCTCTCAATACTGTCCCACCTCTCAACTCTCATCTTCCTCCAAGTTCTCCTATGCATTAAACCTAAGCTTTCTTTTCCAACACTCCACAGAGATAACACTGAATAATGTGGGTACTGATAAATCTAACCGCCACATCTCACTTAAAATTGACCTCGCTGCTTCATTCACACCACTGGGCCATCACTTCTTATACTAAAACTGCATTACCTACTTTTTCAGGACACTGTCTTATTCTGGTTATCATCCTACCTATCAAGTTGCTACATTAGTGTTTGTGTCTCTGGATCCACCGTCAATTCTTTTATTATTTGGAAAACCATAAGACTCAATCCTAGACCCTCTGCTCTCCTCTACCTAATAAGCTACTTTAGGTTCTCGCATAATAACTATGTAGATGACATCAAAATGTATTTAACCTCTTCTGCTCTTTCAAAATCGGAGTTAGCCTGCATTATTGAATGTCTTTCTGCCATTTCATATTCAACGCCCCTTTTCTACCTCAAAATCATTCTTTAGAATAAAGCTAATAATAATATGAGTGCACCCCAAAACAATCTCTACATAAGAAAGTATAGCATTCTGCTCAGGGCCATCCTGGAGTCCACAATTTTTAATAAAACATTGTAATTTTTAATTTAAAAAGCAGTCACGTCTTAACCACCTATATACCTCAAAGTTTTGCAAAAGATTAAAGTGAAGTATGCACTTTCAAAATAGGTGAAATAAACTACTTTATTATAAATGTGTAAGGGTGTTGCAGATTTAAACTAATGTGTCATAAGAAATGTATCCAGTCAGAAGTGTATCCAATCAAAAAGCAAATCTATTTTTAAACATATTATATTTTTTGAATTTGCCATGGCTCTTTGCATTTTCTGCTACTAATGTTCTCATTTTCAAAAATAGTCTTTACATTCACATTCTTAAAAACTTGCATACATTATAATTGGTTAATGTCCATTGATTCCTTATATCATCTCTAAATGGCTCTTATTGTTATTACAGCAACCATAACACTATTTCTTTTGTCAAGCTTGTTTATTACAAAAATGTAAAACTTTGATACATTGTATCGTATGCAGGCATTATAGGAATAAAAAATACACTTGTATCAACTATATACATTTTTACTGCTTTAAAACCATTATAATTGTAATAATCTTTCCACCAGTCAACAGTAGCTAATTACCTCACATCTATTTTTCTGTTTGCTGCATAGTTGTCACATTAAATTAGGACTATTCTTTGCTCTTTACATTCTATTTGTCTACAACTCCTGCTGCAAGCATCTAAGAACATATCCAGAATATACACGTACCGCACAAAAGGCAGTGCAAAATCTTAAATGCACGTATTTATAACCTCCTGCATTGACAATTGCAATTTGCTACTTACAGGTCAAATCAATACTATCACTCCTACATTTCATTTTGAATTCAGCAAATAGATTTGTTTTTCTTGCCAAACATTCTTCTACTTCTGTTCCACTCTGCCAGTACCTTAATTGGATGCTGGTACCTAACATATTCAATACAACCTACTGCTACTAACATGCAAAAACATGAATAAAACCACATCAAAATATGGCTCTTATATATCTCAAAATATGTTAATTGTAATTCTACTCTGCCCAAAATCTGCACCTCTCATACTCATTCCCAGCTGCAGGACTTTTTTCTGTCTGCTCCCACTCTGCGGAAATTCTCTCCCTCCATTATACATAAAGACTTTCACCTTAATTCAAAATTTCAGGATTTCCTAAAAAACACACTGTCACACACCAGACTCTCTGATTCACTTACCAGAGTCATCTTTAATGTTCAGGCAGAACCAGGGATCCCCTTCCACTCCGGCTCGGGCTCTGCTCCGATTGATAGTGGTTCCATTTTGTTTTTTCGGGCATGTGCAGTAGTGCACATTCCCATCCTATTTTCAAAATCAGACTTCAGATGATTAGGGGCTGTCTTCCATTCTCCTGACTCCACTGTATATATGGCACCTCTGACAGTCTGTCAAGTGGGATCCCTGGCTTCTCCAGTATACATCCTGGGAATGTATCTCCAGTGTTCTGCCTATCCTATCCAAGCCAGTGTGTTCCTGTTTTTTGTCATCCATGCTAGTGTGTCCCTAGCTATTGACATTCACGCCAGTGTATTCCTGGATAATTCCATACACACAAGTTTGTTCCTGGTTTTTCCACCCACATCAGTGTGTTCCTAGTTATTATCATACATGCCAGTGTGAAGCTGGTTTTTCCATCCTTTTCAGATAATTCTATATCAACCCCTCCTGTTTATTAGCTCCCTGTCAGCCACGTCCGATAACTGTCTGGAGGGGCCGTGACCAGCGAAGAGTAAGCAGCTAAGCCCACACCTCCATGATGAATAGCTACCTTTCATTAGACTTTGCTCCTCTGTTCCAGGTAGTGTTAAATAGGTCTGACTGTTTGAATCTAAAAGTTCCTGTGTGATTGCTGACACACAGAGTTTCCTGAGCAACCCTCCTAACCTATTGATTCTATTCTGATTACCACCCCTCTATACAGTTCACACAAATTTACATTTATTCTCTTCCTATATTTGATAAACATACTGATCCCAAACCAGTATTGCAATGTGGATGAAACACTTAGTCCCACTTAGCCTTTTTCCACATTTCAATCTGTCCAGTGCAATATACATTCTTTGGAATTTAACTTTGTGTATGAAATTACCATTTTTCTATGACTCTAAGGTTGCAATCAAAGCCATCTTACCTCTTTGTCTGTTTAGTAATACTTAGTTTTATTTGTTCGCAGGCATAAAGCACTGTTAGCACTATATAAGGAAATGACAACACCCTATAAGTAAATAATAAGACAAATAAAATAATGATAATAATAATAATGATAATAATAATAATAATAATAATAATAATAATAATAATAATAATAATAATAGTAATAATAATAATAATAATAATAATAATAATAATAATTTGTTTCATTTTAACTAGCCCCTTTCAACATTAAAGTGTAATAAATAATCACTTATTAGCACACTTTCTGCAGCTTATATCACAAGGGGATTTGGAATAAGTGAAGCAGACAATTTCTAAAACATGCCAAACAAGATTTTCTACTAAAACAAAGTGATATACTTTCAATATAGTGGGTTATATATTATTAGGAATTAAGGGGTTTATATATTAAGGCCAATATACAAGAAAGAGACTATATTTCTGCCTCTTATCTGTCTCTTTGTGTAGCCGTCTACTTGGGGAAGAAAATAGCACAGTATCTGTATCTACTAACTGCCTGGAGCCATAAACATGTATCCCCATCAATAGTTTCAATTGTTATCCCACTACCTCTTAGATTGTAAGCTTGTTTGGGAAGAGTTATCGTTACTTTCTGTTTCATTCCATTGTATTTTATTTGTTTGTATCACTATACCCTCAATATGCAGTATTGAGTGCTATGTTGGCATTATATAAATAAAAGATACTAATAATATAATTACATAGATCATGATGACTTTTCTTCTAGTATTTGAGCTAATAGCTCGTCTGCTCATTGTTCTCTCTAGTTATTTCAATACAATTCTTTATGTTTTCTATTTATATCCAATTTCTGATTATTACTTTCTTCCAAGATACTTATATAAATTTCAGTCGATAATACTTGTCAAATTAGGCATAAAAAAATCATATTTGAATCCTACCACTAAAAACCAATAACTCTGTGCTAAAATTACAGTCAAATCAGATTCAACTGAAATTGACTTTTGCTATAAATCCTTAAATAATATCCCAAACAATGATGGATTTGTTGCATACCTAGTGGTGTAACATTTAATTGTTAGTGATTAATGCTGTGTTATCAAAATTTATACTAAAGACCAGGAATGAACTTAACATATTCTACATAATAATGGGCAGAATATATGACTCCAATGTCTATGCTCCTGTATTTGTTTGCTTAACATTTATTTTCCTTTTTTGTTACCAAAATGCAATTAAGTTTTATTTTTGTGTGGACATAATTATTACATTACAGAGATTAATGGGTACTGTACCATACCTATGAAGAATAACTGACACTTGAGGCTGCTGCTCATGTTAATGGGTTTCTTGCTGACAAAAATGATAAAATAATCAAATCATCACCTGCAAATTTGATGTGACAATGTGACATGGGTAGTGTTGCAAGAAGAGACAAGTTATCCTAAATTATTTCACAATAGCCTTAGGAGAGCAAACATTGTTGTTGATATACATTTGATATGTTCTTTAATTATACTTCTTTGACATTGTAAAACTAGCTTTTATTCCCCTTTTATGTGAGCTTTCACCTATGTAAGAACCAACACCTGGCATCTTTTCAAACACATTTTTTTCTTACATCAGTGGCAAAAGTTAAAAAGGTAACATGAAAAGAAAGATGAAAAAGATATACTGTTCAAATTGAAGGACGTTAGTTTCAAGTTTCAATCTTGTATCAAAACATCTCCGCCTCATCTTCTTTCTCAGTCATCATAAATGAGAAGTACAAAGAGGTACACAAACCTCAGTACAATGCAATGTGTATACTGCTATCCAGAAATCAGAGTTACAAAATTATACCTGACATATCAAAAAACTGACAGTCACATCCTTAAGATTTTCTTCTGTGCGTTCCCATGGACTTCCTTTATTAATAAATCTGATACATAAAAAGCATCTGCATGACTAAAGTGTCAGTTACTCGAAAGGCCGTTTTGATCTATTCCTTAACTTTTAAAAGGAATATTCTCTTTTTCACAAAGATGAGATCCGCTCACTCACTGCCAGCTTTCAAATGACCAGCTCTTGAAGTTTAATTCTAAGTTTTAAATAAATATTGTATGCAAGACGAATAATTATGATGCTCGAGAGAGATGTAATGACATTGATTCTTTTTTATCTAAAAAATCTCACGCCTGGGGGCTGCAGAGACTGTATTTTCTGCAGTCGTATAAAGGTACATTCTACATATTAAATATGCTAGATGGAAATGACATGAATACATTGCATAATAATTGCAAAACTATTGAAATTTATAGAATCCTGTACATGCATTTTACTTTAAATTAATAATGTGCAGAAGGAAAAAAACAACCTAATTTGAACAAGAAGACATCCAAAAATGTTACAACATGAACATATCATTATAGTCCCTAAAGTTATATTTAAAAAAAACATATCTTGAAAATGCAGAACATATTTTGGTTCTTAAGACCAGTCAGTTGTGTAAAGTGATATGTATTTTTTACATATTTTTACAATTGAAATGACTGCGTTCCACTGTGGTATATCATTTTATAAAACACTGTAGCGTGCTATAACAATCAATACCACTCTGGCCAAATATTTTCCTGTAAGCAGCATTAACAAAATAAGACATGTATGCATGTATATGTTTAGTTATTGACATGTGGGCTGCAGGTGGAGATGGCTGCACTTTAAATCAGCTCTATGCTTAACCTTCCCCATAATCATCTTCCGACAAATATAAAATATCTAAAGGTAGTGAGAAATTATTGCGGTGGTGCCAGGGAGTGTCATTACAGCAAGGACTAGGTTGCTTCGAATATTTACTGAACACCGTTTCAGTTGCCTGTGCTGTGGCCATCTCTATTCCATCTTTGCTGCCTCCCTTATGGCAGCATCTGCTGACGAACATGGGATACAAGTGTTCTGCAATAAGCATGACACTAAAGAAAAAAACTATGGTATGCACAGTTGCTCCAAGCTGACAGATAACAACAAAAGGGCCTATGCATCCCGAAAGCAAAGACTCCTCTAGAGCCAGCAGTGGAAGGACGCTCAGTTGTGATAAATGGTGAAGGGCAGTTATGGTTGACAGCAACTGAATGTTTTAATTTCCGTACAGTGACTGATTGATGTTTTGTTTCTCTGTCTTCTAATGTCTGTCTCAAGTTCCAACTGTGCTGCACATCTGCTATTATTGGAGGCTGATAATACTGATGCCTAAAAATAGCAACCAACAAATACAATTGATATTCTGCTACCTTCAACATACCTCTTAGATTGAAAGCTCATTTGGCCAGGGCCATCCTTACCTTTTGTTTAATTTCATTGAATGCAATTTGTTTGTATCATGATCCCTTCAATGTATAGTGCTGTATATTACACCAGCACTATAGGAATAAAAATATAATACTAATGTATATAGTACAGCACAGTGCACATACCACCTTACATATTATAAACAAATTGGAAGTGGCATTAAGCTTAAGTATTTGATCGGGCTTCAGAAAGCAGCTTAATTGCACACTTCAGTTTAAGTATCATTTATATGTAATGAATTATGGAATCCCCACCCAAACCTTAAGACTCTTATTAAGTGGAGTTGACTATATTACTAGTAAACCAGAGTTTAGGGTAAGAGGGGGTATGTATAATATTGTATGAGAGATCTGTGGTCTGATTTTTATCACCACAAATATAAAGGTGGGAGGGGGGATATGCATTATAATGCCAACAGAGATCTTGGGTCTGATTTCTGTCACCACAAAGATAAAGGTGGGGGGGTCTTCATTACAAAGCTACCAGTTTTCTGGGGTCTGCTTTCTGCCCCAATATATCATTCCTCTCTGAGGCCATCCCTATTAGTACAAAATTGGTTTTATTTACACATTACTTTTTGTATATAACTTTTATCCTGTGTATGCAGACTGACTCAAGACAACATTATGCATTAATGATCAAGCTAAGATCAACTCCATAACAGTATCAGCATCAGCTACACCACAATGTATGTCTTCCTTGAGGCAAGTTTTATGAGCAGGATAATGGTAAGATACAGACCAATTGGGTACTGCCTACAGTACACTGAAATCATTGGTGTTGAATAAAAATCTCTCCCTATGAGGATTATATGAGGATTGCAGTATAGACTGATTAATAGAGTATCACACTAGAATGTATTGTATATCTGTGAATAAGAATGTTCTGTGTATTTCACAGATGTCACTAAAATGTTATCTACATTGTATAGAGGTCAATAAAATATTCTCTGTATTTCATAGATGTCACTATATTGCTCTCTGTTTTGTATAGAGGTACTATAATAGTCACTGCTTTGCCAAATGGGACCGGTAAGTCTTAGATTTGATTATAGATCTTACACATAACAATTTGTCATATATTTCATTGTCTATATAAACCACACCCACATTTGACAAGCCATGGCTGCACAGTTTTAGTCACTTTAATTTTTTTGTTTATCCGCAATGCTAGAAAAGTCTAGGCCACTTGTTTGCCCCAAGCTAAAAGTTCCCAGTCAGCTCCTGTTCAAAGTATTTTCTATAAAATTTTAAATGCTCCACAATTTTTTTGTGTTGGAATCAAAGACAGGAATATGACAAATAAGAAAAATACTACTGTGACAAACCTTTAAGCCACTTTTACTGTTCCAGGTGTCATTACATTAGGATTGTACGCCAACTGTACCCACTGCTGCTTATGAAACTGTTGTTATTGGGTTTTTTCAAGCACAGAGGAGCCAGTTAGTAGTATTATTTTTTTTGTTATGGAAGTTAAAGATGCTAATATGTTTGCATGTTTCAGTTGCCTACAAAAAGCATACTTATATTTGATGGAAGTTACTGAGTAACACCAAACTTTGCCATTTCAATGTATACACACTGCAATATCTGAGCCCTGCTGCTGCACCATCTGACTGATATTTCAGATAATAGAACATTGGCAAAATCCTTCATTTTAAGGACTTCCATTTTCCCTAACCATGACATGTTATTTGGATTACGCTTTTGAGTGTAAGCCAGCTATTCCATCTTTGTTTTCTGATCAGCATATTTACAAGTATTCTCAGGGGTAAATATATCAAGGTCCGATTTTTTCAGTGACATAAAATCGCAGCAAATCACAGGAGATAACCCCGATTTTCATGCAACCAACACTAGGCAAACCACCCGTTGTGGTTGCCACTATAGCACGGGGACACGTGGCAGGGTCCCCCTGCCATAATGACAAACCAAGCCCAGGCTGTTCAGTGCTGGACTTGTTTCCCAAGGGTGTGGGCTCCGCAAAAAAAAAACATGCAGGGCCCCCCTCTAGGAATAACTAGCCCAGTGCTGAAAGCACTAGGACTCTTTATACACCCCTTGGCAGTCGGTGTAGGGTAATAACGGCGATTAAAGTGTAAAAAAACAAACAGATGCCATTTTTTGTTTGTGGAACTACAAGGCACAGCTAGGCCAAGCTGTCCTAAACAGTCTGGGCATACTGGTGCTTATACATTTACAAGCACCAGCATACCCATGGCAAAGGTCATTCTGGCACTTGGAAAACCACAAGTGCCAAGATGGCCTGAAACCCATGGCTGACTGCAACCTGTAGTTCCACAACAGAAATGTTAAAAAAGCCACAACACCCTCAATAAAACCACTACATTTTAATAAAAAATAATAAAACCCCAATAAAAACACAAAACAACTCTTTAATATCACATCTATTTGTTAAAAATAATAAAACCAGTATACTCACCAATATGATGTCTTCTCCTTTTGTCAGCAGCTTTGAATCCAAAAATGCTTGTAAACCATGTCCATATAAATTTGTATTCCCAAATAAGGTCCATGAAGATATCCCCAAACTATTTGTAATTCCACACGTCCATGCTTGTAAACAATCTTCTTATTTTCAGGTCAGGAGAACCCCCCATTTGTAAATTCACATGGCTTGAAGTCTTCTTTCTTCGGGTCAGAAGGACCCCAGATTTAAATCCATCCGGAACATGCTTGTCGACGCTTACTGTGCTTGTATCTAAAACAAGCACCCCGTCGCGAATGATATAAACAGAGTTGCAAGCTCTATTTATAGACTAAGGGAAATTCCCACTCTGTCAAGAGAAACCCTTTACTCTATAAATAGACTAAGCCTGAGAAAATTGCGGGATTTTCAAAATCGCAGCTTGATACATTTACCCCCCCAGTGTGTTCCTGTGTGCAATCCTTAAGCTTCTGCAACTACAATGGTCTTTAGTCCTGCTATAAGACAGCCTGGTTACTTGCATCAGTGACTCTAGGCTTGTTTTCTCAGCGTATCATTATTGTGTTCCTGTATGTAATTCCTAAGATCCTGTGACTACCAGTGTATCACCAGCCCTTGTATGCCTGTATGCAATCTTAATTCCATGTCTGACATTGTTTAGCCTGGATACCTGCATTACTATTGCCACCCTGTCCAGCGTGGCCTCCTGCCATTGAGGTCCATCCTTATTTATCATTATTTCTGTACATGTGACTGAATACACTTCATACCTGGTTCATGTCTACCTTGCAATGAAGAGATCTTAACATTTGCCTTTTGCGCTTAAGTTTTGGGACACAGTGATACACTTCCTAAAACACAATAGAGACAATAATGGACTGAAAATTATTAGGATTGAAATGTTATTTGTAGACGCTAGGGTCAATACATGTCAATAGACATAAAAAATTATCTCAAAGAGGATTTGGATTTTCTTGTCCCCTTTAGGTTTGACATTTATTTTTCAGATTTTTACAATATTGTCCTTTTTATTATTTTGAATACTTAAAACTGTTGTGTTTAACAGATAGATTTGTTATGGACTTTGTATGGTTTAAATCATTATGTTATATATGTCTACATTTTGTTTAAAATGTACACTTTTATATATTTTTAATAGTACACAATACAATATTCAGATACTCCGCGCAATCTATCCAATTGCAGCCTTTCAAATCACAGTGCACAATCCCCTCAACGTGCCCATACAAAATAGAATCTAAACAAAATTGTGAACAGAAATGGCGCTATTAGTAAACAATCCAGATACTATTATAAATGGAATTCAATGTCCATATATTTTCAATTTCTGGTAATTTTCATATCCTTGGTGTATCCACTCCTCTTTATTCAGTGTGCTTCTCTGTATTCACTCATCAAAGGAATATGTAAAACAAATATAAAACAAACATAGTGCAACCTGTTTTTGCCATATAATTATTAAAGGAATAATACTATCCTTTTAGGCCCGTGTGTAGATATAATAATAAAAACACCTCGTGAAAAAGAAGTATTCCTAAAAATCCCCTTAAGGGTGTACACTTACTAAAACAAATAATTTCTACAGCGGAAAAAGCACAACAGACATCATATTTCCTTGTATGCCCTTGTGATCTAATAATACAATGTAGACACCTCGTGTGGAGAAATAAAAAACAACTCTTCTTTTACCCCTTAAGGGTATACACTCACTAGAACCAAATGATAATCAGGCATGTCACGAAGTATCTAGATCTTCCTTTCTGATCCCGATATAAACCATCCGATTGTACTTGTCCGTTATAAAAATAAAAGAAAAGAGCAATGCTCCATAGTGTAAAATCCTCAGACACTTTATTGTAAACACATAAAAACGAGGCCGTCATAAACAAATGACTCATCACATGTAATCTTCCTTAAAACAAGCTCCTACAACGAGGATAGGTGGCCTCTTACCCCTTTCCGGAAATCAGTGAGCGTGATGTTATATCACTCAGCATGGAGTGTCCCGGGCGAAACCCCTGCGATAACCGACTTCCAGAGGAGTAGAGTCTTCACACTATACAAATCCCCGTTGGAGCGTCTGACGTCACTCACTGCCGACGCGTTTCGATTCAGAAATCTTTATCCAGGCATCGTTTTTATGTGTTTACAATAAAGTGTCTGAGGATTTTACACTATGGAGCATTGCTCTTTTCTTTTATTTTTATAAACGGACAAGTACAATCGGATGGTTTATATCGGGATCAGAAAGGAAGATCTAGATACTTCGTGACATGCCTGATTATCATTTGGTTCTAGTGAGTGTATACCCTTAAGGGGTAAAAGAAGAGTTGTTTTTTATTTCTCCACACGAGGTGTCTACATTGTATCATTAGATCACAAGGGCATACAAGGAAATATGATGTCTGTTGTGCTTTTTCCGCTGTAGAAATTATTTGTTTTAGTAAGTGTACACCCTTAAGGGGATTTTTAGGAATACTTCTTTTTCACGAGGTGTTTTTATTATTATATCTACACACAGGCCTAAAAGGATAGTATTATTCCTTTAATAATTATATGGCAAAAACAGGTTGCACTATGTTTGTTTTATATTTGTTTTACATATTCCTTTGATGAGTGAATACAGAGAAGCACACTGAATAAAGAGGAGTGGATACACCAAGGATATGAAAATTACCAGAAATTGAAAATATATGGACATTGAATTCCATTTATAATAGTATCTGGATTGTTTACTAATAGCGCCATTTCTGTTCACAATTTTGTTTAGATTATATTTTTAATAGTGTTCATACTTTTTTTTATATTTTAAAGCTCTACACTTTACCCCCTTTTTACATTTTTTTTTAGCCCTTTGAATTAATCTGATTTTATCTGATTGTATCTGATTTTCTTATTCAAGATGGACTTGCTCTCTGAATTAATGTTTAATAAATATATCATAGAAAGCTTGTAGCTGGAGACAGCCTGAATATTATTTTTTTATTATACAAAAGTTACATTTCAAGAATGACATTGTTTCCTTTTTTAATTTTATCTTCAAAATATTTAAAACCTGAGATTACCCTCATTAATATACAAAGAAGAATGGTCTGATTATTTCTGGTATATAGATGGTAGTTCTTCTCATTTAGTCACTGTTCTAATGGATGTTTCATGCTAACTACAAAGGGAGAAGCAAATGATCCACAATTCAATGGAAATGCTTTAATGTGAACTATCGGAATGGTATGGATTCCATATATGAATAGTACTTCTCCTTGCTGTCTGTGTTCAGTTAAAGTTCTAATGGCAATTTTGAGATATTTACAAGGGCAGTATTAGTTAAAATTACTGCTTTGTGTGAAATATAAACGCAGTATCAAAAGTCAAATGATACATAATTTAAAGTAAATGTTCCAATGTAATCTATTGGAATTTATTATGAATGGTAAGATTATATCCATTTATGGATATGTTGGTGTTGGCTTAATCAATTGCTCTGCCCTAGTTACAGAGATAATACTTAAGTTTAAATGTTCTACTACTCTGTGAGTGTCACAGCTATTTCAACTAAGTTACAGTTCCTCATTTGAGGATCTAGTTTGCAACTAATCTAAGAAGTCGGTAGTATTTAACATCAGAGGTAATAGTCAAACTTGAACTAGGATCTTTTTACTTTATAATATTTAAAACTAATTGTAATTAATTACCAGAAATCAATCCAAATAAAAAGGGGTTGGATTTAATATATCACTTTCTAATGCTACAATGTAAAATATTTATTGGCAAAGGTTATTTCCCATAGTTCATTATACATAGGGGTCGATTCAATTCAGCCACGTTAGTCTAGGATTAATGCAGCGTTAGTACTATTACCTTTAATACGGTCATTTTAACTCAGATTTTTACTTGTGGCCCTAAGAGGTGCAAGCAAAAATCAGCGTTAAAATTACTGTACTAACGGTAATACTGCACATGTTTACCGTACTAACGGTAATAGTGTGCAGGCCACGTTATTCTAAGAACGCGTACGAATCTAATTGGCCCCATAGAATGTTTCAGTGTTCAAATTTATGGGATTTTTATTATAGTCAGTTTTCTGTAGATATTACAGAAATAACCCAATAGGCTTTGCCAGCACATTAATTAAGCAGTAAACACCATTCACTATTGCTATATTTTATTGTATTGTCAATCTTTTCTCCCTGATCTATTGTAATTCACCTTTCTAGACACTTTGGACCTCATTTAGAGTCGGACGCAAAGTCCGTTTAAGAAGTGTAGGAGTGAGAGTGTGCTGCAGCTTGGCAGGGTATTACAAGTGGCAAGCAACCCCATTTGCGTCCCACTCTTAATACCCTAGCGAGCTGAGAGCAGTTCCTGCAGCTAGCTAAAGCTTACGCCCCCTAATTCCTGCCGCAGAGCTTTAGTCCTGTTTTGACGTGTGTTGCGTCTGCGCCTCACTGCAACTAGGATGTATTTACATGGTCACGCCTTCACAATTCTGCGTTCCTCCCATTCTCTAGTAGTGAGTCACAAGCTGTCGCAAGTGTTAATTGCGTCCAAGATGCATGCGGATTTGGGGCTTTCTGCACATGCGTGGTAGTGTTTTTTGGTTAGATGCGCCTAAAACGGACTTTGCGTTCGACTTTAAATTAGGTCCTTTATGTATGTGTTCATTTATGCATTTTAGCCATTTAATTAAATCAAATTTAGAAGCAGATACATTTATCTGTGCAGATGTGGACTATTTTACACAATATGTGTAAAATATGTTTTAATGTTCTGTTTCATTAAATATTTTTTCATTTTAGTTTATTGGATCACAACTATAAAGTCAAGAGTCCCGTAGATGTTTTAGTGAATAAGGTATAAATGATTGGTTGGTTGATTGATTAATTGATTTATTCATTAAGTTGCGCTTGTTTTATCACTACTGACATAAGTGTATTTTAAGAATACTATAAAATCCTTTTTTCTTCTTCCCTGTTTTGTTTGTTTTAATTAAATGTTTATAGGTATATTATTAATTTGTTTGTCAACATCTTAAGATCCGTGGTCCCTGCGGTTTGAATATATTTATGTTAATTCACCAATACCTATGATCATGTAAAGAAATAACATGGCTATTTGGAATATTCCTAAATTATGTTTCTGTTTTGTTTTGAAATAGAATTATTTATTTATAGGATATATTCATTTTATGTATTGTTTTCCGGCTTGTATTTGGCATAATTTTGAATAGAATTATTTTTTTTGATTTTAATTAATTGGATATTATTTAAACAACCAATAAAAATAAACTCATTTGCATCACTTTATTCTGAATAAGTGGTGAGTGTCCACGAAAAAGCAGTATTAGTTGTCTGGCACAACAGAGTGGAAAGACTGTCTTTATTATTACAGAATAGAAGAAATATCCTGTAGTGCAATAGTTTATAGTTGGTAGTATATAAAAGAAGGTGTTGCACTATTCTTATGTTATTTATTTTAGAAAAATATACTATTTTAATCCAAACGCTTAAGGCGTATCTTGATACATTTTAAAAGTATATTGGACCTATAAAGGCCATTTTTGAAGCACATATTTTACATGTATATTTTAGACTTATATGTTTATAACTACAAGTAAATGCTACTTAGTGTACCTGTTTGGTTCAGGCAGCTCAAGTGTCTGAAACCTGACACTAACAGTACTGAAGGCCGAGTGAGTCTTTAGAGCTACATAAGTGAGAGACAGCAATGACTTAGAAATGAAATGTTACTGATAATGCTTAAAAATACGGACTCTCCTTGTTTATTTCAGTAGAGAATGCCTTTGGTAAAACATTTGCTTTTACTACATAATCTGCATGATGAATGCAGTATGACTATCAAATTAGAAAAAAATAAAAAAATCCTATTGCTTTAGCTAATTTTCAAGTTACAATTTAACTCTAATATTGAAACTATTAAATCAATAGAAATGTTGCACAGTATACATAATCTGATGAATGTACTCTAACAAATTGTTGTTCTAGCATCAAGCTAAATGTAGAGCTGTAAGCTCATTCACTGAAAGGCAAATGGCATGTATAATTGTAGTATTAAACACCAAGAGCTGCAAACAGAAATGGAGTCAAGAAAACTCTTTTGGGAGTAAGTTTATTCCAAGACAAAAAAGCACAATAGGCACTACATTGTGGGGGGCATTACTACAGATATTCACTTCCCATTTAATAACTGCAAGCTGAAGGTAAATATATATAGTCATTGTAACAATTGTAATTAACGACTTAATAATAAATGTATAATTATCATAAAAATCTGATAATACCATTTGAATATCAAAATGAACATTATTATAAAATAAATATTAATAAAGCAATTTGTTGTGCTCTAATTGTTGTAATTTTTATTAAGAGGAAAGTACATATAACAGTACAAATAAAATTACATAGCAATATCATAAAAGAAATTGATAGCACAGAAAATAGTTTTTTATTATATATGTTCATAAAATATTGTATTTATATAAAGTAATAATCTGTCTTTAATAGGATAAATATTTACTCATATTTATAATACACAGTATACTATTGTAACAAAATCATTTTATACATATAATCATAATAAATATTGTATTGTCTTTCTTACTATCAATAATTGTAAATAGATATTGCACTATTAATTATATATTGTAAGAGTTAGGCTTTTGCAACCTGATATGTGGAGATTTTCAACAATTTTTAAGAATTTCATTTAATGATGGCGAAGTTAACAAACTACAGCCTACAGTTAAATATGATTTCTCAATAAAGGATAACAGTATTACTTTCCATAAATAAAAAAATCTCATTCAGTTATCTACAGAGGTATTTAGTAAACCCACAGATATGAAATGGCATACAGTGTTCACCCAAAATCTTTGATTAATAACCTGCCTAAAGGTCAATTTATGTGTCTGAAGAGAACAGCCAATGGGACAGTAAATTGGATACTTAGGTTTACCAATTAATCAATAAATAGAGGCTATGATCCAATGAAATTGAAAAATACTTATCAATTGGTAAAGCATATGAATAGGTTTACAAGATAGTAACAAGAAGACACAAGAGATAAGAGAAATTATGTGTGTTTTGACCTACAGTACAACACTAACAGCACATAAGAGAGGCTAATGTTATCATAAAAGCTGAGTTTAATAATCTACAAATAGATGTACAATCTTATCCTTCAGTGGATTTAAAATATATGACAGTGTAATTGTTATCTGTCTTAAAATGTCCTTGTGAACTTGACTATGTAGATCAAATCACATGGAATATTAAAATCTGATTGAAAATCTGAATGAGCAAAAAAACTTTAGTTGAGATTAATCTTAAATCAGAAATATTTTTAGCTATTATTTTTTTTAATCACAATGTAATGTTGCACAGTTGTGTTGTTAAGTTGGTACAGCAGTCCATTTTATTTCTCCATGAGGGGCTAATTTAAAAATGTAACTTCTGTAAAATCAAATAAAATGAAGAGAACAAAATAAAAACAATGTTCCCTAAAAGTTGAAATGAAAACGTAGACTATGGTATTTTCCCCTTATCTCTACATCACTGTATATAACAAGTTAAAATTTAAGCTTGCAACATATAAGTGATAAAACAATATATTGCAATTATTGATAAGAAAAATAATTATATTAATGTAAAATATCAATGTTATATATGCATGTTTTGATTATATGCACTATGATATTACATACAAGTGTATTAATATTTAATGCTTAACATTTAACATTTTTAGATACTTTTATAATATGAATTTTTTCATACACTATAATATGGTATTTTTTTGATCCAGAACTGCGGGGCCATTTATGTGCAGTCCAATTTTGTTCTTCATATTGGTGCCTAGACAATAGGCTCAAGGCACTTTGGAAATGCATGAATAACCAAAATGTTAACATATACATGTTTTGTGTGGTTATGCCAGGATATCAGATAAAGACATAGGCAGGAGCTTTGAGCATTTGCTTTCATCCTAGTAATATTGAGGACAACACTATAGTTTGCATTGTATATTTAAATGTATTGTGGTAAAGAAGCTTTTTTTGCCACACCTCTCCTATAGGGAAATAGGGAAAAACACAGTCTGCATGAGCAGGCTGCAGACAGGGTTACATTTTCCCTGGACTCCTCTGTCAGCACATACACACACAGGTGTTTGGGGCAACCAACGCCATTTAGAGGCTGGCTACTAGTGAGGGAAATACTGTATAACTAAACGCAGGGTTGCGGGAGAATTATGATGAACTACTGGATATGTCTGCCGTAACCACCTCTGAAACAGTTGAAGCCATCCCGACGACTGACAATATACAGTGAAATGGTTCAGCTAAGCCGTGTGAAACTCCAGTGAATGCCTTAAGATATATATATATATATATATATATATATATATATATATATATACATACACACATATATATATATATATATATATATATATATATATATATTGTGGCAAGAGCCCGCTACTGGTGAAGCACACGCGTACAACTTCTTCCTTTTTATGGTTCTTTATTGTCAGGATGGTAATAATTGTTTGACACCGTATACTTGCACAGCAATTATGGAGACCCTAAACGCTTACTATACATAGTCCAGCTCTCTGTCCAGATCAGCCAGCTATCCCAGCGTTGATCTCCCTGAACAATAAAACAAGCAGGGTTTTATACCTGACACTCCTCCCACAGGCCTAGCTTGATGGACAGGTGACATACCCACCTTCTCTTTAAAAAGGACACGCCCATCCCTGGCTCTGTTTAGACTTTCAGATACACCCTGTCTGTTTGCTGAGAGGAAGCAGCTTTTTAAATCTTGTAAGTAAACCAACTTTTACTACACATATGTTTTTACCTGGTTTAATCTCCACCTAGGTACATAACTGTGCCAATGTTTTACTCTACTTCCCTGCTTTCTCTGCATATTGCCAGCTAAATGCCTGCTTTTGTTTCATATATATATAAATATATATATATATATATATATATATATATATATTTATATATATATATATATATATATATATATATATATATATATATTTATATATATATATATATATATATATATATATATATATATAAAAACAAAAACAGACATAGGTCCTCTGCACTCACCATGTACAGACTGGGGTGCAAGAGGGGGTTGCCCACATTGTATAGACAAGAAAACAGGAATACTCTGCACTCTCCAAACACATAATCAATGCTATATCAAGTACTGTTCTATATTAAAAACAGGGAATGTTAGTTCCACATATTGCAATATATGTTTAAGCTGACCAACTCACTCCAAAGTCTTCCCATTCTGGTCAGTCCTAACATGATCAAATGCTATGCTATTTTATCTGGGCTTAAGGCTTACCTGCACACAGCTTTAAAAGGCAAGTCTTTCCCTAGCACTAGCAGCCATGGGAGATCTGGGACTCACCTGACACAAGTTGGAATTAATTAATGTAAAGAATGGGGTGCAAGATTCATGGGACTTACATTGTATAAACAAAAATATGTGGAACTAACATTCCCTGTTTTTAATATAGAACAGTACTTGATATAGCATTGATAATGTGTTTGGAGAGTGCAGAGTATCCCTGTTTTCTTGTCTATACAATGTGGGCAACCCCTCTTGCACCCCAGTCTGTACATGGGGAGTGCAGAGGACCTATGTCTGTTTTTGTTTATACAATGTAAGCCCCACGACTCTTGCACCCCATTCTTTACATTAATTAATTCCAACTTGTGTCAGGTGAGTCCCAGGTCTCCCATGGCTGCTAGTGCTAGGGAAAGACTTGCCTTTAAAAGCTGTGTGCAGGTAAGCCTTAAGCCCAGATAAAATAGCATAGCATTTGATCATGTTAGGACTGACCAGAATGGGAAGACTTTGGCGTGAGTTGGTCAGCTTAAACATATATTGCAATATGTGGAACTAACATTCCCTCTTTTTAATATAGAACAGTACTTGATATAGCATTGATTATGTGTTTGGAGAGTGCAGAGTATCCCTGTTTTCTTATATATATATATATATATATATATATATATATATATATATATATATATATATTAGAGATGGTCACTGATCCCGTGTTTTGGTTTTGGTTTTGGTTTTAGATCTGGATTACCTTCGTGTTGTGGTTTTGATTTTGGTTTTGCAAAACCGCCATTGCGTGTTTTGGTTTTGGTTTTGTTTGGTTTTGTTTTGCTATTTTTGAAAAAAATACAATTTTTTTGGTCTAAAATAACCTAATTTAGTGCTCCACCAGTTTCTTAGATAAGTGAGGTAATTCTAAAGCTAATAAATTATGAAAAAAACAGTTTAATCCCTGGTAGACCGTCCTTAATTCGAACACTTGTCTGCAAATTATACAGACAAACCTGGTTGTCTACCTCCTCCATCTTTGATTATTGGCAATGTAGCCATCGTCTTTGGGTGTATATTACACCCTCCACTTGTAGTTGAATATAAAAAAAGCAGCCTGCACAGACTGTGGAACTAGAAAGTAAAATTAAATGGACCACGTTAGTTTGGTGGCTATCTATGCCCCCCCCCCCCCCCCCGCCCTCCGCTTGTAGTTGAATATAAAAAAAAGCAGCCTGCACTGACTGTGGAACTAGAAATTCCTATATACAAAGAAATGGACAAAGGCAGTTTGGTATCTGTCTGCATCAGACCCCCCCCCCCCCCATCCACTTTAGGTAAAATAGAAAAAAAAGCAGCCTGCATAAACTGTACAACTAGAAATTTGAATATACAAAGAAATAGACAAAGGTAGTAAAATTTTTGTTTTGGTTTTTTGGACTGATTTCGAAACACTGTGTAGTTTGACATCGCCTTGCCCAGATGACGTACTGGGAACACTAACATCAGGACTGGTGACAGAACCTGGTTGCTCATTCTGATCATATGTGGACTGCTTTGAATCCATTTTGAGCCCAAAGCACTGTGGAGTGCTAAAAATTATTTGATAAGATACTGCTGACAGATAGTAATTTTGACAGCCAGAAATATGTATGCACTTTTATGGAGGACACCCCAAAAGCACTGGGGAGTGCTAAAAATTATTTGGTAGATACTGCTGACAGATAGTAATTTTGACAGCCAGAAATATTCATGCACAATTATGGGGGACACCCCAAAAGCACTGGGGAGTGCTAAAAATTATTTGGTAGATACTGCTGACAGATAGTAATTTTGACAGCCAGAAATATTTATGCACAATTATGGGGTACACCCCAAAAGCACTGGGGAGTGCTAAAAATTATTTGGTAGATACTGCTGACAGATAGTAATTTTGACAGCCAGAAATATTTATGCACAATTATGGGGGACACCCCAAAAGCACTGGGGAGTGCCAAATATTGAAAATAAAAAACACCTCTATCCTCCTCTCTTCTCAAGCGATTTTTGTTACAACAATTGGAATCAGAATATTGGATTCTCTGCTCTAATCTGTGACTACACCCTGCTCTCTTCCTCTGTCAAATGACGATGGATTGCTGTGGAGGCGTGTATTAATAATCTTGAAGTATCACGAGAACCGAGCCCCGAGATCCGACGACGTCACAATGACATCCGGCCTGATTTGGATTCGCAGCGGGCGGGAGAGTACCGAGCTACTCAGCTCGGTACTCGGATACCCAAAGTTCGGGTGGGTTCGGTTCTCGGGGAACCGGACCCGCCCATCTCTTATATATATATATATATATATTTAGTGATAAAGTTTTCACTGTATAGTGCCTTGATTACATGCTGCAGTAAAAGAATTTTGCGCTGTATAGTGCTATTGGAGTGCTAGGACCAAACGGAGCTAGGAGCTTTCCTTCATATGACTTTGTGTCTGGACGGCTATTATAGGCTGCGTACCCAATCTGAATGTTTGCTTGCAGTCTTTATGGAACACCGCGGACTGAGCACGGCTATCAAGAAATCGTCAGTTATACACTCCAACACTGCTCTGCATTGTTCCTTATTGTTATCTCCTATACGGTTTGGAGCCTCCGGATATACCACCATTCCCTTCAGTACTGTTTATTGAGGTCTGGATCTCCTATATATCCTTTGTGATATATTACATGTTGGTATTGCTACACCAGTCCTATTTATGTCTAGTCTGGGAACAATACATTTGTTTTTATAGATTGTATATATCATTCTTATTTTGCACAGGAGGGAATATTTTACTCCTTGTCAGTATATTTTATCTGATTGTGGCTTTTTTAATAAATGTATTTGTATAACCACGCAGGCTGGGATTTTGCATAGATTATCAATTCAATGTTATTAGTCCTATAGTGACTTTATGCATATTTAATTTAATACTTATTTAGATTTTGCATATCCATATCTCAGGACAATATCTGCGCTGGATGCTTTTTGTTCTGTACATTACCTATAAAACTAGACTTTGAAAAGATTTGTTGTATTCTGTTTGGGGGGGAGGGGGTATTTTTGTAAACTGACAGATATGATCATCACCATTTATTTATATAGCGCCACTAATTCCGCAGCACTGTACAGAGAACTCACTCACTTCAGTCCCTGTCCCATTGGGGCTTACAGTCTAAATTCCCTAATATAGACACAGACAGACTAGGGTTAATTTGTTAGCAGCCAATTGACCTACCAGTATGATTTTTGGAGTGTGGGAGAAAACCGGAGCACCTGGAGGAAAACCACGCAAACACAGGGAGAACATACAAACTCCACTCATATAAGGCCATGGTTGGGAATTTGGGAATTATACTCGAGTCAATAAGTTTTCCCAGTTTTTCGTGGTAAAATTAGGTACCTCGGCTTATATTCGGTTCAACTTATACTCGAGTATATACGGTATATGTATATATATATATATATATATATATATAAATATATATATATATATATATATATATATATATATATACACAACCTTATTTCTATCTGCTGGTCAGCTGACTCAACAATATTTAGTTGATGATCACGTGAAAACTGAAGCCATTCTGCTTAAATATATGCAACAAAATTAAAAACAATTGAGAAAGGAAATATATATGAGCCTTATGTATGACTTGCATAGTGAAGCAACGGCACAAGCTTTTCTCTCTGGAAAAACTTGTTATCCTTGCTTCTTCATTCCAAGGAAACCCAAGATATATGGCACAAAATTACCAAGTTGCAATGGCCAAAATATTTTATCACAATGACATCTAAGTTGAATAATGGATAACTTGACATATATTTACCTGATATTGTTTTTAGTCACGGTCAACTTTATGTGGCAATAGCCAGAGTATGACGATCTGCCGATGTGAAAATCAAAAATATTGGTGGCATGGAACAGTTAACAACTCTTATTTTTTTCCATAATTTTTACAGGCTTTTAACTAGTTTCATTATAAACATATTATTTCCTTGTTAATCATATTATAAATTAATTTTACCCCATAGTTTAATTATAAAATAATATTGTTGCCCTAAATTTCATTATAAATTAATTTTGCTCCTAAATCAGTAAGTAATGCTTGTCCCATAATTCATAAGTTAATGGTGCCTCCTCTTATGTTATGAATGGCAGGATAGCTAAGACAGGATGCTATCTTGACTTTCAAAAGCAAGTATAAAAAACTACCTTTTTTCTGGTATTTTTTCTGGGGATTTTGACTAAACCACCCATGGTTTTAACAAAACATCGGGCACTTTAGGTGTTTTGAAATCATCACACATTGCCATTGGATAATACATGCAATGGTTTGGGTGTTAAAATCACTGGTGCTCTATGGAAGTTTTAAAACCACCAAAGAGAAAGAGCTTGAAACATTTGCCCGGATGCCTCATTTTTTTAAAAAAAATTTTTTTTACTCTTCTTTGTATTTAACTCAAAGTATGGTTTCCTCTTTTATATAAAGTGTTGTAATATGTTTTTAATTTCCTAATTGGTTTAAAGCAGAATGTTCTCTTTTTAATCTGTACTTTTAATTTAGGTATGATTAAGTTGTACCATTATTCATTTACTAATTATTGGTAGAGATTCAACACTACCTTGAAATGTTAAACACTCTCTATTTGCCTCTCACTGTTCTAAAGCCATGGCCAAATATATTTGAGATTGACACAAGTATTGGTTTTCACAGAGTATGCTGCTTCAGTGTTTTTAGACCTTTTTGTCAGATGTTGCTATGATATACTGAAATAAAATTACAAGCATTTCATAAGTGTAAAAAAGCTTTTATTGACAATTACATTAAGTTTATGCAAAGAGTCAATATTTGCAGTGTTGACCCTTCTTTTTGAAGGCCTCTGCAATTCGCCCTGGCATGCTGTCAATCAACTTCTGGACAACATCCTGACTGATGGTCGCCCATTCTTGTCTAATCAATGCTTGAAGTTTGTCAGAATTTGTGGGTTTTTGTTTGTCCACCCACCTCTTGAGGATTGACCACAAGTTCTCAATGGGATTAAGGTCTGGCGAGTTTCCTGGCCATGGACCAAAATTTCGATATTTTCATCCCCGAACCACTAGTTATCATTGTTCGTCACCAAACTGTACTTGGATGATTGGGAGAAGTTGTTCTTGGAGGATGTTTTGGTACCATTTTTTAATCGGTTGTGTTCTTAGGCAAAATTTTGAGTGAGCCCACTCCCTTGGCTGAGAAGCAACCCCACACATGAATGGTTTCAGGATGCTTTACTGTTGGCATGACACAAGACTGATGGTAGCGCTCACCTTTCCTTCTCCGGACAAGCATTTTTCCAGATGAAAGGGGATTCATCAGAGAAAATGACTTTACCCCAGTCCTCAGCAGTCGAATCCCTGTACCTTTTGCAGAATATCAGTCTTTCCCTGATGTTTTCCCTGGAGAGAAGTGGTTTCTTTGCTGGCCTTCTTGACACCAGGCCATCCTCCAAAAGTCTTTGCCTCATTGTCTCACTGTGCGAGCAGATGCACTCACACCTGCCTGCTGCCATTCCTGAGCAAGCTCTGCACTGGTGGTACGCCGATCCTGCAGCTGAATCAACTGGAGACGGTCCTGGCGCTTGCTGGACATTCTTGGGCATCCTAAGCCTTCTCCACAACTATTGAACCTCTCTCTCTTTCAAGTTCTTGATGATCCGATAAATGGGTGATTATATGCAATCTTACTAGCAGCAATATCCTTGCCTGTGAAGCCCTTTTTGTGCAAAGCATTGATGACTACACGTTTCCTTGCAGGGAACCATGGTTGACAGAGGAAGAACAATGATTTCAAGCACCATTCTCCTTTTAAAGCCTCCAGTCTGTTATTCTAACTTAATCAGCATGACAGAGTGATCTCCAGCTTGTCCTTGTCAACACTCTCACCTGTGTTAGCGAGAGAATCACTGACCTGATGTCAGCTGGTCCTTTTGTGGCAGGGCTGAAATGCAGTGGAAATGTTGTTTTTGGGATAAAGGTTATTGTCATGCCAAAGAGGGACTTTGAAATTAATTGCAATCTGATCACACTTCATGACATTCTGGAGTATATGCAAATTGGCATCATAAAACCTGAGGCAGCAGACTTTGTGAAAAATAATATTTGTGTCATTCTCAAAACTTTTGGCCATGACTGTACACATTTACACTGGGAACTGAACTGCAGCAGCAGATCAGGACAAGTACATATCACGTGATCATCAGCTAATAGTCTGATATCTCTAGTTGTAATTTTTTACAAATAATTTCACGTGATTCTAATTCTGGCCACATGTGCTGTAATATCTACAGTGATATTGGACAGTTAACTTGATTTTGCTGCATTTGTGACCCATGAAAAATAATGAGTGGTGATATTGATCCAATTGTAACCATTTAGCTCTTTATCATTCATGACCATAAACCTGGTTGAAAGATTATCACTTTCAGGCTATGTGTACAGTAATTTTCTGACCACCCTAACAGGCTAACAAGTGGTTTTGACTACACTTAACAAATGTCTGGAATTTGTCCAGTTTGGAAGCACATGCTTAATACATGCATATACTAACCAATAAAATAACCACTATACTTGAATTTTTACTTATCAGAGAAGTCCAGCAGTAACTCAAGTATGGTGCTTGGTGACCCCTTCAGGTTTATAAACTGAAAAATGGCTATCAAAAGAAAGAACAATTTCATATTGCTTCCCATTCCCAATAGTGTAATGTATTGCAAATGTAACACAGCCTCAGATTTTAGGGCATGCCTCTTTGAAAGTTAACTCTGCAGTGACAATGCAAAGAATATTATAAGACCATTAGTCTGACAAGAATGACTTAAATATGGCTAGATAACCATTTGTTTTCACTTTATGAGCCAGCCATATCAGTCAACCACTCTGTTTCTCAGAAACTGAATCTGTGAGATCTTGAACCCTGTGTCACAGTTCTAGGGGTGCAGTGAATTGTCTTTCACAGAGGCACAGAATCTAAAGAACCCCCATTTTTTTGTCAGGGACCCCCACAAGGAGGTTTGGGTTTCACTGCTGGTGGGTTTGTTAGTCATGGCCCTCTGTGCTCCCTCCAGGCGTGACAAGCTGGTATCAACAACTAAAAGAGTCTGGTGAACATAGCAGGTACTCAAACGGACTGCAGAGTGCCAAATCAGAAAATGTAAGGAGAGTCAGAACAAGCCAGGTCAGCAACAATCTTGAGCATTAGTAGTTTCAAACAATTAACAGAAGAGAGATCAGAAAAGGAAAAGCAAATATATCGCACCAGAAAAATCCCCACACCTTCTAGAGAGATGGTTTAAGCCAAATAACAGTATCTGAATTTTATAATTCCTTTTTAAAGATCCACTGCCCTAGAGGTGGTGCACCCACACATAATACTAAACGCAAATATTTAGAAAAACAAAAAAATGTTTATAAGGGGCACTCTGGGGATAAGTGTCACGGGCACTAGGAGTCTTTACCCAGGGATCACCAGGTGATAGGCTTACCAGAGCAGTATAGATGGTAATATGGTACTCTGGTAGCAGGGTGATCACGGAACAGGAAATAGCAGATGATGGAGATGCTCAGGAAAGTCTATGACTAGCAGCACTGGTAATATGGAAGTAGAAATACACGAGGAACTGTATGGACAAAGGACACGTGAAGGTAGTCAGTGGTCTGCGGTAGCAAGTTGTACCACTGCTATGTGAGAGGATACTGGAACAGGTGACACAGGAAACAGGGATCAGTGGTCTGCCTCTAGCAAGTTGTACCACTGAATATATATGTGAGGAGGAGCACGGGGAGAGACTGCAATACAGGGGATACACGGGCACCTTAAACTTGATCCACAATAACATGCACAATATATTAATGACTGAACAGCACTGCAATAATAGAAAGTCACTTGAGGTAATTCGGCACAAGATAACACAGTCAATGATGGCAATAGTCTCAGCGGATAGTAAACTTCAGAGGAGAACAAACTCAGTCCAGCAAGATATGCAATACACCAGCACAGTCAATGAGAAGTATGCATACCGTGGTTCAGAAGCAGGCTGTCAGACAGGAGTGCAGAGATACCTGAACGGCTGGAGGCCGGCAGGATGCGAAGTCCCTGGAGGGGTGAAGCGGTAATCAAGTAGGTGCAGCGCACAGGTAGGTAGACCAGCAGGGGAACAAATACTCAGGAAGCAGTAGTATGTAGGACTGGACTCCTGGAGGACCCTGAAGAGTAGCGATGATCTAGATGAGATGAAAACAGTGAGGCGCAGATCCGATGCAGACTGGCGAGTAGAGACCAGCGGGAACACGGAGAAGCACGGAGAGCGGGTCAGCTGTTGTAGGACGAGTAGAACTGAGAAGTAGCAGCAGCAGGACTCTGCAGATACACGGAGGTAGCGGATAGCAAGATCAGGCCACGTGGTATTGACCACAGGTGCTTAATATAGGGAGTGTTGCCTGATCTGCCAATTAAGTTAAAGGAACAGGTACTGAAGGGTTTGAAAAGGGCTGCGCATGCGCAGACCCTCAGGATGGAGGACGGCCACGGTTCCTAAATATACGGGAAGAAGCACTCACAGTCCGGTGAGTGACAATAAGATTATATACGTCAAATTTTATTGATATGCATTAAAATAATGTCACATAAAGTACTCTTAATCAAGTTAGCAAAATATTAAAAAGTGTGAATGAGATGATAAACCAAAAGAGAATAAACTGGTAAAAATAGCACAAATTCTGCTAGAACGCGCCGCAAATCCTCTATTATATATATATATATATATATATATATATATATATATATATATATGACTCTACAGGTGCTTAAGAAAAAAATAAAAGTGTAACATTCTGAACCTCAGTATTGTCATATATATAATTAATTGTTCAGAAAAAACTGTATCAGATAAAATAACTGATATGTAGGCGGATAATTAAGCCCTATGTCTTCATCATCATCATCATCACCATTTATTTATATAGCGCCAACATATTCCGTAGCGCTTTACAATTAGGGACAAACATAATAAATTAATAAACAAACTGGGTAAAACAGACAAAGAGGTGAGAAGGCCCTGCTCGCAAGCTTACAATCTATGGGACAATGGGAGATTGACACATGAGGTTAAGTCTACATTTTGGCCCAGCCAGACTGCAAAGGTAAAAGTGACTCATAAGCTAAATGATCCCGTCACACAACAATGTTGGTCAGGGGGTAGTTGTCTTGTGTGAAATTGTGTAACAGGCTAAAGGTAGCGAGGTTAAGAGGCTGGCTGAGGAATATTATAAGCTTGTCTGAAGAGGTAGGTTTTCAGAGAATGCTTGAAAGTTTGTAGACCAGAGGAGAGTCTTACTGTGCAAGGAAAATAAGTCTTGCCGCATCGTGCAAAATAGATTGTAGGGGTTTAAGTCTGATTTTGGGAAGACCAGTAAGGAGGGAATTGCAATAGTCAATGCGGTAGATGATAACTGCATGAATTAAGGTTTTTGCAGTGTCTTGCGTGAGATATGTGCGAATTCTGGAAATGTTCTTTAGATGTATGTAGCAGGATTTAGATATAGAGTCAATGTGGGGAACAAAGGATAGGTGTGAGTCAAGGATTACACCTAGGCAGCGAGCTTGTGGGGTGGGATTTATGGTCATGTTATCAACAGAGATAGAATTGTCAGGTATGCTCTTGTTGGTGGGTGGGAATATTAATAACTCTGTTTTAGAAAGATTAAATTTGAGTTGGCAAGAGGACATCCAAGATGATATGGCAGAAAGACAGTCAGTTACACTTGACAACACAGATGTCGAGAGATCAGGAGAGGATAGATAGATTTGGGTATAATCCACATAGAGATGATACTGAAAGCCAAAGGAACTTATTAGATTTCCAAGAAAAGCAGTATAGAGAACAGCAGAGGACCTAGCACTGAGCCTTGTGGTACTCCAACTGATAGGGGAAGCGGAGCAGAGGTGGCTCCAAAGAAATTAACAGTGAAAGAGCGATTAGAGAGGTAGGATGAGAACCAGGATAGCACAGTGTCTTGAAGACCTAGGGATTGCAGCGTTTGTATGAGAAGAGAGTGGTCAACGGTGTCAAATGCAGCCGAGAGATGCAAGAGAATTAGGAGAGAGTAATGGGGTTCAGTTTAAGCAGTGATCAGATCATTGACAACCTTGGTCTACTCAGTCTCTGTGGAGTGTTGAGAACGAAAGCCAGACTGAAGAGGATCCAACAGGTTGTTAGCAGAAAGAAAGCGTGTGAGGCGAGTGTAGGCAAGTCTCTCTAGAAGCTTGGAGGGGCAAGGGAGCTGAGAGATGGGACGATAATTTGAGAGAGAGTTTGGGTCAGAGTTTTGGTTTTTTAGAATAGGAGTAATCACTGCGTGCTTGTATAGTGATGGAAAGATGCCAGTAGATAGTGAGAGATTACAGATTTGAGTTAGAGGAGAAATGAGCACTGAAGACAGGGATCTATGAATTTGCGAGGGAATAGGATCAAGAGGACAGGAGGTAGAGTAGGAAGCTAAGAAGAGCGTAGAAATTTTCTCTTCATTTGTGGGGTCAAATGAAAAGAAGGTGTCAGAGGGTGGTGGGAAGGAATTGAGCTGATTGCTTGTCGAGGAAGAGGATACCATTTCTAGTCTGATCTTGTCAATCTTATCCTTAAAGTAGGAAGCAAGATCCTGAGCACTGATAGTAGATGGAGGGTTTGGGGTGGGAGGATTGGGAAGATATTTAAATGTATTGAAAAGGCGTGAGGGGTTAGAAGCCTGAGCATAGATAAGAGATTGGAAGTATGTTTGTTTTGCAGTGTCCAGATCATTTCGATAGGAGTGGTAGACAGAAGTATATGCGAAGAAGTCATTAGAGGTGCGAGATTTACGCCAGTGACGTTCTGCTTTACGGAACAGTTTTTGAAGATTTTGTGTTGCTTTAGTGTGCCACGGTTGACATTGAAGTCGACGTGTAGTATGTAGTGTCGCTGGAGCCACTTGATCAAGGGCCGTTGCTAAGGTTAGGTGAAAATGAGGTACTGCCATCTCAGGGGATGAGAATGTAGAGATAGGGGAGAGAAGGTGTTGAAGAGAGGTGGAAAATTGTTGAAGATTAATAGAATTCAGATTCCTGCGGGTATGAGGAGGCTTGGTAGAGTTAGACAGTAGAGAGGTTATTTCACTCACTGGACCGTGAGTGCCTCTGCGCTGGTGCGCGGTTCCCTAGCCTTCCTGCCGGCGTCTGTCCTGAGCCGTGGCCGCCCGCCATCTTGATGCACTGCGTATGCGCAGCATCCAAGAACTTATGACCTTTGCTTTTAATCTCATTGGTGGATCAGGAACCTCTCCCTATTTAAGGCACCTGTGCTCATTACCTCGTTGCCTGATCTTGAGTATCATTCCCTGTGAGTCTCTGAAGGTATCTCCTGTGTCCTGCTAGTGTCTTCAGCTTCCTGCTGATTACCTGTGCTACTCATCGGTGGTTTCTATACCCGCTACTGATTCCTGTATCCTACTTGTGTCCTCAGCTGGCTCCTGGATTCCCTGCTCTGCTCATCAGCGGTTCTCATACCCGCTACAGTCTCCTGTATCCTGCTCGTGTCCTCAGCTGGCTTCTGATTACCTGCCCTGCTCACCTGCGGTTCCCATACCCGCTACAGCCGTTCAGCGTCCCTGCTGTGCCTGCATATTCTCGTGGACAAGCTTCTCTACTCATCAGCGGTATGCTTACTTGTTATTGACTATCAACTGTTACCTTGCATATCCGCCTAGGACAAGCTTCTCTACCCTGCAGCGGTATCCATACCCGCTATAGACTATTTTTTGTTACGCTGCATATCTGTTTGGAACAAGCTTCTCTACTCAGCAGTGATATGCATACTTGTGATTGACTATCAGTTATTATGCCGCATATCCACTCTGTGCAAGCCTCTCTACTCAGCAGCGGTATACATACCGTTATAGACTATTAGCTGTAATCGCTGCATATCTGTTTGGAACAAGTTCCTCTGTGCTCTCAGTGTCTTCATACCGTTATTGACTCTTTGCATGCCTCCACTCATCTGCA
Source organism: Mixophyes fleayi (assembly GCF_038048845.1). NCBI lineage: Eukaryota > Metazoa > Chordata > Amphibia > Anura > Limnodynastidae > Mixophyes > Mixophyes fleayi. The sequence continues at coordinate 188,284,201 of NC_134405.1, forward strand.
CCTGAACTCTCCTCACCATAACAGTGGTACAACTTGCTGTATGCAGACCACTGACTTCCCCGCTACCTACCTGCACCTGGACAAGTCTTCTCACCATAGCAGTGGTACAACTTGCTGTACGCAGACCACTGACTTCCCCGCTACCTACCTGCACCTGGACAAGTCTTCTCACCATAGCAGTGGTACAACTTGCTGTACGCAGACCACTGACTTCCCCGCTACCTACCTGCACCTGGACAAGTCTTCTCACCATAGCAGTGGTACAACTTGCTGTACGCAGACCACTGACTCTCCTGTTACCTTCCTTCACCTGCTCACGTCCAACCTGGTCTCCATGGTTCAAACCTGTCTTTCCACTATAGATGCAAGTCGCTGACTCATCTACCAATATAGCTGCAAGTCGCTGACTCATTTACCAGTATAGCTGCAAGTCACTGACTATCATCATTTCCATTGGCATCCTCTCTCCATCTGCTGTTATATACATTCCACTATTCACCGTGCTGCCAGAGGACCGCTGTGCAAACTCCGCCTCTCTGGTAAGCATAGTCAACTGGTGAAATCCTGGGCAAGACTCCTAGTGCCCGTGACAGTAAGATCAGGCCATAACAGACCCAGGATTGGAACCAACAGCTAAAGAGATGCTGCAGTACCTGATTAGCCAGATTGAACAACAGGATGTTCGACAGCAACAGTTGTTTCAATGTTGTCAGGCTTTAGCCGCCCGAGGAATCCCTGAGCAAAATGTAGCAGCTACTGTTGATCCTCCAGTACCTCCATCTTCTTCCCCAGTGCCATCCCAGGTGTCTACCACTTCCACGCTACACCTGAAAAATACTCCTTCTAAGTATGATGGAGACCCCAAAACCCGTAGGGGTTTTCTTAACCAATGTTCCATTCATTTCGAACTCCAACCTCATAACTTTTCTACTCATCGTTCCAAAGTGGCCTATCTCATCTGTTTGTTTTCCGGACAGGCTCTCGCATGGGCCTCCCCTCTTTGGGAAAGAAATGACCCCTTATTGGAAGATAGTGACATGTTTATTTCTACGTTTCGAAGAATTTTTGACGAACATGGTTGTGTTATCTCTGCAGCTTCCAGTATTCTCCGACTACGCCAAGGATCTCGGTCAGTAGCTCAGTACGTCATACAATTTCGGATTCTCGCCTCTGAGCTTCAGTGGAACACTGAGGCGCTGATAGCCGCATTCTGGCAGGGGCTTGCCGACAAAATCAAAGACGCATTGACCTTGTCACGACTGGTAGTGGGTGTATGACTGATAGTGGGTACCTGCTGTTGTTGGCGCAACTCAGAGGAAGGCGCGGAGTCTAACGTGCCCCTGGTATTCACCAGGAACCCCCGCAAGGAAGTATGGACTCCGCTGCAGGGACACGCAGGTCGCGGTCCTTCCTAGAGTCCACAGCGAGATACAAGGGGGTGTCAGACAGGCCGGTTCAGCAACGTTCAGGTAGAGGAGGTACAAAGGGAAATCCAGAAGAATGGTGAGGCAAGCCGAGTCGGTAACTTTCAGGGAGCGCAGTACAAAGGCAGAATCCAGATAGGGGTGGTCAAACGGTCCGGGTCAAAAGGGTCACAAGCAGCACGAGGAATGTCAGGAACAAATACAGCAACTGGTACACACAAACGCTGGAGACAGGAAGACCTGATACTCTGGCACTGATTAGAGGACAGGAAGAGGTTTAAATAGTGTGGTGACCCAATCAGCATCAGCGCTGCAGCGCTGTCATACCTGCCGCCGGGAATCCACATAGCGTCCCGTTGCCTAGCAACGGGGCGCGTCATACAGCGAGGAGTCAGATGGCAGGGGGGATCCGGAAGTGATGCGTCTGGTTGCATAGCAACCAGACGCGCGGTCAGGCAGTCAGGCGGCCGTGCGGACGGCGCCTGACAGTATACCCTCCTCTTCTTCCTCCTGTTTGAAGGAACTTTTTGAGAATTCTAGGAGCGTGAAGGTCCTGCTTGTCCACCCATGATCTCTCCTCTGGGCCAAATCCTTTCCAATGGACAAGAAATTGCTGTTTGCCACGAAGAATGCGAGAGGCCAAGATCCGATTGACTTCAAATTCAGTTCCAGAAGAGGTTTGTATTGGTGGGGGACGACAGGGAGGTCGATAGAATTTATTGAGTACCACTGGTCGTAGTAATGAGACATGAAAAGTATTATGACATCTCAGAGAAGGAGGAAGTTTCAATTTAAAGCATACAGGATTAATGACTTGCATGATGGTGTACGGGCCAATAAATCGAGGAGCCATCTTCATAGAAGGAACCTTTAGTCTTAGGTCCCGGGTGGATAGCCATACTTGGTCTCCCACCTTTAAGAGAGGAGTGGCCCTCCGATGACGATCTGCAAAGATTTTGTGATGCTGAGTAGCCTTGAGTAAAGCCATCTTAGTCTTAGCCCAAATGAGAGAAAACTCCCGATAAAGAGTATCTACGGCTGGAACCGGTGAAGAGGACACTGGAAAAGGATCCGGAAACACAGGATGACTTCCGTATACAATAAAGAAAGGGGAGAATCCGGTAGACTCATGAATGTGTTGATTATGGGAGAACTCCGCCCAAGGAAGGAATTGAGACCATTTATTCTGGTTGTCGGAGGTAAAACAGCGGAGGAATGTCTCGAGATCCTGATTGATTCGCTCCGTCTGTCCGTTGGTTTGCGGATGGTATCCCGAAGAGAATTTCAATTCTATGTTCAATCTCTTACAAAAGGTTCTCCAAAACTGGGATGTGAATTGGACTCCACGGTCCGAAATGATCTCCTTCGGGCAACCATGTAGTCTGAATATCTCCTTGATAAAGATATCTGCCAGACGACTGGCTGTGGGCAGTCCAGTTAGAGGAATAAAATGTGCCATCTTCGAAAATCGATCAATAACCACCCAGATAGTGGTAAACCCTGCACTGAGGGGTAGGTCTGTGATAAAATCCATGGCCACACTTTCCCAAGGAGCATCGGGGATAGGGAGTGGACGAAGAAGGCCTGCCGGAACTCTTCTGCAAGTTTTGTGTTGAGCACAAGTAGTGCAGGAAGCAATAAATTTCCCAACATCGGCACGTACATTAGGCCACCAGAAGCGTCGGCAAAGCAGCGATGTTGTCTTCTTTATTCCAGCATGGCCGGCAATGCGGGATGAATGAGCCCACTGCAGGGTCTTGAGCCGGAGATGGGGTTCCACGAATGACCGGCCTGGAGGAGGAGAGGACGTTTTGGTCCTAGTAAGGGCTACGATATTAGAAGGATCAATAATATGCTGAGAAACCAACGGTCTTAAACGATCGGAATCGTCAAATGAGCGAGATAATGCATCGGCACGTCCGTTCTTGGCTCCCGGGCAGAATGTGAGCTTCATGTTAAATCGAGCAAAGAAGGATGCCCAGCGGGCTTGCCGAGGATTAAGGCAACGAGCCTCTTGAATGAACACTAGGTTCCGATGGTCGGTAAACACAGTAACAGGAAATATAGCCCCCTCCAACAGATGTCGCCATTCCTCCAGAGCCGCCTTGATGGCCAGTAACTCCTTGTCCCCTATTCCATAATTACATTCACTTGGAAGAAATCATCTGGAGAAAAACCCACACGGGTTGTGTGAGCCAGCCGGAGACTCTTGAAAAAGCACCGCCCCAATGCCTACCGAGGATGCATCTACCTCTAAGAAGAAAGGTCGTTCTTGATCTGGCTGGGACAGAACTGGGGCTGAAGAAAATGCTTTCTTTAACGTTATGAAGGCAGACATGGCTTCCGAGGACCAAACCCTGGGGTTGGCAGTCTTCCTGGTTAAAGCTGTAATGGGGGCTATAATGGTGGAGAATCCCTGAATAAATTGGCGATAATAGTTTGCAAAGCCGATGAACCTTTGAATAGCTTTAAGGCCTTGTGGCTGAGGCCAGTCCAGAATAGCTGACACCTTGGTGGGATCCATACAAAGACCTTGACCCGACACAATGAAACCAAGAAAAGGTACCTGGCTAATCTCAAACACACATTTCTCCAGCTTGTAGTAGAGGTGATGTTTCCGGAGTCTACGTAAGACCTCCTTTACTTGTTCCCGATGAGTCTTCAGATCTTTAGAAAATATTAATATATCGTCTAAATACACTACCACAGAAGTGTATAACAGGTCATGAAAGATATCGTTAACAAAGGTTTGGAAGATGGCTGGGGCGTTGCAGAGGCCGAAGGGCATCACCAGGTACTCGAAATGTCCATCTCTGGTGTTAAAGGCCGTTTTCCATTCGTCTCCTTCTTTGATGCGAATCAAATTATAGGCCCCACGGAGATCTAGTTTGGAAAAGATTTGAGATCCACTGAGTTTGTCAAAGAGGTCGGAGATGAGAGGTAGTGGATATCGATTTTTGACAGTGATGCGGTTGAGAGGACGATAATCAATACAAGGCCGAAGAGACCCATCCTTCTTCTTAACAAAAAAAAACCCTGCACCCGCTGGGGAAGTGGATTTGCGGATAAATCCCCGTTTCAGGTTTTCTGAAATATATTGAGACATGGCTGACGTCTCTGGACGAGATAAAGGGTAGGTCCTCCCTTTGGGGATGGGTTGGTCAGGAGATAAAACAATAGCGCAATCCCAGGGACGATGAGGAGGCAAGATCTCCGCTTCCACTTTACTGAATACATCTTGGAATTCTATATAGGCCTCAGGAAGGTGGGTTAGCTCGGAATGAGCCATTACTTGACATTTTGGAGGCAAGACTCTAGACAGACATTCAAAGCGACATCCTGAACCCCACGACATAACTTGAGCGTGGTCCCAATCCATCTGAGGAGAATGTTTTCTCAGCCACGGTAGCCCCAAGATGAGGGGATTAATGGACCTCGGCAACACCAAAAGTTGGATCATTTCGCTATGAAGTACTCCTACCATCAACCGAACAGGAGAAGTCACGGAGGAGATGGAGCCGTGAGTGACACGACTTCCGTCGACTGCCGTCAGAGATAACGGTTGGGGCAATGGGTTTAGAGGTATTTGGAGCTGCGAAGCTAGATCCGTCGAAATGAAGTTCCCGGAGGAGCCGGAGTCCACAAAGGCCGTGGTGGAAAAGGTACCCTTGGGGGTGCTCAGGATGACAGCCATCTGAAATTCTGGGGAATTTTCTTTAGAATAGGGAGCAACTGTGGATTCTCCTAAAACGGCCTCCCCGCCACCGTTTAGGAGGAAGAGTTTCCCGGTCTCTTGGGACAAACTCTTAGCAGGTGTCCCGGATCTCCACAATACAGACACAGGCATTGTTTGAAGCGTCTCTCCCTCTCTTCAAGGGATAATTTAGAGCGTCCTACTTGCATTGGTTCGTCCACTGGCAGGATGGGATTTTGGAACTGGGGTGCTAGCCGTGGTATGAACCGTTTGCCAGGAGAGCGTTCCTGCGTGCGCTCTTGGTAGCGCAAATCCACCTTGATGCACATGGAGATGAGAGAATCTAACTCAGCCGGGAGTTCTCTGGAAATTAGCTCATCCTTAATCCGGTCCACCAGACCTTGCCAAAAGGTTGCCACCAGTGCTTCGTTATTCCATTTTAACTCGGAAGCCAGGGTTCGAAATTGAACTGCGTATTGCCCCACGGACAGGTCACCTTGGCGGAGGTTTAACAAGCTGGTAGCTGCAGAAGCAACTCTTCCGGGATCATCGAAGACTTTCCTGAAAGCTTCAATGAAAGAGTTGGAGTTATTAAGAAGTGGACCCCCTTGTTCCCATAAAGGTGAGGCCCAGGCAAGGGCTTGACCACTGAGGAGGGAGATGAGAAAGGCTACTTTGGTGCGTTCTGAAGAAAAGGCCCCTGGGTTGCACTCAAATTGAATGGCACATTGGTTCAGAAAGCCCCTGCACTTCTTGGGATCACCGTCAAACTTTTCGGGTGTCGGGATGCGTACACCGGAGGCCGCTGTAGAGACCGTAACCACACTGGATGCTGTGGATGCCGCAGAGGTTATGGCTGGTGTAGCGGGTGCAGCATTCTGAAATGTATCGAAGCGGGTAGCAATCCCTTGGACACATTGTAGAAGATGCGCTTGGGCTGCTTCTTGTTGCTCCACTCGTTGAGCCAAATGCAGGAGTAGGTCACGAGCAGACGGTTCACCAGACCCCTCCATTGTCATGGCCAGAGTATACTGTCACGACTGGTAGTGGGTGTATGACTGATAGTGGGTACCTGCTGTTGTTGGCGCAACTCAGAGGAAGGCGCGGAGTCTAACGTGCCCCTGGTATTCACCAGGAACCCCCGCAAGGAAGTATGGACTCCGCTGCAGGGACACGCAGGTCGCGGTCCTTCCTAGAGTCCACAGCGAGATACAAGGGGGTGTCAGACAGGCCGGTTCAGCAACGTTCAGGTAGAGGAGGTACAAAGGGAAATCCAGAAGAATGGTGAGGCAAGCCGAGTCGGTAACTTTCAGGGAGCGCAGTACAAAGGCAGAATCCAGATAGGGGTGGTCAAACGGTCCGGGTCAAAAGGGTCACAAGCAGCACGAGGAATGTCAGGAACAAATACAGCAACTGGTACACACAAACGCTGGAGACAGGAAGACCTGATACTCTGGCACTGATTAGAGGACAGGAAGAGGTTTAAATAGTGTGGTGACCCAATCAGCATCAGCGCTGCAGCGCTGTCATACCTGCCGCCGGGAATCCACATAGCGTCCCGTTGCCTAGCAACGGGGCGCGTCATACAGCGAGGAGTCAGATGGCAGGGGGGATCCGGAAGTGATGCGTCTGGTTGCATAGCAACCAGACGCGCGGTCAGGCAGTCAGGCGGCCGTGCGGACGGCGCCTGACAGACCTCACAAGAGTTACCCTCCTCCTTGGACGATTTGATTTCTCTATGCCATCGTGTAGACATGAGGTTTCGTGAGAGAGATTCCGAAAGAGTAACTTCCTCCAAAGCGCCTGTTCGTTCAGTATCCCAAGTTCGTCATCTTCCACCTCTAGTAGAACCCATGGAGGTAGGTCGCTCTAAATTAACATCTGAGGAGAGAGAGCGACGAGTGAAGAATAGAATCTGTATCTATTGCGCTGACTCTACTCACATGCTGAACTCATGCACTAAAAGGTCGGGAAATGCCAGGCCCTAACCAGTTCTGGAGAGGTAAGGTTAGGGTGTCTGGAGTCCTCTCCATGTTCTACGGATGTTAAAGTCTGTGCTTTTGATGTTACCGTTTCCTTTGCTACCAAATCATTTATGTCTCAAGCACTTCTAGATTCAGGAGCTGCTGAAAATTTTATCTCTAGTTCCCTAGTGAATCAATGGTCCCTAAAAGTGATTCCTTTAAAAGCACCTATAGCTGTTACTGCTATCGATGGATCACGTATAATTAATGGACTCATTACTAAAAGTACGTCTCCATTGACTCTTCAAATTGGAGCCTTACACCAAGAGAAAAATTCTTTACTGGTCCTTCCTGTTACCACCAGTCCCATCGTACTTGGCCTTCCATGGCTTCAACTTCATTCCCCTCAGATTGACTGGAACACTCCTCAAGTCACTTCCTGGGGTCCTGATTGTCGTCATAGATGTCTCTCTCAAGTTGTTCCACTCAAAATACATCAGTCTTCCATTTCACCTTACCCAACGGGTCTCCCTCCACAGTATGCTTCCTTCGCGGATGTTTTCGATAAGGTTCAGTCTGAACGCCTTCCTCCCCATCGGGCGTGGGATTGTCCGATTGACCTACAACCTGCCAAGAACCCTCCTAGGGGTCGTGTGTATCCACTCTCGCTAACAAAAACTCAAGCAACATCTGAGTATATCAAGGAGAACCTCCAGCGAGGATTTATCCGACCTTCCACCTCTCCCGCTGGAGCGGGGTTCTTTTTTGTGAAGAAGAAGGATGGATCATTACGACCCTGTATAGATTATCGTGGACTCAATGCCATTACCATCAAAAATCGATATCCTATTCCACTAATTACCGAGCTATTTGATTGCATTAAGGGAGCTCGGATCTTCACCAAGCTTGATCTTCGAGGCGCTTATAACTTAATCCGGATCAAGTCTGGAGACGAATGGAAGACAGCTTTTAACACCAGGGATGGCCATTATGAATATCTAGTTATGCCCTTCGGGTTGTGTAACGCCCCCGCTGTCTTCCAGAGTTTCGTGAATGAGATCTTCCGGGACTTGTTGTATATCTGTGTCGTCGTCTACCTGGACGACATATTAATCTTTTCCCAGGATCTGCTCTCTCATCACCAACATGTGGCAGAGGTCCTTTCCAGACTCCGAAGAAACTCTTTATTTTGCAAGCTAGAAAAATGTTCCTTTGAGTTATCCCAGATTCCATTCTTGGGATATATTGTGTCCGGAGTTGGCCTCAAGATGGATCCTGATAACGTTAACGCTGTACTACGTTGGCCCCAGCCAACTACTCTCCGAGCAATCCAACGTTTTTTAGGTTTTGCAAACTACTACAGACGTTTCATTCAAGGTTTTTCTTCCATCGCTTCTCCAATAGTGGCTCTGACCCGGAAGGGAGCTAACACTAAACAACCTCCGAGGCCCTTCAAGCTTTCCAGTTCCTCCAGGAGTCCTTCTCTTCCGCTCCTGTTCTTAGACAGCCTGACATGACTCTTCCGTTCTTCCTAGAGGTAGACGCCTCTAATGTTGGCCTAGGGGCCATTCTATCCCAAAGATCGGAGCAACAAAAATTTCATCCTTGTGCCTTCTATTCTCGAGGTCTTCTACCTGCGGAGAGAAATTACACTATCGGGGACAAGGAGTTGTTGGCCATTAAAGCAGCATTAGAGGAGTGGAGATATCTGCTGGAGGGAGCTCGTCATCCTGTAACTATTTTTACGGATCACAAAAACCTGTCATATTTACAGTCAGCCCAATGTTTGAATCCTCGCCATCAAGATGGTCTCTTTTCTTTTCCCGTTTTGAGCTTATCATAACCTTCAAACCAGCTTCCAAGAATAGAAAAGCAGACGCCTTGTCTCGGGCGTTTGTGGCGTCCTCAGATGTTGAAGATGGTCCTAACCATCCTATATTAGATCCCAAATGTGTGACTCTGGCCTCTTCTTCCACCAAGGTGCTACCATTTGGGAGAACCCTCGTGCCTCCGTCTCTACGGAGGAAAATATTGTCCTGGTATCATTCCTCACGCTTTTCTGGACATTCGGGTGAACGCAAGACCTTAGAAGTCCTTTCTCGAAGCTACTGGTGGCCCTCTATGAGGAGGGATTTCAAAGAATTTGTGGCCGCGTGTGAGGTGTGTTCCCAGTTTAAAACTCCCCGCAGAACACCAGCGGGATTACTACAACCACTACCCATTCCATCCAAACCTTGGACCCATATTAGTATGGACTTTGTCACCGATCTTCCTCCGAGTAAAAAGTGTAATACCATCTGGGTAGTGGTGGATAGATTTTCGAAAATGGCACATTTCATTCCTTTGACCGGTTTACCTTCCTCATCTACTCTGGCTGACCATTTTATCAAGGAGATCTTCCGAATTTATGGATGTCCATCTGAGATTGTCTCGGATAGAGGAGTACAATTCGTTTCCAGATTCTGGCGAGCCCTTTGCAAGACCTTGGGTATTCGATTATCACTATCATCCTCCTTCCATCCTCAATCAAATGGACAGAACGAGAGAGTCAACCAAGATCTTGAGACTTTCATAAGGATGTTCTCCTCAGCCAACCAAGACAACTGGGTAGATTTACTTCCATTGGCTGAATTCGCCCATAACAACATGTATCACGAGTCATCTTCAAAAAGTCCATTCTTTGGGGTATACGGTCACCATCCGTCTTTCCCAGAATTTCCTGCCCTCCCTCCCACCCAAGTTCCTGCAGTGGAGAGTGTATGTCAGAGTTTCAAAAATATCTGGTCTCAAGTTAAATCCTGCCTAAAGAAGACATCTGCCAGATACAAGTGTTTTGCGGATAAAAAGAGGCGAGCTATTCCACCACTTAAGATTGGAGACCGTGTATGGCTTTCTACCAAAAATATTCGCTTGAAGGTTCCGTCTATGAAGTTCGCTCCCCGTTTCATTGGTCCATATAGGATCACTCAAGTGATAAATCCGGTGTGCTTCAAACTACTGTTACCTAAGAACCTTCGTATCTCCAACGCTTTCCATGTGTCATTACTCGAGCCTCTTATCATCAACCGTTCCTCCGTTCCTCCTTCAGCACCTCGGCCAGTACAAGTTCATCAAGAGGAAGAGTTTGAAATTACTCATATTTTAGATGCTAAAATTTTGCGAGGAGTTCTTCGCTTCCTTGTGCATTGGAAGGGCTTTGATCCAGAGGAGCGTTCTTGGATCCGCGCAGATGATCTCAACGCCCCAGCTCTTCTAAAAAAGTTCTACTCCAAGTTTCCGGGCAAACCCAGCTCCAAGTGTTCTGTGCCCACCTTTAAAAGGGGGGGTACTGTCACTCACCGGACCGTGAGTGCCTCTGCGCTGGTGCGTGGTTCCCTAGCTTTCCTGCTGGCGTCTGTCCTGAGCTGCGGCCGTCCGCCATCTTGATGCACTGCGCATGCGCAGCATCCAAGAACTTATGACCTTTGCTTTTAATCTCATTGGTGGATCAGGCACCTCTCCCTATTTAAGGCACCTGTGCTCATTACCTCGTTGCCTGATCTTGAGTCTCATTCCCTGTGAGTCTCTGAAGGTATCTCCTGTGTCCTGCTAGTGTCTTCAGCTTCCTGCTGATTACCTGTGCTACTCATCAGTGGTTTCTATACCTGCTACTGATTCCTGTATCCTACTTGTGTCCTCAGCTGGCTCCTGGATTACCTGCTCTGCTCATCAGCGGTTCTCATACCCGCTACAGTCTCCTGTATCCTGCTCGTGTCCTCAGCTGGCTTCTGATTACCTGCCCTGCTCACCTGCGGTTCCCATACCCGCTACAGCCGTTCAGCGTCCCTGCTGTGCCTGCATATTCTCGTGGACAAGCTTCTCTACTCATCAGCAGTATGCTTACTTGTTATTGACTATCAACTATTACCTTGCATATCCACCTAGGACAAGCTTCTCTACCCTGCAGCGGTATCCATACCCGCTATAGACTATTTGTTGTTACGCTGCATATCTGTTTTGAACAAGCTTCTCTACTCAGCAGTGATATGCATACTTGTGATTGACTATCAGTTATTATCCCGCATATCCACTCTGTGCAAGTCTCTCTACTCAGCAGCAGTATACATACCGTTATAGACTATTAGCTGTAATCGCTGCATATCTGTTTGGAACAAGTTCCTCTGTGCTCTTAGTATACGCAGACCACTGACTTCCCCGCTACCTACCTGCACCTGGACAAGTCTTCTCACCATAGCAGTGGTACAACTTGCTGTACGCAGACCACTGACTCTCCTGTTACCTTCCTTCACCTGCTCACGTCCAACCTGGTCTCCATGGTTCAAACCTGTCTTTCCACTATAGATGCAAGTCGCTGACTCATTTACCAATATAGCTGCAAGTCGCTGACTCATTTACCAGTATAGCTGCAAGTCACTGACTATCATCATTTCCATTGGCATCCTCTCTCCATCTGCTGTTATATATGTTTCACTATTCACCCTGCTGCCAGAGGACCGCTGTGCAAACTCCGCCTCTCTGGTAAGCATAGTTAACTGGTGAAATCCTGGGCAAGACTCCTAGTGCCCGTGATAGGTTAGAGCAGTGGGCGTGAGTGAGTAGCTGATAAAGTGATGATCCGAGAGGGGGAAGGGTGTGTTAAGAAAATTAGAAACTGAGTATAGTCTAGAGAAAACAAGATCAAGGCAGTGGCCATCCTTATTAGTAGATGATTCAATCCACAGGTAGAGGTCAAGTGAGGAGGTTAGAGAGAGTAGTTTGGAAGCAGCTTTGGAAGGTGGGTTATCAATGGGGATGTTGAAATCACCCATGATGATGCCGGGGATGTCTGATAATAAGAAGTGAGGGAGTCATGCAGAGAAATCCTCAATAAATTGTTGGTGTGCTCCAGGGGGACGATAGATCACCGCAACACGTAGAGAGATGCGAATAGCATGTACTTCAAAAGATGTGAACGTGAGTGATGGGACATTTGGTAGAACTGTAAACATGCACTGTGGGGAGAGAAGTAGTCCAACCCCACCTTCTTGTCTGCCTTCAGGTCTGGAGGTGTGGGTGAGATGGAGGCCACCATGTGAAAGTGCTGCAGGTGAGGCAGTGTCTGATTGCATGAGCCATGTTTCTGTTATTGCCAGAAGGTTGAGGTTTTTTGTGAAGAAGAGATCATGAATGGAGGTAAGTTTGTTACAAACAGAGCGTGCATTCCAAAGGGCACATTTAAAGGACTTTGGAAGAGAGGGGAGATAGGTGATGTGTTTGAGGTTTGCTATAGAACGGTAGTGCTCTGATGTATGTGTGTGTGAGGAGTGTGGGGGACCTGGATTAGGTGATATATCACCAGCTAAGAGAAGCAGAGTGAGAGAAAGATAGGCAAGGGGATTGTAAGATGTGGGACTTTTTATTTTCTGACGACAGGTGGAGGTTGTACTTGTTAGAGATAATAAATAGGACAGCAGTTCATGGGTGTTGACTAGAGGTGAGTGGAGTAATGCAGGTGCAATATGAACAAATGTTTGTGTTGGAGGAGGGGTGAAAGATGACACAGTTCTAAAGATCATGCCATGAAAAGAGACCAAGAAAAGCAATTTGTTAAACATTGTGATAAAAGGAGTTAAAGCCAAAAAGTTAGGGGATTTTAAAGAATTTCCTCTTTGCAGTGTTCCATATAGATAGACAAGTAATGCAGAAATAGGCTGTGGCAGATGTAGCTTATTGCTGGATGTAAAATCAAGTCAAATGTCTTCTTAATTAAATGACAAATAAGGTTTAAGTATAATAAGGTAGTTTCAGAAACAGTTTGAGAAAGAAGGGGAGACTCTACTAATATAAATAGATATGTTCACATTCATTCATACAGTCAAGAGCTTTCTCAGCAAACAGAAGCGAGCTGCATGCAATGCTACATATCACGTGGATCCTGGGTTAACTAAGCCTAACAGAACTTCTGCCTCTATATAATGAAAGCTGAGTGATCTGGCTGTTCCCCGTAAATTCCCACTGTTTGTAATCTAATAGAGAAAGTCTGTTATACACATTGTAGGATGATGTGGCGCTTCACTAAGATTGCAGCCTAATACGTGGAATGGAGAGTCCACCTCCCTCCAAAATACAATATTATAAAATCATGGACCACGTACGTTCAAGCGCAGACTTTCAAACACATAGAAGATGTTCAATATGGATATAGGCTCCTCCCACTTGATGATAAATGATTTTCCTTGTTTATAGGTGGGTACACCAGACCTATAACAAACTCAGACAACACAAAACAGGGACAATAATAGTGCAATATGTTCACAACTTAATAATGATAGTCCCAAAAGAAGTCCCAAAGATAGATCTAATATATATATTCATTCACTTTGTGCAGGGAACGGAAACGACACCAAACAAAAATTCTGTATTATTCATATCCAACTCCCCCAATGATGTTATGCTTACAAGAATGCAAATGGTATTGGGCATCTCGTATATGTATACTCAGAAAACTCTCCTTCACATCCCATCTCAGAGTAAACTCCACTGATTGAATAATGCAAAAAATAATAATAAAGCACAATCTGGTGCATTAACTTTTAAAAAACATGTTTATTGCATAACCAGCATGTCATGCTTAACAGATTAAAACATGTATAAAAAGGTAATGTGTATATTCGTACCAGATTTAGCTGTAATCATGCGTGTATAATCAAACGTCCAGTCATATCAGATAAACGTCCAGCAACAGGAACACGAATCAGCTTACCACCTACGCGTTTCGGCTCAAGGCAAGAGTCTTTCTCAAGGTAAGCTAATGTCTCCTAAAACGTCACCTTTTATACTCACTAAACACCCGGGATGAAAAATCACTTCCGCCGTGTAGTTGTTCTGGTTAAAGTGAGAAAGAGGCTTGACGCTCACATACTTCCGTATTTCCCGATACCGGAAATTGTAATCCTAACAAAACTTTATTAAAAAACTTTAATGGCACTTTGTAATCTAACATAAATCATTTCCCCCGTGTTTGACTAGCATTCTAACAGTTTAACACACACTTCGATCTACAGAAGGTGGGAAATTCCTTATTTTGCATATAGTAAAAAACGATGTTACATGCATAATATGTCAATCCATCATAATAATAATGCAGACTGTATTTACTGTACATACCATACAAATACATACTAAAAACATTATGTTACAATTTAAAAAACATATAAACAAGAAAAAATGAAAACATCATGTATAATAAATGTTGTTCTTCTGTATCTTCATACTTTTTGTTCCCCCTCATTAGTTCATTCCTTTCTCAGTACAGCTCAGCAACACCGAAAAAGATAGAAAAAAGGGACAGATATAATAAAATATTACTATCATTCCCCATAAAGATGATAATATCATTAAAATTATACAATGTGGGGATTCAGTACCTCCAAAGATGTGTAATATATATTTAGAAATACATACAATATTCATATAATATAAGGTGAGTTTAAATAAAACATTTTAGTTCAAATTCTATGTTAAGGCCCCTCGGGCTCAAAGTTTTCAAAAGGAAAATCCATTCATTTCAGCTCTAGACAGCATCCCTGCAACGTCCCTATTTTTCCAATTCCCTTCAACTACTTGCAAACCACAAAATGATTTTATATCTTCCGGTTTGCATTTATGATGGTCTTTAAAATGCTTGGAAACTGAATGGGTCTCCAGACCTTTGCTTATATTATAAATATGTTCGCGTACCCTTATTTTCAGGGGGCGTGAGGTTTTTCCCACATAGAATTTACCGCATTTTCATTCCATAATATAGATGACATTGCTTGTATGGCATGTAATAAACTGCTCAACCTTAATATGGTAACCATTCACTTCCAAATTAGTAATTTTACTAATATTTGTCCTGATGGTTTTGCAGGCCATACATAACCCACATCTGTGGAAACCTATGGTTCTCACAGATTTTCTCACATCTTCTAGCAATGTGCTCCTTACTAGTTTATCCCTTAAGTTAGGGGCTTTTCTATACACAAAAAAAGGTTTTGCTGGAAGTGAATTTCCTATTATATTGTCTTTTCATAAAATGTCCCAATATTTACCAAAAATTCTTTCAACATTTTTAAAATCTTTGCTGAACCCTGATATAAAGGCCCAATCATATTTGTGGCAATGATCTATTGATGGTTTTTCTTTCGGAATGAATAACTCATCTCTATTGGTCTCTAAAACTTTGTTCTCCACTTGACTCAAAAAATTCTCATCATATCCCTTACCAACAAAAGCCTTCTTAAGATCTTGAATCTGTTCTTTAAAGACCTTATCATCACTACAATTCTTTCTGATTCTTTTCATTTGTCCATAAGGTATGTTGTTTAACCATCTTTGATAATGGTTACTATCATAATGGATGTACCCAATGATGTCCGTAGGTTTCTTATAGGTTCTGGTTTCTATAACCCCTCCATCCACATTTACAGTAATATCCAGAAAATTAATGTTCGAAGCACTCGAATCAAAAGAAAGTTCAATGAATTGATTATTGGTGTTCAAATATTGACAGAAGATCTGGAGTTCTGTCTCAGAACCCTTCCAAATAAAAAAGATATCATCAATGTATCGACACCAGGTCACCAGGCTCACCCCGAAGCCATGCCCATTCCAAACATGGCTCTCCTCCCACGAGGAAGTATGTGAGCGTCAAGCCTCTTTCTCACTTTAACCAGAACAACTACAGGGCCTAAGTGATTTTTCGTCCCGGGTGTTTAGTGAGTATAAAAGGTGACGTTTTAGGAGACATTAGCTTACCCTGAGAAAGACTCTTGCCTTGAGTCGAAACGCGTAGGTGGTAAGCTGATTCATGTTCCTGTTGCTGGACGTTTATCTGATATGACTGGACGTTTGATTATACAGGCATGATTACAGCTAAATCTGGTACGAATATACACATTACCTTTTTAAACATGTTTTAATCTGTTAAGCATGACATGCTGGTTATGCAATAAACATGTTTTTTAAAAGTTAATGCACCAGATTGTGCTTTATTATTATTTTTTGCATTATTCAATCGGTGGAGTTCACTCTGAGATGGGATGTGAAGGAGAGTTTTCTGAGTATACATATACGAGATGCCCAATACCATTTGCATTCTTGTAAGTATAACATCATTGGGGGAGTTGGATATGAACAATACAGAATTTTTGTTTGGTGTCGTTTCCGTTCCCTGCACAAAGTGAATGAATATAGAAGATCTATCTTTGGGACTTCTTTTGGGACTATCATTATTAAGTTGTGAACATATTGCACTATTATTGTCCCTGTTTTGTGTTGTCTGAGTTTGTTATAGGTCTGGTGTACCCACCTATAAACAAGGAAAATCATTTATCATCAAGTGGGAGGAGCCTATATCCATATTGAACATCTTCTATGTGTTTGAAAGTCTGCGCTTGAACGTACGTGGTCCATGATTTTATAATATTGTATTTTGGAGGGAGGTGGACTCTCCATTCCACGTATTAGGCTGCAATCTTAGTGAAGCGCCAATCATCCTACATTGTGTATAACAGTCTAGTCCTTTTTTCCATTGATAGGTTGTGGTGGCAGCATCATGTTTACACATAGAGAAGTACGTAGCAAATTGATTGAAGAGATATTTCAGGATAAAGCATGTTCTCTTTATATTGACAAAAATGAAGAAGATCTGGATACCACTATGTTTAAGGTAGAAAAGGTATTAATTAAAGAGAACCAAATATGGTGGGAGGTAGTATCCTTAGAGAAGTATATGGCGGAACAACTGATTCCTAAGGGATTAATTATTGACAAACCACCATCATTCACAACAGCATCTCCATCTTTTAAAAAAGAATGGGATTCTATATTATGTACATGTTCATTTTCACTCATTCAAATAATATTGAAGGATAGAAGGAAAGAACTAACTATATTGGAAGAAGAGATCACGAACTTAAAACAGATTGTACAACCATTTAGGGAGTTAGAAGAATATAAGGAAATAGAGGAGAAGATAGAGAGGAGAATAAAAAAAGACTCCAAAGAGATAATGGAGTGAAAAATTAAGAAGTTTCGAAGGGATAAGATTTCTGTTTCAAACATAGAGGAACCATATATTGAATCTAAAATACACTTAGAAAAAGGAGATGAAGTACATTCTCACCATACAAAAAGGACTCCTAAAACATGGCGGAGGAGAGAAAAAATTTATCATAAGGAGTATCAAAATAAGAGAAAATATAGAAACTATATGGTTGAGAGAGAAGATAGATATCAAGATACTAGATATAAAGAACATCTTAATCAATATTCATTAAATAGGACCCATAAATTTAGAGAAAGAAGGGATCAAGGAAACTATCAGGCTAAACCATTTTCAAGACAAAGGGACAATAGGAATAGGGACTATGATTTTGGGTCGTATAGAACGAATTATAGTTCTAGAATCCCTCTTTCCAACAGATTTGAGGTATTAGATGAGTGGCCTTTGGATTCTCCAGGCCCATCCTCTAAACATTTTTTAGACAATGTGGGATACAAACAAACATGGAGATAAAACCCCATACCCCCAAGAAAAAGACCAAAAGGGGCAAGAAAGGTGGGAGAAAAAAGAAAAAGAAAAATACAAAAGAATTAGATATTATAGATCATAAGGTTAAAGAAGGATTAATTACCTCAGTTATGGAACCACCTAAAGTTTTTAATTTGAGTTCAAGTACGCTAACAGAGGGAGAATTATCACTTTTGGAAAAAGGACTAAAATATGCTCCTACAAATAATATTGATCCTTTCAGTGTCTATATTGACGTAAAGAAATTTAATAGGAAAGTTACGATTAAAAAATTCTTTAAGATGAAAGAAGATGACACAATAGGGAAGATAAATGAGAATCCTAACTCTAATGAAAATACAGTTCAGGGTAAAAAGTTTAAAAGGAAAACTACTTTTTATCCCACCTATGTTAAGGGGAATCTCATAGAGACCTTTGAAAAAATGGTTACAGAGGATTTAGAGAAGTGCAACATTCGTAGTAAAGGTAAAAAACGGAAAAAATGGAACCTTACAGTAGAAGAGAGAATAGCATTAAAAACGTTAAAGAATAACAAACAGATTGTGATTAAGCCCGCGAACAAGGGTGGGGGGGTTGTAGTTATGGATGTGGAGTATTATGTCCAAGAAATTTTAGATCAACTCAATGCAGGTGATACGTATAAAAAACTGAAATGTTATCCTATTAATAGGATCCAAAAGGAGCTACAGTTCTTCGTTTGTAAATTAAAGAGGAGGGTACTATAAATGAAGAGTTAGCTCAGTTCATTTAAGTTCCACATCCTAGAACACCGGTGTTGTATACACTTCCCAAGATACACAAGGATGTAAAAAAAAACGCCCGGAAGGCCCATAGTCTCGGGTGTTGGTTCAATAACCATGAATCTATCGGAGGTTATTGATCAATATTTGCAACCTTTTGCCCAAGAAGCCAAATCGTATTTGAAAGACACAGGCTCCTTTTGGAAAAACTGTCATCCATTGAATGGAATTCTGAATACATTCTGGTGACAGCAGACGTTAAGTCGTTATATACCATAATTCGGGACGATTTAGGTATAACAGCAGTTGCAAAACATCTAGAAACGAGTTTATACTCGAAGGGCGTTAAAACTTTTATATGTGAGGGTATTGAATTCATCCTTAAAAATAGCTATTTTAGGTTCCAGGATAGTTATTATCTTCAATGTGTCGGCACCGCTATGGGAACCTGGTTTGCTCCGAGCTATGCCAACATCTTCATGGCCTCGTGGGAGGAGAGCCATGTTTGGAATGGGCATGGCTTGGGGGCGAGCCTGGTGACCTGGTGTCGATACATTGATGATATCTTCTTTATTTGGAAGGGTTCTGAGACAGAACTCCAGATCTTCTGTCAATATTTGAACACCAATAATCAATTCATTGAACTTTCTTTTGATTCGAGTGCTTCGAACATTAATTTTCTGGATATTACTGTATATGTGGAAGGAGAGGTTATACAAACCAGAACCTATAAGAAACCTACGGACATCATTGGGTACATCCATTATGATAGTAACCATTATCAAAGATGGTTAAACAACATACCTTATGGACAAATGAAAAGAATCAGAAAGGTTTGTAGTGATGATAAGGTCTTTAAAGAACAGATTCAAGATCTTAAGAAGGCTTTTGTTGGTAAGGGATATGATGAGAATTTTTTGAGTCAAGTGGAGAACAAAGTTTTAGAGACCAATAGAGATGAGTTATTCATTCCGAAAGAAAAGCCATCAATAGATCATTGCCACAAATATGATTGGGCCTTTATATCAGGGTTCAGCAAAGATTTTAAAAATGTTGAAAGAATTTTTGGTAAATATTGGGACATTTTATGAAAAGACAATATAATAGGAAATTCACTTCCAGCAAAACCTGTTTTTGTGTATAGAAAAGCCCCTAACTTAAGGGATAAACTAGTAAGGAGCACATTGTCAGAAGATGTGAGAAAATCTGTGAGAACCATAGGTTTCCACAGATGTGGGTAATGTATGGCCTGCAAAACCAACAGGACAAATACTAGTAAAATTACTAATTTGGAAGTGAATGGTTACCATATTAAGGTTGAGCAGTTTATTACATGCCATACAAGCAATGTCATCTATATTATGGAATGAAAATGCGGTAAATTCTATGTGGGAAAAACCTCACGCCCCCTGAAAATAAGGGTACGCGAACATATTTATAATATAAGCAAAGGTCTGGAGACCCATTCAGTTTCCAAGCATTTTAAAGACCATCATAAATGCAAACCGGAAGATATAAAATCATTTTGTGGTTTGCAAGTAGTCGAAGGGAATTGGAAAAATAGGGACGTTGCAGGGATGCTGTCTAGAGCTGAAATGAAATGGATTTTCCTTTTGAAAACTTTGAGCCCGAGGGGCCTTAACATAGAATTTGAACTAAAATGTTTTATTTAAACTCACCTTATATTATATGAATATTGTATGTATTTCTAAATATATATTACACATCTTTGGAGGTACTGAATCCCCACATTGTATAATTTTAATGATATTATCATCTTTATGGGGAATGATAGTAATATTTTATTATATCTGTCCCTTTTTTTCTATCTTTTTCGGTGTTGCTGAGCTGTACTGAGAAAGGAATAAATTAATGAGGGGGAACAAAAAGTATGAAGATACAGAAGAACAACATTTATTATACATGATGTTTTAATTTTTTTCTTGTTTATATGTTTTTTAAATTGTAACATAATGTTTTTAGTATGTATTTGTATGGTATGTACAGTAAATACAGTCTGCATTATTATTATGATGGATTGACATATTATGCATGTAACATCGTTTTTTACTATATGCAAAATAAGGAATCTCCCACCTTCTGTAGATCGAAGTGTTTGTTAAACTGTTAAAATGCTAGTCAAACACGGGGGAAATGATTTATGTTAGATTACAAAGTGCCATTAAAGTTTTTTAATAAAGTTTTGTTAGGATTACAACTTCCGGTATCGGGAAACACGGAAGTATGTGAGCGTCAAGCCTCTTTCTCACTTTAACCAGAACAACTACAGGGCGGTAGTGATTTTTCGTCCCGGGTGTTTAGTGAGTATAAAAGGTGACGTTTTAGGAGACATTAGCTTACCTTGAGAAAGACTCTTGCCTTGAGTCGAAACGCGTAGGTGGTAAGCTGATTCGTGTTCCTGTTGCTGGACGTTTATCTGATATGACTGGACGTTTGATTATACACGCATGATTACAGCTAAATCTGATACGAATATACACATTACCTTTTTATACATGTTTTAATCTGTTAAGCATGACATGCTGGTTATGCAATAAACATGTTTTTTAAAAGTTAATGCACCAGATTGTGCTTTATTATTTTTTTTTGCATTATTCAATCGGTGGAGTTTACTCTGAGATGGGATGTGAAGGAGAGTTTTCTGAGTATACATATACGAGATGCCCAATACCATTTGCATTCTTGTAAGTATAACATCATTGGGGGAGTTGGATATGAACAATACAGAATTTTTGTTTGGTGTCGTTTCCGTTCCCTGCACAAAGTGAATGAATATAGAAGATCTATCTTTGGGACTTCTTTTGGGACTATCATTATTAAGTTGTGAACATATTGCACTATTATTGTCCCTGTTTTGTGTTGTCTGAGTTTGTTATAGGTCTGGTGTACCCACCTATAAACAAGGAAAATCATTTATCATCAAGTGGGAGGAGCCTATATCCATATTGAACATCTTCTATGTGTTTGAAAGTCTGCGCTTGAACGTACGTGGTCCATGATTTTATAATATTGTATTTTGGAGGGAGGTGGACTCTCCATTCCACGTATTAGGCTGCAATCTTAGTGAAGCGCCAATCATCCTACATTGTGTATAACAGTCTAGTCCTTTTTTCCATTGATAGGTTGTGGTGGCAGCATCATGTTTACACATAGAGAAGTACGTAGCAAATTGATTGAAGAGATATTTCAGGATAAAGCATGTTCTCTTTATATTGACAAAAATGAAGAAGATCTGGATACCACTATGTTTAAGGTAGAAAAGGTATTAATTAAAGAGAACCAAATATGGTGGGAGGTAGTATCCTTAGAGAAGTATATGGCGGAACAACTGATTCCTAAGGGATTAATTATTGACAAACCACCATCATTCACAACAGCATCTCCATCTTTTAAAAAAGAATGGGATTCTATATTATGTACATGTTCATTTTCACTCATTCAAATAATATTGAAGGATAGAAGGAAAGAACTAACTATATTGGAAGAAGAGATCACGAACTTAAAACAGATTGTACAACCATTTAGGGAGTTAGAAGAATATAAGGAAATAGAGGAGAAGATAGAGAGGAGAATAAAAAAAGACTCCAAAGAGATAATGGAGTGAAAAATTAAGAAGTTTCGAAGGGATAAGATTTCTGTTTCAAACATAGAGGAACCATATATTGAATCTAAAATACACTTAGAAAAAGGAGATGAAGTACATTCTCACCATACAAAAAGGACTCCTAAAACATGGCGGAGGAGAGAAAAAATTTATCATAAGGAGTATCAAAATAAGAGAAAATATAGAAACTATATGGTTGAGAGAGAAGATAGATATCAAGATACTAGATATAAAGAACATCTTAATCAATATTCATTAAATAGGACCCATAAATTTAGAGAAAGAAGGGATCAAGGAAACTATCAGGCTAAACCATTTTCAAGACAAAGGGACAATAGGAATAGGGACTATGATTTTGGGTCGTATAGAACGAATTATAGTTCTAGAATCCCTCTTTCCAACAGATTTGAGGTATTAGATGAGTGGCCTTTGGATTCTCCAGGCCCATCCTCTAAACATTTTTTAGACAATGTGGGATACAAACAAACATGGAGATAAAACCCCATACCCCCAAGAAAAAGACCAAAAGGGGCAAGAAAGGTGGGAGAAAAAAGAAAAAGAAAAATACAAAAGAATTAGATATTATAGATCATAAGGTTAAAGAAGGATTAATTACCTCAGTTATGGAACCACCTAAAGTTTTTAATTTGAGTTCAAGTACGCTAACAGAGGGAGAATTATCACTTTTGGAAAAAGGACTAAAATATGCTCCTACAAATAATATTGATCCTTTCAGTGTCTATATTGACGTAAAGAAATTTAATAGGAAAGTTACGATTAAAAAATTCTTTAAGATGAAAGAAGATGACACAATAGGGAAGATAAATGAGAATCCTAACTCTAATGAAAATACAGTTCAGGGTAAAAAGTTTAAAAGGAAAACTACTTTTTATCCCATCTATGTTAAGGGGAATCTCATAGAGACCTTTGAAAAAATGGTTACAGAGGATTTAGAGAAGTGCAACATTCGTAGTAAAGGTAAAAAACGGAAAAAATGGAACCTTACAGTAGAAGAGCGAATAGCATTAAAAACGTTAAAGAATAACAAACAGATTGTGATTAAGCCCGCGAACAAGGGTGGGGGGGTTGTAGTTATGGATGTGGAGTATTATGTCCAAGAAATTTTAGATCAACTCAATGCAGGTGATACGTATAAAAAACTGAAATGTTATCCTATTAATAGGATCCAAAAGGAGCTACAGTTCTTCGTTTGTAAATTAAAGAGGAGGGTACTATAAATGAAGAGTTAGCTCAGTTCATTTAAGTTCCACATCCTAGAACACCGGTGTTGTATACACTTCCCAAGATACACAAGGATGTAAAAAAAACGCCCGGAAGGCCCATAGTCTCGGGTGTTGGTTCAATAACCATGAATCTATCGGAGGTTATTGATCAATATTTGCAACCTTTTGCCCAAGAAGCCAAATCGTATTTGAAAGACACAGGCTCCTTTTTGGAAAAACTGTCATCCATTGAATGGAATTCTGAATACATTCTGGTGACAGCAGACGTTAAGTCGTTATATACCATAATTCGGGACGATTTAGGTATAACAGCAGTTGCAAAACATCTAGAAACGAGTTTATACTCGAAGGGCGTTAAAACTTTTATATGTGAGGGTATTGAATTCATCCTTAAAAATAGCTATTTTAGGTTCCAGGATAGTTATTATCTTCAATGTGTCGGCACCGCTATGGGAACCTGGTTTGCTCCGAGCTATGCCAACATCTTCATGGCCTCGTGGGAGGAGAGCCATGTTTGGAATGGGCATGGCTTGGGGGCGAGCCTGGTGACCTGGTGTCGATACATTGATGATATCTTCTTTATTTGGAAGGGTTCTGAGACAGAACTCCAGATCTTCTGTCAATATTTGAACACCAATAATCAATTCATTGAACTTTCTTTTGATTCGAGTGCTTCGAACATTAATTTTCTGGATATTACTGTATATGTGGAAGGAGAGGTTATACAAACCAGAACCTATAAGAAACCTACGGACATCATTGGGTACATCTATTATGATAGTAACCATTATCAAAGATGGTTAAACAACATACCTTATGGACAAATGAAAAGAATCAGAAAGGTTTGTAGTGATGATAAGGTCTTTAAAGAACAGATTCAAGATCTTAAGAAGGCTTTTGTTGGTAAGGGATATGATGAGAATTTTTTGAGTCAAGTGGAGAACAAAGTTTTAGAGACCAATAGAGATGAGTTATTCATTCCGAAAGAAAAGCCATCAATAGATCATTGCCACAAATATGATTGGGCCTTTATATCAGGGTTCAGCAAAGATTTTAAAAATGTTGAAAGAATTTTTGGTAAATATTGGGACATTTTATGAAAAGACAATATAATAGGAAATTCACTTCCAGCAAAACCTGTTTTTGTGTATAGAAAAGCCCCTAACTTAAGGGATAAACTAGTAAGGAGCACATTGTCAGAAGATGTGAGAAAATCTGTGAGAACCATAGGTTTCCACAGATGTGGGTAATGTATGGCCTGCAAAACCAACAGGACAAATACTAGTAAAATTACTAATTTGGAAGTGAATGGTTACCATATTAAGGTTGAGCAGTTTATTACATGCCATACAAGCAATGTCATCTATATTATGGAATGAAAATGCGGTAAATTCTATGTGGGAAAAACCTCACGCCCCCTGAAAATAAGGGTACGCGAACATATTTATAATATAAGCAAAGGTCTGGAGACCCATTCAGTTTCCAAGCATTTTAAAGACCATCATAAATGCAAACCGGAAGATATAAAATCATTTTGTGGTTTGCAAGTAGTCGAAGGGAATTGGAAAAATAGGGACGTTGCAGGGATGCTGTCTAGAGCTGAAATGAAATGGATTTTCCTTTTGAAAACTTTGAGCCCGAGGGGCCTTAACATAGAATTTGAACTAAAATGTTTTATTTAAACTCACCTTATATTATATGAATATTGTATGTATTTCTAAATATATATTACACATCTTTGGAGGTACTGAATCCCCACATTGTATAATTTTAATGATATTATCATCTTTATGGGGAATGATAGTAATATTTTATTATATCTGTCCCTTTTTTTCTATCTTTTTCGGTGTTGCTGAGCTGTACTGAGAAAGGAATAAATTAATGAGGGGGAACAAAAAGTATGAAGATACAGAAGAACAACATTTATTATACATGATGTTTTAATTTTTTTCTTGTTTATATGTTTTTTAAATTGTAACATAATGTTTTTAGTATGTATTTGTATGGTATGTACAGTAAATACAGTCTGCATTATTATTATGATGGATTGACATATTATGCATGTAACATCGTTTTTTACTATATGCAAAATAAGGAATCTCCCACCTTCTGTAGATCGAAGTGTTTGTTAAACTGTTAAAATGCTAGTCAAACACGGGGGAAATGATTTATGTTAGATTACAAAGTGCCATTAAAGTTTTTTAATAAAGTTTTGTTAGGATTACAACTTCCGGTATCGGGAAACACGGAAGTATGTGAGCGTCAAGCCTCTTTCTCACTTTAACCAGAACAACTACAGGGCGGTAGTGATTTTTCGTCCCGGGTGTTTAGTGAGTATAAAAGGTGACGTTTTAGGAGACATTAGCTTACCTTGAGAAAGACTCTTGCCTTGAGTCGAAACGCGTAGGTGGTAAGCTGATTCGTGTTCCTGTTGCTGGACGTTTATCTGATATGACTGGACGTTTGATTATACACGCATGATTACAGCTAAATCTGATACGAATATACACATTACCTTTTTATACATGTTTTAATCTGTTAAGCATGACATGCTGGTTATGCAATAAACATGTTTTTTAAAAGTTAATGCACCAGATTGTGCTTTATTATTATTTTTTGCATTATTCAATCGGTGGAGTTTACTCTGAGATGGGATGTGAAGGAGAGTTTTCTGAGTATACATATACGAGATGCCCAATACCATTTGCATTCTTGTAAGTATAACATCATTGGGGGAGTTGGATATGAACAATACAGAATTTTTGTTTGGTGTCGTTTCCGTTCCCTGCACAAAGTGAATGAATATAGAAGATCTATCTTTGGGACTTCTTTTGGGACTATCATTATTAAGTTGTGAACATATTGCACTATTATTGTCCCTGTTTTGTGTTGTCTGAGTTTGTTATAGGTCTGGTGTACCCACCTATAAACAAGGAAAATCATTTATCATCAAGTGGGAGGAGCCTATATCCATATTGAACATCTTCTATGTGTTTGAAAGTCTGCGCTTGAACGTACGTGGTCCATGATTTTATAATATTGTATTTTGGAGGGAGGTGGACTCTCCATTCCACGTATTAGGCTGCAATCTTAGTGAAGCGCCAATCATCCTACATTGTGTATAACAGTCTAGTCCTTTTTTCCATTGATAGGTTGTGGTGGCAGCATCATGTTTACACATAGAGAAGTACGTAGCAAATTGATTGAAGAGATATTTCAGGATAAAGCATGTTCTCTTTATATTGACAAAAATGAAGAAGATCTGGATACCACTATGTTTAAGGTAGAAAAGGTATTAATTAAAGAGAACCAAATATGGTGGGAGGTAGTATCCTTAGAGAAGTATATGGCGGAACAACTGATTCCTAAGGGATTAATTATTGACAAACCACCATCATTCACAACAGCATCTCCATCTTTTAAAAAAGAATGGGATTCTATATTATGTACATGTTCATTTTCACTCATTCAAATAATATTGAAGGATAGAAGGAAAGAACTAACTATATTGGAAGAAGAGATCACGAACTTAAAACAGATTGTACAACCATTTAGGGAGTTAGAAGAATATAAGGAAATAGAGGAGAAGATAGAGAGGAGAATAAAAAAAGACTCCAAAGAGATAATGGAGTGAAAAATTAAGAAGTTTCGAAGGGATAAGATTTCTGTTTCAAACATAGAGGAACCATATATTGAATCTAAAATACACTTAGAAAAAGGAGATGAAGTACATTCTCACCATACAAAAAGGACTCCTAAAACATGGCGGAGGAGAGAAAAAATTTATCATAAGGAGTATCAAAATAAGAGAAAATATAGAAACTATATGGTTGAGAGAGAAGATAGATATCAAGATACTAGATATAAAGAACATCTTAATCAATATTCATTAAATAGGACCCATAAATTTAGAGAAAGAAGGGATCAAGGAAACTATCAGGCTAAACCATTTTCAAGACAAAGGGACAATAGGAATAGGGACTATGATTTTGGGTCGTATAGAACGAATTATAGTTCTAGAATCCCTCTTTCCAACAGATTTGAGGTATTAGATGAGTGGCCTTTGGATTCTCCAGGCCCATCCTCTAAACATTTTTTAGACAATGTGGGATACAAACAAACATGGAGATAAAACCCCATACCCCCAAGAAAAAGACCAAAAGGGGCAAGAAAGGTGGGAGAAAAAAGAAAAAGAAAAATACAAAAGAATTAGATATTATAGATCATAAGGTTAAAGAAGGATTAATTACCTCAGTTATGGAACCACCTAAAGTTTTTAATTTGAGTTCAAGTACGCTAACAGAGGGAGAATTATCACTTTTGGAAAAAGGACTAAAATATGCTCCTACAAATAATATTGATCCTTTCAGTGTCTATATTGACGTAAAGAAATTTAATAGGAAAGTTACGATTAAAAAATTCTTTAAGATGAAAGAAGATGACACAATAGGGAAGATAAATGAGAATCCTAACTCTAATGAAAATACAGTTCAGGGTAAAAAGTTTAAAAGGAAAACTACTTTTTATCCCACCTATGTTAAGGGGAATCTCATAGAGACCTTTGAAAAAATGGTTACAGAGGATTTAGAGAAGTGCAACATTCGTAGTAAAGGTAAAAAACGGAAAAAATGGAACCTTACAGTAGAAGAGCGAATAGCATTAAAAACGTTAAAGAATAACAAACAGATTGTGATTAAGCCCGCGAACAAGGGTGGGGGGGTTGTAGTTATGGATGTGGAGTATTATGTCCAAGAAATTTTAGATCAACTCAATGCAGGTGATACGTATAAAAAACTGAAATGTTATCCTATTAATAGGATCCAAAAGGAGCTACAGTTCTTCGTTTGTAAATTAAAGAGGAGGGTACTATAAATGAAGAGTTAGCTCAGTTCATTTAAGTTCCACATCCTAGAACACCGGTGTTGTATACACTTCCCAAGATACACAAGGATGTAAAAAAAACGCCCGGAAGGCCCATAGTCTCGGGTGTTGGTTCAATAACCATGAATCTATCGGAGGTTATTGATCAATATTTGCAACCTTTTGCCCAAGAAGCCAAATCGTATTTGAAAGACACAGGCTCCTTTTTGGAAAAACTGTCATCCATTGAATGGAATTCTGAATACATTCTGGTGACAGCAGACGTTAAGTCGTTATATACCATAATTCGGGACGATTTAGGTATAACAGCAGTTGCAAAACATCTAGAAACGAGTTTATACTCGAAGGGCGTTAAAACTTTTATATGTGAGGGTATTGAATTCATCCTTAAAAATAGCTATTTTAGGTTCCAGGATAGTTATTATCTTCAATGTGTCGGCACCGCTATGGGAACCTGGTTTGCTCCGAGCTATGCCAACATCTTCATGGCCTCGTGGGAGGAGAGCCATGTTTGGAATGGGCATGGCTTGGGGGCGAGCCTGGTGACCTGGTGTCGATACATTGATGATATCTTCTTTATTTGGAAGGGTTCTGAGACAGAACTCCAGATCTTCTGTCAATATTTGAACACCAATAATCAATTCATTGAACTTTCTTTTGATTCGAGTGCTTCGAACATTAATTTTCTGGATATTACTGTATATGTGGAAGGAGAGGTTATACAAACCAGAACCTATAAGAAACCTACGGACATCATTGGGTACATCTATTATGATAGTAACCATTATCAAAGATGGTTAAACAACATACCTTATGGACAAATGAAAAGAATCAGAAAGGTTTGTAGTGATGATAAGGTCTTTAAAGAACAGATTCAAGATCTTAAGAAGGCTTTTGTTGGTAAGGGATATGATGAGAATTTTTTGAGTCAAGTGGAGAACAAAGTTTTAGAGACCAATAGAGATGAGTTATTCATTCCGAAAGAAAAGCCATCAATAGATCATTGCCACAAATATGATTGGGCCTTTATATCAGGGTTCAGCAAAGATTTTAAAAATGTTGAAAGAATTTTTGGTAAATATTGGGACATTTTATGAAAAGACAATATAATAGGAAATTCACTTCCAGCAAAACCTGTTTTTGTGTATAGAAAAGCCCCTAACTTAAGGGATAAACTAGTAAGGAGCACATTGTCAGAAGATGTGAGAAAATCTGTGAGAACCATAGGTTTCCACAGATGTGGGTAATGTATGGCCTGCAAAACCAACAGGACAAATACTAGTAAAATTACTAATTTGGAAGTGAATGGTTACCATATTAAGGTTGAGCAGTTTATTACATGCCATACAAGCAATGTCATCTATATTATGGAATGAAAATGCGGTAAATTCTATGTGGGAAAAACCTCACGCCCCCTGAAAATAAGGGTACGCGAACATATTTATAATATAAGCAAAGGTCTGGAGACCCATTCAGTTTCCAAGCATTTTAAAGACCATCATAAATGCAAACCGGAAGATATAAAATCATTTTGTGGTTTGCAAGTAGTCGAAGGGAATTGGAAAAATAGGGACGTTGCAGGGATGCTGTCTAGAGCTGAAATGAAATGGATTTTCCTTTTGAAAACTTTGAGCCCGAGGGGCCTTAACATAGAATTTGAACTAAAATGTTTTATTTAAACTCACCTTATATTATATGAATATTGTATGTATTTCTAAATATATATTACACATCTTTGGAGGTACTGAATCCCCACATTGTATAATTTTAATGATATTATCATCTTTATGGGGAATGATAGTAATATTTTATTATATCTGTCCCTTTTTTTCTATCTTTTTCGGTGTTGCTGAGCTGTACTGAGAAAGGAATAAATTAATGAGGGGGAACAAAAAGTATGAAGATACAGAAGAACAACATTTATTATACATGATGTTTTAATTTTTTTCTTGTTTATATGTTTTTTAAATTGTAACATAATGTTTTTAGTATGTATTTGTATGGTATGTACAGTAAATACAGTCTGCATTATTATTATGATGGATTGACATATTATGCATGTAACATCGTTTTTTACTATATGCAAAATAAGGAATCTCCCACCTTCTGTAGATCGAAGTGTTTGTTAAACTGTTAAAATGCTAGTCAAACACGGGGGAAATGATTTATGTTAGATTACAAAGTGCCATTAAAGTTTTTTAATAAAGTTTTGTTAGGATTACAACTTCCGGTATCGGGAAACACGGAAGTATGTGAGCGTCAAGCCTCTTTCTCACTTTAACCAGAACAACTACAGGGCGGTAGTGATTTTTCGTCCCGGGTGTTTAGTGAGTATAAAAGGTGACGTTTTAGGAGACATTAGCTTACCTTGAGAAAGACTCTTGCCTTGAGTCGAAACGCGTAGGTGGTAAGCTGATTCGTGTTCCTGTTGCTGGACGTTTATCTGATATGACTGGACGTTTGATTATACACGCATGATTACAGCTAAATCTGATACGAATATACACATTACCTTTTTATACATGTTTTAATCTGTTAAGCATGACATGCTGGTTATGCAATAAACATGTTTTTTAAAAGTTAATGCACCAGATTGTGCTTTATTATTATTTTTTGCATTATTCAATCGGTGGAGTTTACTCTGAGATGGGATGTGAAGGAGAGTTTTCTGAGTATACATATACGAGATGCCCAATACCATTTGCATTCTTGTAAGTATAACATCATTGGGGGAGTTGGATATGAACAATACAGAATTTTTGTTTGGTGTCGTTTCCGTTCCCTGCACAAAGTGAATGAATATAGAAGATCTATCTTTGGGACTTCTTTTGGGACTATCATTATTAAGTTGTGAACATATTGCACTATTATTGTCCCTGTTTTGTGTTGTCTGAGTTTGTTATAGGTCTGGTGTACCCACCTATAAACAAGGAAAATCATTTATCATCAAGTGGGAGGAGCCTATATCCATATTGAACATCTTCTATGTGTTTGAAAGTCTGCGCTTGAACGTACGTGGTCCATGATTTTATAATATTGTATTTTGGAGGGAGGTGGACTCTCCATTCCACGTATTAGGCTGCAATCTTAGTGAAGCGCCAATCATCCTACATTGTGTATAACAGTCTAGTCCTTTTTTCCATTGATAGGTTGTGGTGGCAGCATCATGTTTACACATAGAGAAGTACGTAGCAAATTGATTGAAGAGATATTTCAGGATAAAGCATGTTCTCTTTATATTGACAAAAATGAAGAAGATCTGGATACCACTATGTTTAAGGTAGAAAAGGTATTAATTAAAGAGAACCAAATATGGTGGGAGGTAGTATCCTTAGAGAAGTATATGGCGGAACAACTGATTCCTAAGGGATTAATTATTGACAAACCACCATCATTCACAACAGCATCTCCATCTTTTAAAAAAGAATGGGATTCTATATTATGTACATGTTCATTTTCACTCATTCAAATAATATTGAAGGATAGAAGGAAAGAACTAACTATATTGGAAGAAGAGATCACGAACTTAAAACAGATTGTACAACCATTTAGGGAGTTAGAAGAATATAAGGAAATAGAGGAGAAGATAGAGAGGAGAATAAAAAAAGACTCCAAAGAGATAATGGAGTGAAAAATTAAGAAGTTTCGAAGGGATAAGATTTCTGTTTCAAACATAGAGGAACCATATATTGAATCTAAAATACACTTAGAAAAAGGAGATGAAGTACATTCTCACCATACAAAAAGGACTCCTAAAACATGGCGGAGGAGAGAAAAAATTTATCATAAGGAGTATCAAAATAAGAGAAAATATAGAAACTATATGGTTGAGAGAGAAGATAGATATCAAGATACTAGATATAAAGAACATCTTAATCAATATTCATTAAATAGGACCCATAAATTTAGAGAAAGAAGGGATCAAGGAAACTATCAGGCTAAACCATTTTCAAGACAAAGGGACAATAGGAATAGGGACTATGATTTTGGGTCGTATAGAACGAATTATAGTTCTAGAATCCCTCTTTCCAACAGATTTGAGGTATTAGATGAGTGGCCTTTGGATTCTCCAGGCCCATCCTCTAAACATTTTTTAGACAATGTGGGATACAAACAAACATGGAGATAAAACCCCATACCCCCAAGAAAAAGACCAAAAGGGGCAAGAAAGGTGGGAGAAAAAAGAAAAAGAAAAATACAAAAGAATTAGATATTATAGATCATAAGGTTAAAGAAGGATTAATTACCTCAGTTATGGAACCACCTAAAGTTTTTAATTTGAGTTCAAGTACGCTAACAGAGGGAGAATTATCACTTTTGGAAAAAGGACTAAAATATGCTCCTACAAATAATATTGATCCTTTCAGTGTCTATATTGACGTAAAGAAATTTAATAGGAAAGTTACGATTAAAAAATTCTTTAAGATGAAAGAAGATGACACAATAGGGAAGATAAATGAGAATCCTAACTCTAATGAAAATACAGTTCAGGGTAAAAAGTTTAAAAGGAAAACTACTTTTTATCCCACCTATGTTAAGGGGAATCTCATAGAGACCTTTGAAAAAATGGTTACAGAGGATTTAGAGAAGTGCAACATTCGTAGTAAAGGTAAAAAACGGAAAAAATGGAACCTTACAGTAGAAGAGAGAATAGCATTAAAAACGTTAAAGAATAACAAACAGATTGTGATTAAGCCCGCGAACAAGGGTGGGGGGGTTGTAGTTATGGATGTGGAGTATTATGTCCAAGAAATTTTAGATCAACTCAATGCAGGTGATACGTATAAAAAACTGAAATGTTATCCTATTAATAGGATCCAAAAGGAGCTACAGTTCTTCGTTTGTAAATTAAAGAGGAGGGTACTATAAATGAAGAGTTAGCTCAGTTCATTTAAGTTCCACATCCTAGAACACCGGTGTTGTATACACTTCCCAAGATACACAAGGATGTAAAAAAAACGCCCGGAAGGCCCATAGTCTCGGGTGTTGGTTCAATAACCATGAATCTATCGGAGGTTATTGATCAATATTTGCAACCTTTTGCCCAAGAAGCCAAATCGTATTTGAAAGACACAGGCTCCTTTTTGGAAAAACTGTCATCCATTGAATGGAATTCTGAATACATTCTGGTGACAGCAGACGTTAAGTCGTTATATACCATAATTCGGGACGATTTAGGTATAACAGCAGTTGCAAAACATCTAGAAACGAGTTTATACTCGAAGGGCGTTAAAACTTTTATATGTGAGGGTATTGAATTCATCCTTAAAAATAGCTATTTTAGGTTCCAGGATAGTTATTATCTTCAATGTGTCGGCACCGCTATGGGAACCTGGTTTGCTCCGAGCTATGCCAACATCTTCATGGCCTCGTGGGAGGAGAGCCATGTTTGGAATGGGCATGGCTTGGGGGCGAGCCTGGTGACCTGGTGTCGATACATTGATGATATCTTCTTTATTTGGAAGGGTTCTGAGACAGAACTCCAGATCTTCTGTCAATATTTGAACACCAATAATCAATTCATTGAACTTTCTTTTGATTCGAGTGCTTCGAACATTAATTTTCTGGATATTACTGTATATGTGGAAGGAGAGGTTATACAAACCAGAACCTATAAGAAACCTACGGACATCATTGGGTACATCTATTATGATAGTAACCATTATCAAAGATGGTTAAACAACATACCTTATGGACAAATGAAAAGAATCAGAAAGGTTTGTAGTGATGATAAGGTCTTTAAAGAACAGATTCAAGATCTTAAGAAGGCTTTTGTTGGTAAGGGATATGATGAGAATTTTTTGAGTCAAGTGGAGAACAAAGTTTTAGAGACCAATAGAGATGAGTTATTCATTCCGAAAGAAAAGCCATCAATAGATCATTGCCACAAATATGATTGGGCCTTTATATCAGGGTTCAGCAAAGATTTTAAAAATGTTGAAAGAATTTTTGGTAAATATTGGGACATTTTATGAAAAGACAATATAATAGGAAATTCACTTCCAGCAAAACCTGTTTTTGTGTATAGAAAAGCCCCTAACTTAAGGGATAAACTAGTAAGGAGCACATTGTCAGAAGATGTGAGAAAATCTGTGAGAACCATAGGTTTCCACAGATGTGGGTAATGTATGGCCTGCAAAACCAACAGGACAAATACTAGTAAAATTACTAATTTGGAAGTGAATGGTTACCATATTAAGGTTGAGCAGTTTATTACATGCCATACAAGCAATGTCATCTATATTATGGAATGAAAATGCGGTAAATTCTATGTGGGAAAAACCTCACGCCCCCTGAAAATAAGGGTACGCGAACATATTTATAATATAAGCAAAGGTCTGGAGACCCATTCAGTTTCCAAGCATTTTAAAGACCATCATAAATGCAAACCGGAAGATATAAAATCATTTTGTGGTTTGCAAGTAGTCGAAGGGAATTGGAAAAATAGGGACGTTGCAGGGATGCTGTCTAGAGCTGAAATGAAATGGATTTTCCTTTTGAAAACTTTGAGCCCGAGGGGCCTTAACATAGAATTTGAACTAAAATGTTTTATTTAAACTCACCTTATATTATATGAATATTGTATGTATTTCTAAATATATATTACACATCTTTGGAGGTACTGAATCCCCACATTGTATAATTTTAATGATATTATCATCTTTATGGGGAATGATAGTAATATTTTATTATATCTGTCCCTTTTTTTCTATCTTTTTCGGTGTTGCTGAGCTGTACTGAGAAAGGAATAAATTAATGAGGGGGAACAAAAAGTATGAAGATACAGAAGAACAACATTTATTATACATGATGTTTTAATTTTTTTCTTGTTTATATGTTTTTTAAATTGTAACATAATGTTTTTAGTATGTATTTGTATGGTATGTACAGTAAATACAGTCTGCATTATTATTATGATGGATTGACATATTATGCATGTAACATCGTTTTTTACTATATGCAAAATAAGGAATCTCCCACCTTCTGTAGATCGAAGTGTTTGTTAAACTGTTAAAATGCTAGTCAAACACGGGGGAAATGATTTATGTTAGATTACAAAGTGCCATTAAAGTTTTTTAATAAAGTTTTGTTAGGATTACAACTTCCGGTATCGGGAAACACGGAAGTATGTGAGCGTCAAGCCTCTTTCTCACTTTAACCAGAACAACTACAGGGCGGTAGTGATTTTTCGTCCCGGGTGTTTAGTGAGTATAAAAGGTGACGTTTTAGGAGACATTAGCTTACCTTGAGAAAGACTTTTGCCTTGAGTCGAAACGCGTAGGTGGTAAGCTGATTCGTGTTCCTGTTGCTGGACGTTTATCTGATATGACTGGACGTTTGATTATACACGCATGATTACAACTAAATCTGATACGAATATACACATTACCTTTTTATACATGTTTTAATCTGTTAAGCATGACATGCTGGTTATGCAATAAACATGTTTTTTAAAAGTTAATGCACCAGATTGTGCTTTATTATTATTTTTTGCATTATTCAATCGGTGGAGTTTACTCTGAGATGGGATGTGAAGGAGAGTTTTCTGAGTATACATATACGAGATGCCCAATACCATTTGCATTCTTGTAAGCATAACATCATTGGGGGAGTTGGATATGAACAATACAGAATTTCTGTTTGGTGTCGTTTCCGTTCCCTGCACAAAGTGAATGAATTTAGAAGATTTTTCTTTGGGACTTCTTTTGGGACTATCATTATTAAGTTGTGAACATATTGCACTATTATTGTCCCTGTTTTGTGTTGTCTGAGTTTGTTATAGGTCTGGTGTACCCACCTATAAACAAGGAAAATCATTTATCATCAAGTGGGAGGAGCCTATATCCATATTGAACATCTTCTATGTGTTTGAAAGTCTGCGCTTGAACGTACGTGGTCCATGATTTTATAATAGAGAAAACTTAGTTAGCTGTAAACTTAAGCACCTAGCAATTCATTGTTATGCATGATAAAAAGAGGAGAGTCAGTGCATGTGAAGCCGACGCGCGTTTCACTAACATAAGCTTTTTCAAGGCAACCCGATTTGGCCTCCTGACAGGTTATTTATAGTCTAGGAGACCTCCCATTTGTGACGTCATACATAGCAACCCTAGTGGTAACACAAAACTCCCACTTTTGTTGTGAATATCGGCAACCTCTTTAATGAAGCAAAGAATCATTTAATAATTTCATCATTGTCAGTAACCTCTGTGTCAGAAAATGATAAAACCCATGAATTCAGGTTCAAGCATATAGGAGTGAACAATAAATGAATGAATACTGTGTGTATTAGGTAATTTCCTTATGGAAGAATGTCACAACGGTAAGGGAGGTCTATATGTTATAATATAAGCGGAGAAACAGTATCTGTATCTAAAATCTACAAACACCAGGTAAGTATTGTAAAATAAAAAGAATCAAGATTATATGTTCCGGGGACTGAATGGCTATCCCTACAGAAAGAAGCACCAGTAGTGTCTAATATAAAAACATCAACTTGAACAATACAGATAAATAAAATAGAGAAATGAAGTGCTAAGGGAAACCTTAAAATGTGCATAATAGATATAAATATGACAAAGTAATGAGAGTATATAGTCATCCCTGTCTAGTATGTGACCACTCCAAATTAGCAAATGTCATGCAATGAAGAGTGTTTGAAAAGTGCAGAATAAGTGTCATAAACTACTTTAACATTTAAATACGATGCACCATATAAAGGGGACATCATATACAGTAAACACACAATAAACTCTATATATGTGTGTGTCAACTTGAATAAAAAAGGAGGGTGACAATTATATTCCCATGGTGCATTGCGATTTAGTGAGTCAAAGAGTGCAGCAGTGAATCAAAAAACAGAGCAAATCCTACAGAAAAGCCATAAAATTATCGTGGTCATTAAGACCCCTGGGAGCTAAACTGTCCATGAGAAAAAGCCTCCTTGTCTCTCTTTTTAAAAGTTCTAAATTCAAATTACCTCATCTTAAACCCATGCGAACTTGCTCCATAGCAAATTCCTGTGGTTTTCCTTCATGACATTTTTTGAAATGTCTCGCTACTGTCGCAACCTGTTTCAAATTATTAATGTCTCTTTCAGCCCATCTAATATTCCCCACATGTTCAGCATCCTTTTTTTAAAGGGTCTGTTGGACATGCCAATGTAACGCAGATTGCATGGAGAGCCATCTCCAGAATTTATACACAAATTGCACTCCTCGATCAGACACTATTTGCTGTGGGCAACCATGTAATCTGAATATTTATATGACAAAAAAGTCAGCTACTGCATGTGCAGAAGAAAGCCCCTTCAGAGGAACGAAGTGGGTTGTCTTTTAAAATCTATCAACCATCACTCAGATGGTATTGCATCCTTTACAGAGGGGTAGATCAGTTACAAAATCCATCAAAATCTGTGTCTAAGGCAAGTCTGGAACTCGTAGAGGATGTAAGGGACCAAGGGTTTTGATATGGAGTTTTATGTTGAGCACAAGTGGGACAGGCTGCAACATACTCCTTAACATCCTAAGAGAGGTTAGGTCACCAATAATTTCTGGATATTAGTTCCTGAGTCTTTTTAACTCCTGCATGGCCTTCCAAAACAAGATGCGTGAGCCCATTGTAACAGACTGGGACAAAGTATTGGAGTAATGAATGTTTTCCCTGGAGGAAGGTTTGCTGGAGAAATAGGAATCTCAACATTGATGCGGTTTGTATCAATGATGGGATGACCTTAAGAGGACGATTCCTGATCTGAGAAGTCAAAATAGCGAGATAAGGCATCAGTCT
Organism: Mixophyes fleayi; assembly: GCF_038048845.1. Classification (NCBI taxonomy): domain Eukaryota; kingdom Metazoa; phylum Chordata; class Amphibia; order Anura; family Limnodynastidae; genus Mixophyes; species Mixophyes fleayi. The sequence continues at coordinate 188,322,117 of NC_134405.1, forward strand.
TCAATTTCTTGGAACTGAGATGAAAAGTGAGGATTAATTTGAAATTAGAGAATAACAGGGAGCATCTTGCTTGATGGAGATTAAGACATTGAGCCATTCGTAGGTACAGAAGATTTTTATAGTTTGTATTTATGGTCACGGGGTAGGAGACACCCTCCAGAAGATATCTCAACTATAATTTAAACACCAAGAGTTTCCTGTTTCCAATGGTATAATACTTTTCTGCTGGTTGCAGTTTTTGTGAAAATAATTAACATGAATGGAGTTTCCCCAAGGGAGCACATAGAGACAGAACTGCCCTTACTCCAATTGCTGAGTCTTCTACCTCCAAGAAAAAACGCAAGATATATCTGTTTGAATGGGTACAGATGTGAAGGCCTTGTGTGACCATATCTTAAGGTTAGCAGCCTTCCGAGTCAAAGCGGTAATAGGTGCTACTACCGAGGAATAACCTTTAATGAATTGACAATAGTAGCTGTCAAACCCTAAGAAGCATAGTATGGCCTTAAGACCTGTGAATTGTGGCCATTTCTGTATAGCATCTACCTTCTCAGGATCCTTCTGGAGACCAGATCCTGAAACAACATACCCTAGGAAGGGTCGTTGCTATTGTTAAAAATATACACTTTTCTAATTTACAATAGAGATGATAAGTGCAAAATTGGGTCAATATTTCTGCCATATGTTTCCTGTGAGTCTTGATATTGGGTGAGAAGATTAAGACGTCATTGAAATATACTGCGACAAATTGGAATAAAGTATCTCAGAAGATTTCATTTACAAAATTTTGAAAGACTGCTGTAGCATTGCATAACCTGAATGGCAATACATGATATTTGTAATACCCATCCCTGGTATTGAATGCAGTCTTCCATTTGTCTCCTTTTTTAATGTGGATAAAATTGTAGGCACCTCAAAGATCTAACTTATATAAAATGGAAGCACCTTAGCTGCAGTCCATTATCTACGAAATAAGGGGTAGTTGATATCTATTCTAGACTGTGATGGCATTCAGGCCTCTGGAATCAATGCAGTGATACAAACCCCCTGTCCTTTTTCTTGACAAAGAAAAACCCAGCTCCAGCAGGAGAAGTGGATTGCGAATGAAACATCGTTCCAGATTTTCTTGGATGTAATCGGACATGGCTTTAGTCTCTGGTAAAGACAAACGACCCCAAGGAGGAGTCTGCTCAGGTTAGAGATCAATTGCACAGTGTCACTCCTGATGGGTGTTATGGAAGATTTCAGAAATAATTCAAAGACGAAGGCTCTTCAGAATATGCCCAGTTTATTCTTGTATGCGCAATACAGATCATTCAATTCAAGCAGAACAATGGTGATTACATATGAACATTGCAAGCCTTTTATGCCCTAAAACAACAAACTAATGCATAGATAAAGCATCATATAAGACTTTAAACCAATAATATCAATCCATATGACAGGACCCAACATCCCCCCAGATACAGGCATAAATCCAAGTAGACCTTGCTACATCTTACCTGGTGTAGACTTGCGCACCACAACTTCCCTGTTTTCCATAATGAGGGTACATTTTATTTTAGACGAGTTGCAATATATAAAATAATATAGACATGTTCCTCATGTACCTTGAGCAACACTGGTCAAGAAACAGAAAAACAACATAATTTGTCAATATATATGCACTGTAGCTTCTCTTATGTGTTCTACTACTGTATTATAACCAGCTTTAATTCAACCTCCATTTGTGTGAAATGATTATCCATATTAGAGGGGAGGTAATTTCTCTGCTTTGGGTTTGCAGAAAACATCAGAGAAAGATGTGTACTGATTAGGTATACAAGCTTCCATAGACCACATTGGCACACGAGATAGAGATTGAACTTTCTGTTAACACCGTGAATGACAGCGAGGACCCCTGGCTGAAACCTGTGCAGAATGCCAATCTATGGCAGGAGAATGCAATCACAACCATGGAAGACCCAGGACTATGGGATTGATGGCAACAGGAATTAAGAAATAAAATCCCAGAACTAATTGCTTTAATTACAAGGGATGATACTGTGGATATTACAGAGTCATGGTGGAATGGAAATCATGAGTTGGACATAGTTATACAGAGATATACTTTATTTAGGAAGGACATAATGGGAAGAATTGGAGGGGGTAGCAATGTATGTGAAAATAGCATTAATATTACTTTAATACAAAGTAGATAAAACTGAGGCCCTTTGGGTTACCATAGAAACAGGGGGCAATGATTTATTTGTACTGGGTGATCTAGAGACCACCAGTTAAAGAAGAGGAACTGCAGAGGAACTTATTGCAGGACATCAATAAAATGGCATTAAAAGGAGAGGTAATAATCATGGGATGTTTTAATCTACCTGATGTGAACTGGGAGGGGTATTTTGCAAGTTCCACTAGATGTAGAGACATTATGAAAAGGAGCATCCTCAAGCAAATGGTGACTTAATTCTTACAAATAGTGACTGAATATCTGGTGTAAATGTGGGTGAGAACCTAGGATCCAGTGATCATCAAGCAGTATGGTTTAGAATAAAGACAGAGACCGACTCATAGCACACAAAAACAAGGGTGTTAGATTTTAGGAAGGCTGACTATGTAGAAATGGGAAATGTGTAAGTGACTCTTTGGCAGAGTGGAATAATTTGAAAGGATTGCAGGAAAGGTGGGGAAAATTAAAAAGTGCAATACTTAAAGCAATAGACCTTTGTCTCAAAAGGGTTAAGAAAAGCCAGTGTGCTTTGCAAATGAAGTAGCAAGTATTGTGAAATAAAAAAGAGGGCCTTTAAGAAATATAAGCAGACTCAGAATAATGAAGACAAAGAGGTGTATCTTGTTTAGACAGTAGGAGGCTAAGAAGGTAATCATATGTGCAAAGGCACAAGCTGAAGGGAAATGGCCCAATCAGTAGGTACAACTTTTTTTTTGGTATATAAATGAAAGGAAAAAAACAAAAGAAGGAATAATCAGACTAAAGACAGAAAGTGAGAGTCTTGTTGAGGGCGACAAGGAAATATCAAATCATCTTACTAATTATTTTTGCTCAGTGTTCCCTACAGAAAGAGTGGGCAAGTGGCCACAGTTAAGTTGCAAGTATACTCATAAAAATAAGATAGATACAAGTACATTAACAGAGGTGAAGCTCCAAACAGAACTCTTAAAACTGAAAGTGGATTAATCAATTGGGCCAGAAGGGACACATCCAAGCATATTAAAAGAGCTTAAAGGAGTATTTCCAGAAGACTGGAAAAGAACACAAGTAGTCCCACTCCACAAAAGTGGAAGCAAGGCAGAGGCAAGCAACTATAGACCAGTGAGCCTTACATCAGTAATAGGGAAATTGATGGAAACACTCTTAAAACAAAGAGTTGCAGAATATCTTAAATCCAGTAATTTACAGGATCCCAAACAGCATGGATTTACTGGGTGAGATCATATCAAACAAATCTTATTGACTTTTTTGACTGAGTGACTAAAGTAATAGATCAAGCGGGGGCCTTAGATGTAGCTTATCTAGATTTCAGTAAGACTTTTGAAACTGTCCCACATCGTAGACTGTTAAATAAACTTGAAAGCTTACCAGTGGATTCTAAGATGGTTGAATGGATAATTTTTTGGTTGCAAGATGGAAAACAGAGAGTTATACTAAATGGAGTGCATTCACAGAAGGGAAAGCTTACCAGTGATGTACCCTAAGAATCTACAGGTGCTTTTAATATATTTATTGGTGACATTGCAAATGGTATTAAAGGGAAAGTATGCCTTTTTGCAGATGAAACATAGATATGCAACAGTGTAGACACACCAGGAGGGGTAAAACAAATTATTGATGATCTAGGTAGACTACAGGAATGGTCAAGAGAGTGGCAACTACAGTTTAATGCCAAAAAATGCAAAATCATACACTTGGGTGTCAAAAACACAAAGGAAAAATATAGTATTAATGGCACTATAATGGAAACTACTGAGGATGAAAGGGATCTAGGAGTCACTATTTCAAGTGACTTAAAGGCAGGTAAGCAATGTAACAAAGCAATGAGAAAGGCAAGTCAGATGCCCGGTTGCATCGGTAGAGGAATCAGTGGCAGAAAGAAAGAAGTAAGAATGCCACTGTATAGGTCACTGGTACGGACTCATCTAGAATACTATGTTCAGTTCTGTAGGCTATATAGTACATTATATAGAAAACATATTACTGTCATTCAAAGGGGCTGTACTAGGTGATGATGAGAAAGGAGTGACTTTGACCACTTGCCCAGGTCACGTCACTTTGACATTCCCTGTTTGTGAGATTAGGGACTACCCTTTGAGGAAATCATATTTTCATGGCATGGAACGCATAGTGTCATAGTTAAGTTACACAGAGAAACATTTAAACAAGTGTCTTATTAGCAGCTGTTCACTGCACAAAAATGTTTACTGGTTATCTGATATAGTTGTACAGGCGTGTTACATGCAATAACACACGCTGTATGAAAGGTGTGAATGAATGATAGTTACTGTAATCTCTAATGAATAAATGTTAATCTCTATGCAAAAGTTTTTTTCTTCACAGAAGGTCTCCAGCTACAAAGAAATCCAAATTGAATTTATCCAACTTCCAATGAATAGAAGTTAGCAATATGTTTTGGTCAACAGCCACAACAAACATAAGTAGAAACTAATGAAGGATTTAAATAGTGTAGACTCTGCTGAGCAACGACTACTGTGTTTTTAAAGTGAAAAGGAGAAATGGACTAACATATTTGAAAATGAAATTGTGTGAGGGTTTGTTTTTGGTTTTTTTAACCAAATTGTATATCAGATGGTTTGAAAGAAAGTAATGCAATGTAATTTCAAATTATGGTAGATAACAAAAGGTTTTTATTTGTATCCTCATAATAGTTTTGAGTCAATCAGTGTTGTAAAAACATTCACTGCCCTTATCTACTGTGCTATAATCGGCCTATACTGTAAATACCTCTTTATATCATGGGTATGGTAATGCATTGATGGGAATTCAATGTTTGTACATAAATGAAAAAGCCTTAAGACTTTATGAGCTATTATCTGTGTTCCTGCATTAGCATTTCTGGGTGATAGCAAGTCATTTACACTCTCCTCTGAGCAGAACCAAATGTTTAACCAATTTTAAACTGCACTGACTTTGCCAGATTATGACAAGCCTTTCACAATATTTTGGCATGAAGTCAGTGCACACACACAAGGAGTACTGACGCAGATACATGGTCGCAAGCTAAGGTCACTTGCATACTACGCTGCACAATTAGACCCAGTCATACGAGCAGCACCTACATGTATTAAAGCAGTCGCTGCACCGGCCATAGTGTTTGAAAAATTACAGATATTGTGTTAGAGCACCTAGTAACCCTAATGGTGCCATATGTGGTAACAGAAATGTTCAATCAAGCACAAACAAACCACCTCTTAACAGCCAGACTTACCAAATATGAAGTAGCACTGCTAACTCCCAGTAACGTTACACTTAAGAGGTGCACAATGTTGAATCCTGCTCTCTTATTGCAGCAAGTTTCAAAAGATGGGAGAAGTACCTGTATATATCGAAGTTCCCCTAGGGATTTGGGGAATCCCATCACAGCTTGAACAGGAAGGAAAAAAATGCAAACACAACATTTTTGGGAATGTGATTGTGTAGAACTAATAAGACAAGGATCTTTGGTTTTATCTGACATTATAGATACACCGATTCCAAATGCAGTCATCTTACGCTACCACATAGATGGTGTTTTTTATACAGGGTGTGTTGTAACCACACACACAGAAATAGTGATTCAACAGACTCTACTGAGTCACATGTCAGCGCAAGAAGCTGAATTAAAGGCCCTGACACTTGCATGCATATATGTAAAAGGACAAAGAGTAAACATTTACACTGATTCAAGTTATGCGTTTGTAAGTGTGCATGATTATGGCCCTATATATAGAAAAGTATGGACTTTATGGGTTTAGCAAGCAAACCAATCAACATGCTGAACATACCAGGGCACTGTTCACCACATTCCAGCTACCTCCAAACTGTCAGTGATGAAGGTGAAGGCACACACAGAGACACTACCCCCAAAGATAAAAGAAATAGACTGGTAGACCAGGCTGCACGAGAAGCCACCATAGCCCCGGTACCCCAAAAGGAGTCTATTTAAAAAATTGACTGAACCACACTCCAAATTATGCAGAGACAAGCAACAGAGAATGAGAAAAAGACTTGGATAAAACATGGAGCACTATAAGTGCAAGGAGAGTGGTGTAAAAGTCAGCGTTTGTGTCTGCCAAAGCTCTTTATCCTATTATGGCCAATATAGCACATGACAAAGTGCATCTGGGAAAAGATGCTATGATTGTACTCACTAGCAGGTTATGGATAGCACCAGGGTTTGCCCAAGTAGCACAGGCGTTAGTGGCAGGATGCCTAATCTGTGCATAGAATAACCCGGGAAAGTTGGTCCCAACACCATAAAAAAGCACAGCCCAGACACAGTATCCTGATAAGAGGATACAGATAGACTTTATACAACCTCCCAAATGCTTTGGTTTGAGAATGTGCTAGTCTGTGTTGACTTCTTTAGTCACTGGCTGGAGACATGGCTGTATAGGAAAGCAAATGCTAAAGCATTAGCCAAGAAAATTATGACTGAGGTAATCTGTAGATATGGGGTACCAGAGGTCAATGAAAGTGACAGAGGGATACACTTTACGGGCAAGGATTCGAGGAACTGTTAAAAGACATGGGAATCATATCTGCCCTTCACACCCCAAAGTTCGGAATGTGTGGAGCGCCTTAATGGTACTCTGAAATTGAAAATGCAGAAAATAATGGCTGAAACAGGCCATGCCATGTTTACCTATGACCCTGCACTCAGTAAGAAACACTCCTAGGAAAAACACAGGTTTAACACCATATGAGAGACTGTTTGGCACAGCACACAGAAGAGGATGTTATTTTCCATAGCAACTACAGCATGTACATAGTGATTTGTTGAACTATGTTGCTTTATTATAGAAACAACTAACTGAAGTGTTCTCTTCCATTCCAGGCCCTAATTTTGATGCAGGTACCCATAAACTGCAACTTGGGGACTGGGTGGTCGTGAGAAATCACGTCAGGAGAAGTCTTGAACTCAGATACAAGGGTCCTTATCAAGTCCTGTTGATGACTCCCATGGCAGTGAAAGTACAGGGAAATGACACCTGGATTCACGCATCACACTGCGAAGTCTTCAAATCAGGGGAGTCTTGTTCTGATAAATAGAAATGACTGTCTTATGGTATTGATATGTCTTGCAGAATAGTTGTGACTGAATTAGGGATCAAGGCCTCCCTAATCCAGTATGAAAGAGACAGATAAGTGACAAATTGTCTCTGCCACTGTGAGAAACATATGGGAAGGAGTGCTCAACAATTTGCACTCATAGGAGAGTAAACTCTAATAATGTCTTTGTGCAGATGCATAACCTTATTCCCCAAATTGACAGTAACGCTTCATGTAGGATATTGGGAATATTGGCATTAGTAGCTGAAGAAGATATATATAATTGATTATTATATATCATTTTTCTTCCTTAAATAACTATTGTCTCTCTTCTCCCACTATATCAAAGTACATAGCTTTTGTCTGAAGAGAACTGTGAGGCTAGGTACATTTACATATCAGAAGAATTTGCCTCCAATCAGATACATCAGCCCATCCCACAGAAATTTTGTAATTACCTTCTGAACACAAAAGTGTATTTTGGGATCAGACTGATTAACCATACACACCAAGGATTTATCTCCCTGTTTGGATTGAAAAATAGTAAAGTATATATGAGCCCTTTAATAGGACTGCTAACATTGTGAATATGAGTAAATAGACTTAAATATGAGTAAAATGTACACTGTCTATTGTTAGTGCTTTAAATGGTTTATCCATAGACTATAGGAGCTACAATAGATTATGTTGTAAACTTTGTTATAAAGTCACATACCATATGGTGTAGCTTTAAATGGATTTAAAGGGATTTATTTAAGGGTTTTGTTTAGGGTAACACTGCAAGCATAGAAACTGAAGTTGCACGGGAGAGTCATAGAATTAGATGTTGTTATTGTAGTAAATGTTAGTGTGCTTAAGAAGTGATGCAGTTTAAGGTTTTGAAATTAGTAATACCTTAGGAGTTTGATTGTACCAATACAATAGACCTCATACTTGAATAGTATTGTATTTGATGTAGCTATAGTGTGGCCTATCTACCAGATAAAGATTCATACTGTGTTTTATATCACTGTAAATATATATTGAAGTTCTGGTTGTTGATTTTAATACTGACTGTATTTTGTAAGTCGTCTGGCTGGTCTGTGCTCTCATCCCCTCCCCCCTATGTGTGTAATGGCTACTAGTTAAAGAGATGTGTGATAAGATGAAAAGACTTTTTTGAATGTTGCTGGGAAGTTTGTCGATATCCCCTCCCCTTTTAGACGAGAAATGTTAGTGGACATTGTGCGATAACTGCTGAATAGATAGCTATTTGTGGGGGACTTGCTAATACTGCTTGTAATGAGTTAAGGGCCTATCCTGACTTTACATGTTAGTAAGTGAGGCCTTGTGAGCCAACATGTGTTTGTAACAAAGCATGGCAAGTCAGCCATATTGGATGGTTACTTTGCATTGTAAGAAGAAGTTTTATTATGGTCTGAGATACATACACACAGTCACATGCACATACACACACATGCATAATTAGCAAGAAATTAATAAGATATCATACCTCACACAGATTGCCATCTATTATATGTACTGTGTGTAAGATTATGTTATCGAAATTATATTATTACATTATTGTACAAGTAAGATTCTATTTCATACATATATATCTGCGTTGTGGTTATGAATTTATAATTAGGTTTAAAGGACTGCAGTAGGTGTGTCATACGAGGTAAAGCACAAATGCGTATGGTAATATAACTAGCGTATCTAGAAAAAGAAGAAGAAGATAGCGTGCACAATTATGGTGTAAATACAGGTCCTTTAACAGTAGCAAAGGGTTTGGCAAACCTGTTGATCGTATATGTGGTAATGAAACTAAATATATGGCTGATTAAGAAGTTACTGACACTTTACTGTTGTCTCTCCAAAAAGGAACCAATTGAAAATCATGAACCTCTGATGGATCACAGAAATTACCACTGAAACCAGACCTGACGATGAGCATCATGAATTATTCGGACTAACAAAACCAAAGAGCTGCATAGTTTGCAACAAGCAACTACTAAAGACTGCAAGAAGAACATGCAAGGCCTGCAGAACTCCTATAGACTCATTAACTACCTACTAAGAAACCATCTTTTCTAGACATGGTCATTTGCCAAATTGCATCTCCTCATAAATCAAGTTAGGATAGGTGGATCACAGGCTTATTACTAGTGGGGGATGGGTTGACAACTCCCTAAGAGGAACAACTCTATACATGTGGCCTTCGAGCAGGATACACGTGTATAGGCATCTGTTTAATCGACAATAAGAATGTGGTTCTACAGATAGGCAGGATAGATAGGAGGAGAAAAGGCTGAAAATTGAATACAAGATGGTAAATGTTAAATATGATTTTTTGTAAAGGCCTCATGAGGCCCTTGTTCAGCCATTTTTGTAACTTGCATAGAAATATTATTTGCTAAAAGAGATTATTCATTTTTCTGCTGAAATGCAGTTTTACAAGATGTAAGCCCACGGCCTTGAGGTTAAGTTGACATAGAGAACTCCTGAAGAATGTAGCAACATTTGTGAACAATACATTTTTAGCTCGTAGTGTGGAAGCGGTGCCCATGACATTGGACATGGCAGACAGGAGATATATCTCCAGTCCCCCTTGAGATTAGAACAATTGACACATCTGTCCTGAGAAGGGGGAGAAAGTTAAACACCTCAAGAATACGTGAGATAGTTAATCAGCAGCACATCCCATAGACTATTGTATACTTATGACGTGGGATTCACATATCTTGTATCTTTGTATCAATAAACAGAGAATATTCCTTGTATACAGAACTTGGTCTGTGTCTATTCTCTCCAACTGATTGAAGCGCTTCCAGATATACTTGACACCACAAACAAACTTGGATCAAATTTTAGATCTAACATAATCATCATTCAAGTGCTCCTCCATCTTTTTGGGATATGGATCTAACTATGCTCTAGCTTGAATGTTGTTTTCAATATACATTAGATTACTAGGCAAAATCTAACACCATGGCCTAAGCTAAATTTTCTTTGCAGACAATGCTCAAGAATATATGTTTCCTTTATGCCATGCAAAACCTGATTCAATATATCTTCAGGATTAGATATATTGCATCTTGTTACAAATAAATACTGACTCTGTTATGCTCCCATTTAGGCTTTCACTGTGATGTGTGAATGTATGAATGATCAAAAGATAATGGCTGATCTGGCTATCCTAATTACAGTAAATCTGGAAATCTGAAATCATGTAAATAGCATAATTTCACATCACAAAATGAGCCCCTAACACAGTTGGAAGATGACAACTATAAACTTTTGTGTGCAAACAACTTTCAACTGTACTAGCAGACCCCAATAAAGCTGGAAGATATCTGGTTTCTGTGCCTATGAATCTCATTCAATTTGGCAGCATAAATGTGTGGTCAAATTGTATAATTATCCTGTCACTAAGCATTTGGTCTGAGCAGCAAGAACGTTTATGTACCCAGCATTAGCATTTAGCTATTTTTTTTTCCTCCAATTTAACTCAGGAGATATGCTTTTTCAAAAGAAGAATCCCTTTTTTTTGTCTAGGTGCAAAAAGGGTAAGATCAGCCTTCCATCCCCCTTATCCCTGCTTCATTCACTGGGAACACCAAATGACTAGAAAGCTACAAGTACCCTTTTTAAACAGTATTTTATTTTTATTAATGCAGATTCCATATACATTCTAAATGCACGACTTAGGAAAAATTCAGAATTTAGTATGTATTTCTATATTTTGAAGTTAAATTAATATCTAGGTAATACTTGTTGATGTAAAAAAAGACAAAGATTATTCTGTTTTTAAAAATTATTACACATGCCCATTTCTATTTTTAGGGACAATTTTCTACTTTCATTAATCCTTAATCACAATTAGAAATTTATACAATCAGAGTTTCCCTCTTAAATTTAATTAATCTGTTTAAATAATTACAAGCACCTCCAATTTCCTAACTCAATCTTTTGACAGTGTTTAGTCTGTTTAATTTTGCCAGAAGATGAGATCTATTTCATTGAAGTGTCTTAATTTAAAACTTTGTGCTTGGAGATAACATGAAATTATTTGGACCTGTGTTTCTGCTCTAAATATGCTTTATATAGTTTAGAAATGTAGTTTATTCCAGAGACCCAAGAGTACAGAGACTGATTAAGTGATTTGCCACACAGGGTACTCTAATAATCCTGGGTTATTAAGAGCTCCAATCACACTGCTATCAGTTGATTACAAGCTGAAATTATAGCACAAGTGCTGAGTTTTGAGTCTTTGCCCAAGCAGACTTGCTTTATTTTAATGGTTGTCAAACGAAACATAGGAGCATATCGGGAAGGACAATTAGGCTGGTTTGTGACACTAGACTCCTTGGTGACAGTTTCAGAACACTGCTGTGAGTAAGCCGGTAGGACATGAATTCAAGAAAACTATGTTAATTTACAAAGTTTATTCTTTCTTTTTCCACAGAATGATTCCATTACAAATGGAGAAAGTGACATTTGGTAAGATTAAAATGCAAATGATATTGACAATAATGAATTCACTAATGAAACGTCAATGTATTTTCAGTTCTAAATCTAGATATACCAGAAAGTCAAATATTTGAGATCAAAACATAACAGTTGGTTAATACAGTGTAAATCTATTTTTTACGATTCTGTTTATCTTCTGCAATGCACAAGCCTGAAAGACAGAGATACAGCCAATTATTTTAGGGTTTTTCACATTACTGATGTGTACATTTCTATTGTTCCCACCATCACAATGACTGGCCTTATTAGTCAGTCAAAATATGTGGATCACCATAAAACCTTTCAGAAACCTTCTTTCGTAAGCTATTAAAACATCCCATGCCCTTAGATGACAACAATTTCTCTGCCATTTGAAATTTCTTTTCTACCCTGCAGAGTTCATAGGGATATGCTTGGTTAAAATCAACTTATATAAAACTATGCACTGTAAATTTTGACACTTCTGTTTGAATCTCTTTTCAAACACTTGTCTTTGCTTGCCATAATAGATGTCAGTTCTTCTGATGTAGTTCAAGCATGAGCTTCATATGAAGACTCAGCTATGTCTATTGCATTTCTGAAGCTACTAGTCACTGAAGTTTTGTGCTGTTTGACATCAAAGTTAGGCAAGAATCACCTGCTGAGTTCACATGCATGGAGCAAAACATCTTCAAATCACTAGTGCTAGACAAAAGTTTTCATATTAAGGTTTCACCATCAGATGGGTTTACAGACGAATGAACGTCTTGTTAGATTGCTACATCACTCATCAGTGTAATTTTAACCAGAAAGCTACCACAGGTGACTGCAATGATTGTTGTTACATTTTGACATGAATGAGTTAAAGCATCTATTTTTTTCATATATTTATAATGTATAATAACACAGTAAAAAAAACAGCATTATCTTAAGTGCACTTCTACTGATTAAACATGTCAGTAATTTTTGTTGAGCATCTGCTAAAATAATTTTGGTAAAATATTGTACATGTATTCATATATTTATATGTCCATATTATTTTTCAAGATATAAGAAAAAAGGGTAGCTGTAGTTTAGAGTAATAAAAAAAAGACACACACAGGTCCAAAGACTCAGGAGTGATGATTTCTTGATCCTTTTCTTTCTCTCTTTCCATGATAATGTTTACTCAGGCACCGCCTACCACTACCAGGATGGTCATCACAAGTTAATGAAAGCCACTGAATAGATAAAAGAACTATGTCAGTGTTGAATTAACACAATATGTTTCTGTGGCTATACCTGAGGTACATTAAGAGGGTCCCTGAAATGTATTAAGAGAACTCTGATGCTCAAATAAAGAATGGTAGTGTCAGTGATACCAAGGATTATGTCACACATCTTGTGAAAATGCAGAAATCCTTATAACACTTGCAACCAGAAATGACAATGGTTTGGGAGTCCTTTAGGATGGATAGATATGTTCGGATTGCACACTGCTAATGGGTGTCAGGAACTCAAAATAGCACATTGGTAGCAGAGTGTTAACAGCTCAGGATTGTGCACGGTTAACAGAGTGTCAGGAACTCTTGATTGCACATGGGTAGCTGAGTATCAGGAACTAAGTATTGCATATGGATTGTGTCAGCAACTCATAATTGAGATCAAGTAGAAGAGTGTCAGGAGCAGCAGGATAGGCAGTTGTCTTGGAGACGTCTGACAAGGCATTTGTTTGAGAGATCTCTCGTAGAGTAGTCACCTCAGAGATCTAAGATAGAGAAGTCATTTCAACAACCTTAGGTAGGGCATTTGTTTCAGTGACCTAGGACAGAGTATTGGCTGGACCCCCAGAAAAGGAGGTATTAGTTGCACTTTCCATATTGCAAAATCCTTGGGAACGGATAAAGCCTGTTGCTTAGGTCTGTGAATATTCAAGCATGCTTGAAGTTGGGCTATATCATTTTGATTATTCTGTTAGGTATGTCAAGAATTGTGTGGGATCAGATCTTGTGAAAAAACAGAAATATTTATTACAATTGAAACTAGACAATAATTGATAATGGTTTGGAGGTCCTTCAGCCCAGAAAAATATTTCAGGATTGCCCACTAGTAGAAGAGCCTTATGAACTAAGGATTGCACTCAGTCGCAGAGTGTCAGGATTGAACTCAGGTGTCAGAGTGTCAGAAACTCAGGATTTCCCTCGGGCAGCAAAATGTCAGGAGCACATGGATGTCAGATTGTCAATAACTCCAGATAGCACAAGGATTGTAAAGTTTCAGGAACTTACTGTTGCACACTGGAAGTACGTTGTTGAAGACACAGGATTGCACACAGGTAGCAGGATGTCAGGAACTCAGAATACCAGAAAAGTTGCAGAGCACCAGGAACTCATGAATGCTCACAGTTATCAGAATGACAGGAGCTTGGAATTGCACAATGGTAACAGAATTTCAGGAAATCAGGAAATCACCAGATCTCCAACTGTGTAACAGCACAAAATCAACATTGATTTCACCCTGATTGTAGGGTGTGCCAGAGTTTTAAAGTCCACAGAACAGGTGAAGTTTGTTAATTTCTGGAGAATTCAATATGACTGGTTAGCTGCTATATTCCTGGAACAACGGAAACCCGAGATATTTCCACACCTGTGGTTGGAATATGATATTAGAACTGCAAAGTCCAAACGTCAGCAGGAACCAGAGCTTCAGATCCTTAAGAGTAGTCTATTTAACTGCTTTGAGCCTGATGATCTCTTCTCCTTCAGTTTGGTTGCTGACTTTTTTCTCTAATGACACTTGGATATGGCACCCCCACTGTTTTTTCATTGCTGTGATTAGTTTTGCCGCATATGTACCTCCACCGTATTCCATATCCTCTTATTTCACATACCTTTGATTTATGATATTTTAAAACTTTGTTAAAAGAATAATCAAAAGTTTTGGGGTTATATTTACTAAATTGTGGGTTTGAAAAAGTGGAGATGTTGTCTGTAGCAACCAATCACATTCTAGTTTTCATTTATTTAGTACCTTCTACAAAATGACAGCTAGAATTGCTATAGGCAACATTTCCACTTTTTTAAACCTGCAGTTTAGTAAATATACCCCCCTGGTGTACTTTTAATCCTTGAATAATTAGTCAACCATCCACAGATTCAAGTCTTGTGCATACTCTATAGCTGCTGAGGTATAAGTAAGGGTAACAAACCCATATAGTTATATTTTGAATCTACCACAAAAAAGCAATCAAGCAACGTCTATATTGGTCATCAAATTAAAACACACACAGTCAGGACATTATTCTATGTGACCTGTTGATGTCACGTCATGTCATCCTTACCATCTTACCTTTTATAATATCACATCAAAAAATCATCACCTAATTTTTTTTCATATTTTAGATGTGCGTTTATGGTATAAATGGTATGTGTGCTACTTAAACATAGTTCATCTGAAGTGTTGCATTGTAGCAGTATTTACTGGTGAGCCTTGCAAAATATTTTGTTGAGTTTTTTAAAATGTACTAAAGCCATCCAATTTTTCTGACTTCTTATTTATGCATTCTAGAAAATAAGTAAATTCAGAAGTGTCACTAGCAGTCCTGTTTAGATCCAAATGCACTACTTTTGCATATGTGTCAATAGGATGTCAACATTTTTACGCTTCATCTTACTTTTACTGAATGTCAAGTTGTTAACTTTTGACTTGCATACATGAGTTTGCCTACCTATCCTGTTGTCTGAAATGGCAACTTAAGTGACTCATTTTTTACACTATGTACCATAAACATTTGTATATGAGCTATATGCATTTTAACTGTGAAATATTGTTTATTTTAAGGCAGTTAAATATCAATAGAACTTGCATCAAGAAAACTTGTATTTTTAAAGTATATCCCTTGCATGTGACTGGATTCTAAAAAGTGTTGCCTGAGATAGCAGCATTACTTTACCACATTGTAGGAATACCCCCGCCTGTAGATCCCAGTCTGATGCTGCAAGTACCTCTTCCAACTATACATTTTTCAAATCGATGTCCTTCTGTGTGTCTCGTTCTACCTTTTCCTCTCTCTTTTTTCTGAATTATATCTTAATATATACATGAATTTGCTGTATAATTCCACATTATAGTTTTGTTGAAGAGAAAAATAATAAATTAGAATGAACACCATGAATGGCGGAGTTATTATGAATCAAAAAGTAAGTGGGGGCAGGGTAACATTTTTCTCCAATACTTTCAATCACAATGTTCTGGTGCTCAGGATAGGATATGTTTTTTTTATGTTTTTTTATGTTAGTGTGAACTACATTGAACTACATTGGCTTAATAAAAAATCATTTATGTTTGAGATTTTATTTCATTTATAAAATGGACCTTGTCAGATCAAGACTACAAAACTATACATATAGAGAAGATAGATAAGTGTTTTATTGTGAAGAAATTGTGGTATATGTGGGTCTTTTGAAACTTTGCTTTTTATTTATCATTTAGCACAGCCCTCTGCTGGGCACTAGTGGGTTCTTTAATGAGCCCCAGAATTAGGCTAAGGCTGACAGACTGTCCAGTCCCCCATCACATACAAGGAAAGCAGAAAGTGCTTCCTAGGATCTTTTCTCCAACTACGTTTCTCCCTAGTCCTGGACTTTTTCTATTAATTTATTCTGTCTCAATGACCGCAAGGCAGATGGGATGAATGAAGTCCCCAAGAACAATGGAGTTTATTTAATAATATATCTGAACACTGTGCCAGATTGAGCCAGGAACAAACCCACAAGGGGATAGAGGACTATTTTGTCAATCACTGGCCCCTCGACTATAGGTAAAGTTACCTTCACTAAGTGGAGCCATTTTAATAAGCCTTACCCATTGTACTATAAGGTGTAGGTAGTTAATATGTCAGTCTGCACTGGATTTCAATAACTACATCCCATTACTTATCATTTGTACTGGTTATCACAGGATGTTTTTGAATCTAAATGTATCACTTATTTGCACTGCTTATTGCAGGGCTGCTATTTGTGTAGTAAAACTACCACTGTGCTAATAAGTGAAGAAGACCAATGGTCAATAGCTTTAAAAGGCAATTCTTAGTATGAGGACACCTAAATTAAATATACAAACAGTGGAGGAATTATATATATAATCTTATCATTATTCTAAGATTTAATGTCATCTGCACTACTAGCTTTCTTATTATACATATAGGGGAACATTAAACTACCATGCATTCTAATTATACATAAATTTTAACTCCTCACCCTCACCTACAAAAGCTCACAACCAATCCCCCCTCCTCTAAATCTCCAATCTCATCTCTACCGCTCTGTCAATGACCGCCTGATTACTACCACATTGGTAACCTCTTCTGACTCTCTCCTTCAGGGCTTCACCCAGGCTGCTTCCCACCTATGGAAAGATCTCCCATGCCTTACCACAGTTTAGCCTCTACTCTTCCTTAAAGCACATTTCTTTATTCAAGCCTTTCAGCCCTCCTAACTGCTTTACATCGGTTATCACATTCACTCCTCCCATCGGTACCATACTATTTGTGTCTTCACCTTCCCTTTAGGATATAAACTCTCATGAGCAGGGCCCTCTTTCCTCATGTTCTACTGTTACTATTTCATTACCCTCTGTACCATTAGGCCTGCTTTCCTGGTCCTATTTTCTTGAGGTCAGGTATACCTCACATTGATTTTTACCATTACTCCATCCCATAAATAACATAATCTGCATTAACAAATTATATGTGTATTATTTGTTTAATCTGTAGATGCCCTGTCATTGTATATTGTTTTTCATGTAGTATTATTAATTTTTATGTATTTATAAGACACCACAGATTCGGTAGCGCCGGATACAGAAGCAAGTAGCAAATAGATAATGTAATACACATAAGTAGCACAGATGAGTGTGAGTAATTCTATGGGGACTCACAAAGTGCAGCAAAATACATGACAGGATGTATTAGAGAGTCAGCCTGTAAACAGACATGGGGCAAAAGGTAGAGAGGACCCTGCCTGCGAGAGGTTATGTGTTATGGATCATTACTGTCTGTTTATTGTATACTTCTCTAAATGTCATGTACTTCCCTGCAGACCTGTTTTGGCGTCTTGTACATAAAATATAATAATGCATATAAATGTGAAGGCAAAAACTGAAATTTGTGGACTTGGGACATATTAATCTAATTTACGGTGGTGAAGATATGCAATTTGGTAGATGAAACATGTAGATGCACTCCCAAGACATTATAGAAATATAAAATGTAAAATGCATAATTTTCTATGATGCCTTTATACTATTTTGATGCAGAATATGTAAGATCTCTGCTGTTACACTTTGGTGTAGTATTTTTTTTTTCTTCTTCTCTAGGATTATATATTGTGTGTTAATTGATTTGTACATAGTATATTTGAAAATAATAGTCATGACATATGTTATACAACCCCTTGAAAATGACAATAATTGTTTTTATCAGTTAGAACATCTTTGCATAGTTTGTATCTTATAAATGTTGATTTGATTAGTAACTGTGCCTGAAACACTGTGTGCAAATAAAATATATATTGTAAAACTTAAATAAAAAATAAAATATCCTACCGTATGTGACTTAAAAAATATATGACTAATACTTTAATATTATGAGTTTAACATATATAATCACCAGTATATGTGTGTGATGAAACGCGTTTGATAACACTTTAACCAGCCTCTCCCTCATTTCTCACATAATGTGGATTATAGCAAGTACTTCTTATAGCCCTTGCTTGTGTTCCCCAGCTCAACAGAGTACAACTGCAGTGTCTAATTACATGTGGATAAGGGGACATTGTAGCTCATTGTGAATATGTATATTGGTTATTGTATATTGTTGATGTGGCAGTGAGGTTGTTATTCATTGTCCTTAAAGTGAAGCCAGGGGGGTTAATGGTAGGGATCAGGTTTCAAGATACTGATGAGGGGGAAGGCTAATTAGTATCAATTGTTCTCACAAGACTACTCCAGACATTTGGTCTACAATCTGGCAGAGGTTCTATGGAAGTACAGCTCATCTCCACTCCCCTCCCCAACTCCCAACTCACCAATGTTTAACAAGGAGAGGGCCAGGGGTTTGCCCAGGGAGGGGAAAGCACTGTGGAAATTTGACCCTAGATATAAAGGAACCACTCCAGGGGTGGAGGGGATAGTCATTCTGAGGTTTGATTGACGGATGGTGCAGTGTAGCTGGTTTTGCGTTTTCGTTCTCTACCAATGGACTACAGTTGCAGCTAAGAGAAGAGCTCCATGGGTCTTTATATCAGGAGTGACTGTAGCTCCTTAAGCTAGTAGGGTAAGGGACAGATGATGTGGTAAACCTGCCTGGCATTTATTTACTGTGTGTACTTAATAATCTGGTGACTGTTTTCTATTACAATAAATGTATTGCTTTACTTTCTAACTGCATTTGCCTGAGTGACTAATAAAAACCTTAGAAGGTACTGGATAGGCTTCCCTGGCATAGTGCAATGAGAAGAATTGGGCCAGAAAACCCGGTATCTTCACAATATGTAATAACATGTGGTGTTACTTAATTGTTTTATATTGTTATCAGATGGGATCAATATGTACAACATATAATTGATGGTGTTTATCTCTGCATTCTGTTTATGCGTTTACTTTTTACCTTATTTCCACTGGCCTCTCAAAAAATAGAATTTAATGTGAGAGGGAAAATGTGCAAGAAAACCATCTTGGGTTGGCATAACAGATAAAGACTATATGGCAGCAACTTTGAGTTGTGGCATATATATTAGGCAGAAGAATGCATATGTAAAATACAGAATGCATTCATACAAACAGCTGTTCTATTTTAGTCAAAGTGAAACATTGTAAAATTATGTGTGAAAACGAAAACATTTCTAAGGTAATTATCATCATCGTCTATTTATATAGCACAGCTAATTCTGCAACACTATACAGAGAACTCACTCACAACAGTCTCTGCCACATTGGAGCTTACGGTCTAAATTCCCTAACACACACATACACAGAGATAGACTAGGGTCAATTTAATAGCAGCCAATTAACCTACTAGTATGTTTTTGGAGTGGGGGAGGAAATCAGAGCAACCGGAAAAAAAAACCCGCAAACACAAGAGAACATATAAACTCCCCGATCAGGAATCAAACTCATGACCCCAGTGCTGTGAGGCAGAAGTGCTAACCAGTAAACCACCATGCTGCCCATAAGGGCTATCTATATAAGGAAATTCAATAGTAACTGGGACGCAAACTATATAGAAAAATAACTGTACTATCTGACTGCAATTTTGTGTTGCTTTATTTGTGAGAAGCATTACCTCAAACCAAAAAAATATTAGATTGCAATAATACATTTAAAATAATAATCTCAATGAGAAATCAAAGTTTTGTGATAACCTGTCAATAAGGGAAATATTGTCTGTTATTTCATTCAGGTAGTAATGTCAGTATGAGAAGTAGTATCTGACATTTTACTGAATTACAAATGAAAAAAAGAAACAAAGAGCTGTATTGGATAGTGACGCACTATGTAATCCATTGTATTGTTTTAAACCAAATCATGAATATTATTAAAACGTAAATTTTATTTATTCATATAAGAGCAGTCTGATTGCAGCGAAATATAATGTGATAAATATATGTGATAAAATGAACTATTGAAGTTAAATTACGATTAAACTATGTTACATCCTATAATAGATTTATAGACTATTAGGAGATATAACGGTTCACTATATATCATAGCATTCATTTTATCATCTATCAGGTATTCTAGCATAGGAAACTGGAATCATACAACTTTCCCTAATCCGCAACCTTATATTCAAATCATAAATAGAGAGTCATACACAGCAACTTTTAATAATCACTTTATTTCACGTTATCACTCATATTTATCACATTATATTTTGCTGCAATCAGACTGCTTTTATAAGAATAAATAAAAGTTAAGTTTTAATAATATTGGTGATTTGGTTTAAAACAATACAATGGGCTACATAGTGCGCCACTATCCAATTCAGATCTTTGTTTCTTTTATCAGTTGTGATTAATTATAGCTGGTCGGTAGCACCTCAATAATAATTGTTCTCAATACTAAATAAGGATCCCTATAAAGGAACATTACATCAATGAGTATTGCAGTCCTTAATAAACTAGTGCGATAAAGAATCCTACAGTCTTTCTACACAAAATTTTACTGAATTAGTTAGCTGATAAGTGATCACTTGTCAGTAAGTGAAATATTGCATACAGTTTTAATCAGAAAGTTAGCAGCCTAGTATTAACTAGAGATGTTCACTGACCCCCGTGTTTTGGTTTTGGTTTTGGCAAAACTGCCCTCGCGTGTTTTGGGTTTGGATCCCTATTTTTTTCTCTAAAACCCCTATTTATTTTGCTAAAATCACATAATTTGGCTCTTTTTTTTGTTCCTACATTATTATTAACCTCAATAACATTAATTTCTGAGCATTTCCAGTCAATTTTTGGCACTGGAGACTGGAGAGTGACGTGACAAGAACACTGCTAACCCTCTTATGAGCAATGGCGCTGGATCTCCTGGGGAGGGAGGTAGTTTTGGAATCCAAAACCCGCAATATCCAACAATGCAGCATGCACAGACCACTATGCAAGAGTGTCCAAGAATGTCCAATGAAAGAGAAATACCAGGCTGCACAGCAGATAGTGGTAACCAAGGGAAATCAATGAACATAATGAACCACATGGAACTAAACTGGTGCGATGTGTGATATTTATATTGGTCTAGCTAATCTCTGGATTGGGGTCAGTTGTATTCTCACTTTGAAACAGACACTGAATAGAGATGTTCACTGACCCCTGTGTTCTGGTTTTGGTTTTGGATCTGGATTACCTTCGTGTTTTGGTTTTGGCAAAACCGCCCTTGCGTGTTTTGGTTTTAGATTCCTTTTTTTTTTTTACAATCCCTATTTATTTTGCTAAAATCACATCATTTTGCTTTTTTTACTTACATTATTATTAGCCTCAATAACAATAATTTCAAGTCATTTGCAGTCAATTTGGACCATCTCACAGCTCACAATATTATTTTCATACACTTTCAAACAAAGACTGCAGCGACCTGGCTGGATGCTAAGAGACAGAGCAATGACTCAAACAATGGCGGCGTGCGGCCATTGTTTGAGTCAACAATACTGTGTGCGGCGCTGCGGATACCTTGTGGTGCCTAACAAAAAAATGATAATAATAATAATAATAATAATAATGGCGGTTCACAGCACATCTAGCTATTGCCACACAGCAGTGTCAGTAAAGAAAAGTGGAAGTGGCTCATGAAATCAGTTATGGTTCATTTGATCGCTCCAACTGTTCCTCGGATAACAGTGGTAATTCTACAGCTAATACATGGCGACGAGCGCTGACCTCCCACCCGGGGTGCATGTTTTTATCAGATCCAGACCAATTCAGGGTGTCAGACAATGCACTAAAAAGAGTCATTGTAATTCACAATAAAAGCAAGTAGGATCAGGTGAAGTTACAGCAGAGGTGTCTCTAATTCTGGTCAATTCTTTTACAGTAGACAAGACCAGGGGGTAAATGTATCATCCTCCGATTTTTTTCTACAGTGGGTAGAATGGCATTTTGTAGCCCTATAATTACATTTTTACAAACCTTCTGGTGGAAGTGAGGAATAGCTTTTCTAGTAAAATGGTGTTGTGATGGAATTTGGTAACGGGGAAACAAGACCTCAAGTAATTGTCTAAAGCCAGCTGCATTAATAGTGGATATTAGACGCAGATCTAACACTAGCATAGTAGCCATGGCGTCTGTGATCCGCTTTGCGACTGGGTGACTGCTTTCATACTTGCTTCCTCTTGCAAAGGATTATTTAAAGACAAGTTTTGTAAACTATGAGTAGTCTTCTTCTTGGTCTGCTTCTGGGATGATGATCCACCCGGCAGCAGCAGCAGTATTAGGACTAACACTCAAGAATTCTTCTGAGGTATCCAGGATAGTGGAGAAGTCATCTAGCCTTAGCAACTTGGATGCAGGACCAACTCTGATCGCCTACTGAGGATATTGATGAGGACGGTGTTGTGGGTGTAGATTGCAGGTGTCAGGATCTAGCTGAGAGAAGGGACCTAGCTGATGATGGACTGCTTGTTGTTATTTTTTTAGCATAAGTTTCTGATTTTCCCAAAAGCTTGCCATGAACTCGCTTCAAATGGTGTAACATAGATGAGGTTCCTAGATAGTTAAGGTTCCTCTAGGACCTCTACTGACTGTGGCTTTACAAATGTTACAAATGGCTAGACAACTGTTGTCAGGATTTGGGTAAACATAATTCCACACATAAGAGGTGGATTTTTTGGTCTTATGCCCAGGCATGACAATGGCCTTCTTCTTACCATATGCATGAACTGTTTCCACTGGTACAGGACTTACAAAAACAACATCATCAGCTACACAAATATCCCCTCATCCTGTTGCAATTCCAAAGTGGCATCCTCAATTTGTGCATCACAGGCTACACTTGGGCTGTTCATGCACACATCTGCAGAAATGCTGAAAGGGGCCTTTTTTATGGGTACACTATCAGACAGGTCAGGATTACACATAGCACTCGTGGATAGACTCTCCTCAGGGATTTCTAAATCTGAACATACATTTTCCTCTAATGCCTTACTGTTTTCTTCCAGCTCGGCTTTTACACGTAAAGGTATTTGGACACCACGTTTGGAGTCCGAATGACAAGGTCTTGCTTGGTCATGACTGACCTTACAAGAAAATGCCTCAGTGACAGCTGCAGAACTAGCACTCATAGAGAAAGGCGAAGGCCTCATTCTTTCCTTGCCACTGCGTGTGTAGAATGGCATGTTGGTAGTTTTATTTTTTCCTATTATTTCTATTTCAGCAATGACAATTAGCAATGGAGCTCTCCTCTTTGTGTTTTACCTATATAACACAGTACAATGTGGTAGATTTAGAAGACCAAGCCTGCCAGACCTATTATTTGAAGTTCAGCAATGACAATTAGCAATGGAGCAATGGAGCTTTCCTGAATGTCACTGGAGACTTTGAAGAATACTGCTTCCCCTCCTCTTTCTTTTCTACCTGTGATGCTGCCCAACTGCACTAGAGACTGCCAAGAACTGTGCTATCCCTTCTTTGTCTCTCTGTGAAATGGCGCTGGATTGCTATGGAGGGCGGTACTTATAGTATCCAAAACTCGCGAGATCTCAGATCCGACGACGCAACAATGACGTTTTGACTTGTTTTCAATTCTGAGGGCACGCGAAAGTATCGAGCCGGCTCAGATCTGCTAAGTTTGGGTGTGTTCGGATATCGGGGAACCGAGCCTGAGCATCTCTACCACCGAGTGTATTGTGGACCAAACACCAACCACCAGAAATTGGGTCCACTAATTCCTAATTCATGTGCTTTGAAAAGACATTCTCTGTAAAATAACAGTCAATACAGCAATATTGTGGCTTTCAAATATAATAAAGCCTTCTAGTGGAATAAATGAACAGGCTAACTAGTAATAGTGACAACTGTAGTTCTGGCTATTTGTGCAAAAATAGCAAATGACACTATTGATATTACAGAAAAACATAGTTTTTGGGTTTTTTTGTCAGTCAGTGAGCTATAACAAATACACCAGTTCAGATGACAATGTATGGCCTCAGTATTTATATACTTACTTAACTAATGGTTCTAATGAAAAATTGAGTAAATTAGTTTACACTAGTTGACATAGAAAACAATGTACTGTCTTTGAACACCTATTTGGGTAAAGTATGAATGTGCACAGAAAAAGCATAACTACAAAAAACTGTTAGACTCCCATAGATTGTGAGTCACGTTAGAGCTAACTGTTTAGGATGTAAAATTAACAAATAGGCAAACCAGGTTCTTCTGCTATGTAACAAGTGTGCACAGAACAGTGAAAGTGAAAATGAAGATTAGAATAGTATGTGGTCAAACTACTGAAAATGCTGGCTAAACACTACAGTGTTTTCAGATGATTATCAGGCCAATCACCCGATAATCGAGTGCTCGCCCCAATATTGCATTAGTGTGTACATTCCACAGATGAAGGAGCATCATTCCAAAGCACATAATATCGGTTCATTTGATTTTTAAACTAAAAATCTTGTTTATTGATGGAACAACATTGTTCCAGTCCTGCAGTGTGTATACTCACAACCAACTGCTCAAAAAAACTGACTATAGTTTCTCCAACAGCGATGCCTTTCTGGATGTGTATATTTAAATTTATGATGTTGTCTCGCCGTCTGCTAAAACATCAAGCAAATTTTGTTTTGCATGCTCCATATGTCATTTATGTGTTCCTGCAAGTGTATACAACATGCATTGTCAGGGCTGCCAAGAGGAAATCAGGGCCCAGGTACAACAAATTGATGGGGCCCCCGCTTATAGTTGAGTAAGCAAAAAAAAAAAATTGCACAAAATTTTTCAGGGGTGTGGTCACACAATTGGGGGCATGGCAATGCGCCATTGGGGCATGGGTAGCACAACAAAATCACTAGGTCCTGAATTCCCCGGAGCGTGACATTTGTCCAAGCACTCCTGACTTTCAGGACATCTAGCAACCTTGTGTAGTATAGGAAGAATGCAGTGTATACAGAAAGAGTTCAGTCTTGGCCAGCGCCCACTGGGCTCACCAAACACTCACCAAACATTGGCATTGTCCCTACTAGAATCACAAAATTTCACACACTATGCTGCTCTGTCCTACCTGTTCTTTTCACTTTTACCACATGTGGCTGCTGGTTTCTTTAGTTGCGGCTTGTCTGGATCCTGGAATGTTGGAGGACCTATTTGGAAAAAAAAAATGGCTACATTTAGAAAATTACAGCCAGCCCCAACGTTAAATCAATATCATCCATGATTAATAATTAGGCCTTCCTCCAGCCCCAACATTAAAATAGTATTCCCATTACCCCACAAACAAAATAGCAGCCATTAATTAGCCACCAGCTACCTCACACACACTACATTGCCAAAAGCTCCCTGTGCCATCACACACACATTACTGTGCTCCCTCATCATCACCACGCTATGCCCCCTTATGATCACACTGTGCCCTCCATACTGCTTTTGCCCCTCTCTTCATCCCCCTGTGCCATGCTGCCTTTGCCCCCTCCTTTTATCATTCCCCTGTGCCATGCTGTCTTTGTCCCTCTTTACTTCATCCCCCTGTGCCATGCTGCTTGTCCCTCTTTTCTTTAACCCCATGTGCCAAGCTGCTTGTCACTGTTTTCTTTAACCCCCTGTGCCATGCTGCTTGTCCCTCTTTTCTTTAACCCCCTGTGCCATGCTGCTTGTCCCTCTTTTCTTTAACCCCCTGTGCCATGCTGCCTTTCCCTCGTTTTTTTAACCCCTCTGTGCCCCCCCCTTGTTTTTTAACCCCTATGTGCCCCCCTCGTTTGTTAACCCCTCTGTGCTCCCCCCCCCTCTGTTTTCCTCCCTTCACTTACCTTTTCTTCTCTCTTCTTTCTTGGTTGCTCTGTGCTCCTCTGTGCTCCATTGCTCCAGACTGACTGAATGCTGGGCGTGACATGATGACGTCACACCAGGCATTCAGTCAATCTGTTTTTTTTAACTAACCTGCTCCCCCCACCAATGACCGAGCCCCCCCACCGCAAAAAGAAAAAAGAAAAGAAAAAAATGTCGTTTTTTGTAAAAAATATATATCTAAAAAAAAATTGTCTGCGCTAGAGCCCGGGCCGGGCCCCCTGACATGCCCGGGCCCAGGTAATTAGTACCCGCCCCACCCTCTCTTGGCGGCCCTGTGCATTGTTACCACATGTGCAAATACATAAACTCATTAAATTATCATTTATTTAGTGATGTGGCATGTGTCCATCTCTTCAATTCTGTATTATTGTATTAACATTTTTACATTTTTTTACCTATACCTCTGTGTATTTACTTTTTTTTTAAAATATAATAGCAGAATAGAAATATATATGTATACCTGTGTACACCCTGTGTCTGTACCAAGGAAAATGTTCACTGTTTTTTTATTATTTTCAGGCTTACATATCTAGCAAGTGCATCCAATAAATTCGGATGGAAAATAGTGAACATTACCATTGTGAACAGCTGTGACAACTGTGATAGTTTTTTGATACTAAAGTTTTGTTTTTATGTTTTCACGTTTTATGTGTGCCCTATTTTACTCAAAATATTAGTTTTGCATTTCCATCTTCAACCCATCTCTGATGTGCAGAGATGGGTTCCATGTCCAAACAGCCCAAATCTGTGCTTCCACTGCATGCTGCTATACAGTGTAAGCACATGTTTAGTATGTAAGCTTTTACAAGCAGTGCCCACTTCCCTCCTGTCTCTATACCATTTCTTCTCCTCCAACTTCACTGTACTAGCAGTGCCTGGAGCTATTGGAGTCTTAGTATTACTTGTCTTGTTTCTGTACTGTTTTATCCTGAATGGTCTACTGTCTGTATTCTGTACGGTGCTGAGGAAATCTTGTGGTGTGTTATAATTAAAATGTAATAATAATAATGTTTACCCGCAATTCTCATAAATATTTGCTTGAGCATTCAAATCTTTAACCCATCTTTGATGTGCAGAGATGGTTTCCATGTCCCGTCAGCCTATAGGCCCAAATCAACACTGCTACACTTCTACTGTACACTGGCATACAGAGGAAGTGCTTACTGCTTGTAAAATGTATATATTTTTGTGTGTTGTTTTCAATATGTTGATATGTTCTGTTTCTATTTTAACAAAAAAAAGTTTGTTTAAAATCATACTATTTCTTCCACCAAACTTCAAATATTGTCAATGCAGAACATGTGCGATAGTCTCACAGGTCTCAGGTATGATCAAACCCAGAGCTTGCGGTGAAATTGTTGTGCTGTATTTGAGATCAGCCAGTGTCCTACCTGTGGCCAGAAATTTCAGCGTAACAACCATTCTCCACTCTGCAGATATGGGTCTCCTTAAATGGGTGTCCTCCTTCTGGACAAGTGTGGTGACAAGCTGAAGCAGCTCCTGGAATGTGGGATCATTCATCCACAGGAAATTCCTGAAGCCATCAGGGTTGTTGTCCCGTATATCCTGTAGCAGGGGCAGATGGGAAAAAGAGTCTCTGCAATGATTATTTTTTCTTCATTCCCTCGGGGTCTGTGTTTGCAGTGTTCTTGCCATTGCAAGAAACAACAAACCACAAGCTTTCTGTTCATTTTAAATAAATTGTAGTAATCGAGCAGTTATCAATGGAGTTAACAAACTTGCACTATACACAAATCTGTACAATAGAATGAATGGTGATGATGTATTTACTTTCACAGAATATTTGTTTTTGGGTGTTGTGTGCGCTGAGGTTCAGCCTTTTATTTAAATTTGTTTAGCATATTGCGGCTGGGAGGTCATATATCTGCACAGTGTGTATGGAGTTACAATCTTTTGAGGCAATGTTATGACAGACAAAAATCAAAGCCCAGACACAAAATTGTGTAAAAAGTCATTTAAAACTAGAGATAGTCACTGAACCCCGTGTTATGGTTTTGGTTTTTGATCTGGATTACCTTCGTGTTTTGGTTTTGGCTTAGGCAAAACCGCCCTTGCGTGTTTTGGTTTTGTTTGGTTTTGTTTTGCTATTTTTGAAAAAAATACAATTTTTTTGGTCTAAAATAACCTAATTTAGAGCTCCACCAGTTTCTTGGATAAGTGAGGTAATTCTAAAGCTAATAAATTATGAAAAAAAACTGTTTGATCCCTGGTAGGCCGTCCTTAATTCTAACACTTGCCTGCAAATTATACAGACAAATCTGGTTGTCTTCCCCCTCCATCTTTGAATATTGGCAATGTAGCCATCGTCTTTGGCTGTATATTACACCCTACACTTGTAGTTAAATAGAAAAAAATCAGCCTGCATTGACTGTACATTAAATAGAAATGGACAAAGGCAGTTTGGTATCTGTCTGCATCAGACTCCCTTTCCACTAGTAGTAAAATAGAAAACTATTCAGCCGTTATAGACTGTAGAATATAAATAGAAATGGACAAAGGCAGTTTGGTGTAAGTCTGCATCAGCCCCCCCCCCCCTTCACTTGTACTTAAATAGAAAAAACAGCCTGCATAGACTGTACAATATAAAACAAAATGGACAAAAGTAGTTTGGTGGCTGTCTATGACCCCCCACCCTCCACTTGTAGTTAAATAGAAAAAAAGCAGCCTGCATAGACTGAACAATATAAAACGAAATGGACCAAGGTAGTTTGGTGGCTGTCCATGACCCCCCCCCCCCCCTCCACTTGTAGTTAAATAGAAAAAAATCAGCCTGCATTGACTGTACATTAAATAGAAATGGACAAAGGCAGTTTGGTATCTGTCTGCATCAGACTCCCTCTCCACTAGTAGTAAAATAGAAAACTATTCAGCCGTTATAGACTGTAGAATATAAATAGAAATGGACAAAGTCAGTTTGGTGTAAGTCTGCATCAGCCACCCCCCCTTCACTTGTACTTAAATAGAAAAGACAGCCTGCATAGACTGTACAATATAAAACAAAATGGACAAAAGTAGTTTGGTGGCTGTCTATGACCCCCCACCCTCCACTTGTAGTTAAATAGAAAAAAAGCAGCCTGCATAGACTGAACAATATAAAACGAAATGGACCAAGGTAGTTTGGTGGCTGTCCATGACCCCCCCCCCCTCCACTTGTAGTTATATAGTAAAAAAGCAGCCTGCATAGACTGAACAATATAAAACAAAATGGACAAAAGCAGTTTGGTATCTGTCTGGATCAGACCCCCTCTCCACTAGGAGTAAAATAGAAAACTATTCAGCCGTTATAGACTGTAGAATATAAATATAAATTGAGAAAGGCAGTTTGGTATCTGTCTGCATCATCTTTATCAACATCCTCATTAGCGCCCTCGTCGCCTACACAAATCTCCCTCTCATCATCTTCTAATTCCAAATTGGCATTCTCAATTTGTGTATCACCGGCTACACTCGGGCTGTTCAGGCACACATCAGCAGAACTGCTGAAAGGGCCTTTCTTTATGGACACAGAAACAGAATGCTCACGATTAGACATACCACTGGTGGATGGACTCTCCACAGGGATTGGTGTCATTTCTGATTCAGAGCATACATTATCCTCTAATGCCTTACTGTTTTCTTGCAGGTCAGCTTTTACACGTAACAGTAGTTGTGCACCACTTTTAGACTCCAAATTACTTGGTCTTGCTTGGTCACGAGTGACCGTACAAGAAGAAGGCTCAGTAACATTTTTTGATCTGCCACTAATAGAGAAAGGCGAAAGCCTCATTCTTTCTTAGCCACTATGTGTGTAGAATGACATGTTGGCAATTTTTTTTTATCGGCAGTTAACTTTTCCTCAGTTACACTTCTTTTTCTCTTCAACACGGGAATTTTTTTCTGGTGTGTGTCATTTTCCCTGATTTAAAAAGACTATGTACTTTTACATAGGCTTTACAAGATGACGTACTGGGAACACTACCATCAGGACTGGTGCCAGCACCTGCTTGCTGATCCTGCTCATATGTGGACTGCTTTGAATCCATTTTAATGAGCCCAAACCACTTGTAGTGCAAAACATTCAATAGATACTGCTGCTAGATATGACTTTTTGCAGCCAGAAAAATTATTGTTTTACACTGGGGAATATGGGACACCCCAAAGCACTTGTAGTGCAAAATATTCTATAGATACTGCTGCTAGATATGACTTTTTGCAACCAGAAAAATTATTGTTTCACACTGGGGAATATTGGACAACCCTAAGTACTTGGGCAAAATATTCCAAAAAATGCCTCCTCTATCATCCTTTCTACCTGCTCTAACAATCTCTAGAAGAATTGGTACTAGATTTTTAATAATAATTGAAAGAATAAGGTATACAATAATTGCTCTGTCCCTGCTCTAATGCTGCCTGTGACTTAACCCTGCTCTCTCCCTCTGTGAAATGGCGATGGATTGCTGTGGAGTCGGGTATTTATGCATTTCAAATATCGCGAGAACCGAGCCCCGAGATCCGACGACGTCACTATGATGTTTTGCCTCGATTTCGATTCTGAACGGGCGGGAGAGTACCGAGCCTGCTCGGCTCGGTACTCTCAGTATATTTAAAACCTATATAGTGCGTATGCATGAATTGGCATGCTGATCGGAACTTCAGTTGTTGGTAAAATCGTTATAGATAACAAATCGGTCAAATTGTTTTGTAATGTGTACCAGTTCAGGTCACAAGTTACAATAACAAATAGTAGTATCTATAGATATGCTCTTCTACAATAATGCAGAAAGAATTCACGCCAGAGTGACTATAAGCCCCTTTATAAGGATACAGAAAACATTTGTTGATTTTCACTGACTGGCTTCTTTAGATTAATTTCAAAATAATTGGCTTGATTTTCTAGGGGACATAAATTATTTTGCAAATACTGACCAATTTGCAAACTATTATTATACTATTTTATTTACAAGGCACCACAAAGTGTCGACAATGATGTACAGAAGAGAGGGAGATGAATAGAGTATACATTTACAAATTAAAATAATGAATACATGATACATAGCTATATAATAACAAACAACTACAAATTCACAGAATAAATGACAAATCATGCAAAAGAAAAAATAGACATACATGAGAACAGTAAGCATACATGGGCACAGATAAGTAGAATAATCAATGTATGGATGCAAATATGCCTGTGTGGGGGCTGAATGCGGTAATATATTGGTTAATAGAAGGAAGGGGAGATAAAAAAAGATGTTTGAGATATGTATGACATTTTCTTTTCTGATGACAGTTTGAGGATGCTACATTTAAGTATTTAAAATAGGAAAAGAGTTTGAGTGTCAATTAGCGGGAAGTGGAGTAGTGATGGGACATATAGATGAAGGAGTGTGAAGCAGGGGGTGTAAAGAATGTTGAAATGTGAACAACAATGCCATGGATATATGACAAGAGAATAAGACAAAGAAGCAAATGAAGAAGAGAGATCCATAATTAACAGGTTACACTGTCCAGGTAGAGACATGAGGATATTAATTCACAAATTTCACAGTTGGCAGAATTGATTCACCCATCTCTATGTGTAACTAAGTTTTGCCTAAATGACTGCTACTGTAACATTTCAATGTCTTATAGCTTTATATTATTTATGTTTATAGAAATAAAATGTACATGTACAGTAACCACAATGTAGTCATATTTGATCTATTTATTTATCTTATTAAAACTTGTATAAATAATATATTATTATTATACCTTTATTTTGTCATTGACAAATATAAGTTAATATATAAAATATAATGTTCATTTATTATATTTCCTAGTAATCTAAAATAAAACCGTAGAAATATGAAAGCTGTAAAGTGAAAAGTGGAGATTTATGTGTCAGGTCGCATACAAATACCTATAACTAACTGTGACAACTACTCTTGTTATACTTGTCTTTTTAGCATTGTATAATGGGCTCAAAAATAGTATACATTGAAATACTTTACCACATCCACTGGACAGGCAATAGATGTCAGTCTACTTTGTTTACCCACCATGTTGGAAAGTATAATTCTTTTTTATTAGTTTTTTTTTTTTACATTTAATGACAAGTGACTGCATCTGACCTGTTCTGAAAGAGCTCTAATAATATCCCAGTCCAGCACAGGGTCTCATTAAGGCAGAAGCATCTGTCATGCAACTTTGAATGTGCAGTAAGTGTAGAGGTAAAGATGGGAAAGTATGAAATATATTCTCCCATCACATATTGGCACAAACCAGATATCCTGTGCCAACAAATATAATTAAGCACACACTGAGTATGAAAACTCTAAAACCTTCTAAATTTAAGTAATTAATTACTTTACAATAATAGTGCCAAATTCAGAAGTAACTAATGATGCCAACATGTATATTTAACATGGTGATACTAAATCAGTAAAATACAATGTATATTTTCTGGCAATAACTGAGACAAAGAAACATGTAATATCATTTTAAAATATATACTGTCTGAAAATACACACCACAGAAATGTATATATTATATGTTATAATGACTATAATTTCTAAAAGAAAGGCGCATTTCTTGCTGAAGCACTAAAAGCAATAAATAGAAATGAACAATGTGATTATTCTGCAAATACTGAGTTTCTATGAGTTTCCCTAATTTGGAGTCAGCAATTCAGCTTAGAGATTTGTAAAATCAAAAGGAACAATTCTGAATGCATGCATTCATCACATGGTATCAAAATGTAATATACCTCTTCTTCTATAGATGACACACGTGTTTCTAGATGAAGAGCATTGGGAGCACTGGAAGGACTAAGAGGTGCAGTCATGAGTTTAAGCAGGAGATTAGGATTGGGAGAAATTATATAAAATGTGACATAAGATAACAAAGAGTAACTATTAATGGGAAATTTGTATTGTCAGCAATGCCTGTGATAAAGTCACTTAGTTATGTTTTTGTAGACAGCTAAGGTGACACAAAAGACTTTAAGTCAGCAACCAGATTTAGAAACAAGAAGCATTATTATCCTGCAATGCTGTAGAATTTGGACTATGACTGTAGACTGACCAAGAAACCCATGAAGACTGTGAACCTTGTGGAACAATCTTTATACTCTTACCCTCATACTGGGAAGTGTGAGAGGGGATGATAGAGTTATAACAGGCAGATATTATTAGACAACACACTGCACACTGTTAACAGTTACATATTACTGATTACTGCAGGTACAAGGTATGCTTAACACTGTTAAGAGGACACTTTCCACTATTGACTTGAAAGGTTCTTGGTTTTAAACCTTTTTTTTAATTATTTTGTTTTGGTTACATTGATTTATCAACAGGATATTCAGGGGCAAATGCAGGATTTGAGGAGAGGGGTTTCCATGCCATGCCACCAATGGACATGACCAGCATGCGTGGGGGCATAGCTATAATTTTAAACAATGCTAGGCTACTCTCCAACTCTTCCCATCTCTTTCAAATACACAGGCAATGCTGCACGCACTACTTTTAGGTGCATGCAGCTCCCCCTTCATGAGCAGAGCACTGTGAAGCGGTACATACACAGTGGCACCTCACAAATCCACAACAGCAATAATAATAAAAATCACAGATATATATTTCTTTTATGGTTCTATATATGTACATAAAATATAATATTTCAATGGGGGATAATGAGGGTGATGGATAATGGGGATCACAGAGATGGATGATGACGGATAATGGGTGATCGTGGAAGATGGGTGATGATGGGTAATGATGGATGATGATAGATCATGGGTGATGATGGCTAATAGGGAATTATGGGGCATGGTGGGTTATGGTTGATTTTGGATAATGGGGGATCATGAGTGATGGGTGATGATGGAATATGGGGGATGATTATAATTATGATAGAACTGAGAGCCCAAACTGTGCTTCACTGTGTATGTATCAGCCCATCAACATACTCAGAAGAGAAGAAGCGAGGTCCCCCAGAGTGTATATTCATCTATTGCCATACCCCCTTCCAAATTTTGCTATGGGTCCCACCGATGGAGTTTGGTATCTCTGGACAATATAACCTCAGTAATTGCAAGACCAGTAAAGTCTAGTTTATTAACATAAATACATTTTTTACAATAGTCTCACCCATTAAAACAACCTGTCATATTCAGGGCATTCTCATTGGTGACACCTGTCCCATCTACAATATAAACGTGTTCCAATAGGTAATCATTATAATTACATTCTTTTGTATTGTGAAAGACTGTGGGTTACATTCAGTGCCTAGTTAACCACTGTCATGGCGCCCATTAACATAAACATCAGTAAGGCCCGATATTCCATTGGTCCATCAAAATGCATACATATTGCTATTTCTAGTGTGCAGCTTCTGATAATAGGGTGGTTATAACTTTAAACAATGAGAGTCCCTATATTGGGCCAGACATTTATGGGCTGTTAAATTGAGAGCTAACTTACAAAAAGGTACCCCAGGAACCTTAAAATGGTAACAGAGGACCAGCACTCCCCATCAGCTACAGGAAATCAAACGTGCCTAATACAACAATACAGGAAGCTGTTCAATCTCTATGCCAGTCCTCTCACCTGTTTTAAATTATTTTGAGAAAAAAGTCCATTGTGCAAGAATTTGATTAATAATTTGACTCTCTCTGTCTCCAAGCTCTCCAATGCCTCTTTGGCTAATACTTGTCACCTCACAGCACATCACTCTTTTTAGACCATAGGCATTCAATTTAAATATATAAGTAAAGGATAATAATAATTCAAGGATATAATACTTGCCTTATATTATATTCTTTCTATCTCTCATTCGCTATGCTTAGCCCTATTAGATGTTTTTTGGCTCTTCCTAATTTGCCTCCGAGCACTACATAGCTACCTTTAAGTCTAACAGCCAAAGTAACACACCTTAACTCTACCCATGGTCATCAGTGCACCCTGGGCATTCTAGGCACTTCCACCTGCTTGGGTGCCTGCTCCAGCAGGGGATGTACCATCTTGCCATTTTGTAACTTGTGTGGTGCTGGAAGGGCCACGTCTTCTGCTCCTCTGTCATTTGGTTCAGGTTACTTCTTGTCATCCGTTTTGATCCAAGAACTGCCTCCAATCAGTTATTCTGGGAGCTTCCAGACCTGTTTGCCAAACTCAATCCTCCAGTTCTTCTCTGCCACATGTCTATGATTATTAAAGAGCTATCACCAGGAGATTGTACTCTGCTAGGCTTTTGTCATAGTAGCAGCTGATTATAAAGAAGGCATGTTGAGTGGTAGACTGTGACCCAAAGAAATACTTTCTCTTTAAACTGGATAGAAGATAAAGTGAAGTTATGGTGAAGGGATTACTGTATATTCCAGTGAATTTGGAGCTTTTTTTATAGTTGTTGTTTATTGCGATTAGGTAAACTATAAGACTTACTGAGTATATTAATAATTCTTCCAAAGAGAATTATAAAGAATTTGAGAATTTAAGTGAGTGATCAGACACAAAAAGTGTATTAGGGTCTCATTGATTGAGCACCATCAGGGCCCATTTGTTTTTTTAAAAGCTTTCACTGCCCAGTAGGGTTGTAGGCAAAATTCTGTTTGTCACGATTCAGGTCAAATTTAATCTAAAAACTAACAGATCATAGCAAATCTTGTTCGGATCACAAATGTGTTACAAATATGTTGTCAACATAGAGAACTTACAGTTATTTATAAGGGTTACCCATCACATAATTGTGGGGGATATGGCATAAATCATAACTGCAGTGCAAATATGGTATATTAAGTGAATCCATTGACAAGTTGAACTACTACAGTGTAAAATGTAAAGACAGAAATCTGTTGTATGTGTATTTTATGGCTCTGCACATTCCAGTGTGAGATGATAGGAGTGTCACCTGTGACACTTTCAAAGAGACCCTGCTTTGAAATATACCCTACACTGGGATGGAGTTTTGACACCTCAATAGACTTTTAGGAACCGTTCAGCATGGTGTCTGGCTCAAAGAGCCCATGTGCTGACTTGGCTATATGTGATATAGACAAAAATAATTCAGTTTTAAAATATGCCACTTAAAATCAATAAAAGTAGTAATTAACCACATATTCCTCAATAGCATGATGAAGGGCAGCTCATATGTCAAATTATGAATTCTGCCCCACAAAGAAGTTAAGGAAATGAGTGTAAGCTCTACGAATACACTGTATTTATATGTGTTTGGTATCAAAAGGTGGAAAAATTCATAGGGATTTATTAATAATAAAATTGGGTCTGTGTGATGCTCCACAGAAAAGTTAGGTCACATAGTAGAATTTGGTAGTAAACTAGACAATGTACAAATGGTGGTTGAAAAAAGAATCACATACCACAACTCCCCAGGAGGTGGGAAGGTGTAAAGCTGTCTTTAAAAGCTGAGACCAGTTGCAAAAAATTGTGAGTCTTTTGGGAAAATCAATCCACATTGATAAGCTGCCCATCTTCTTACCAATTT
Organism: Mixophyes fleayi; assembly: GCF_038048845.1. Lineage (NCBI taxonomy): Eukaryota > Metazoa > Chordata > Amphibia > Anura > Limnodynastidae > Mixophyes > Mixophyes fleayi. The sequence goes on from NC_134405.1 coordinate 188,358,867, forward strand.
CCCATGGCACAAATTATACAATTCATGTAGGTGATACTCTGAATGTAACCCTTTTTATTTTAAACTGTTTTGCCTGTGTATGTTATATCAGTTGTTCATTAGTTGTTTTTCTTTATATCTGTATGCCCTGTACTTTGTAAATTAAATCTATAATTTAATATGTGGCGTCCTTGATACTCTAATGAGTCCATTAGCCTGTTAAGAAGAATATAGCTCGACCAAGTTAACCCTTTGAATGCCGGTGTGTGATTTGTTGATACATTTGATTAACAAGCTTAGTGCGTGCTTGCATTTACATTTGTGTAATGGTCTGTAGGTTTGAAAAGATAACCTTTTGTTTGCTGGTGTGGGCCTTGTTAGCCTGTGGGTAGCTAGAAGCCTTGTGTGCCAGCTTTGTGTGCCAGTGCGGGACAGTATATTGGGGTCCAATTCTTCAGATTCTTCGCAGCTCTTGCTGCTGATGGCAAAAACCCTACCCAGTGGGCTGCCACTATAGCCACAATCATATAGTCTTTGTTTTGACCAGGACTGTTTGTCTACATATCCGTAGATAAGTGGACTGTCATACAATGGCATTTTCTAGGGAGTGAATGACTTTTTGCTTAACCTCTCAGTAGAGCTAAGGAACTGATGGTCTGAAGAAATGGAATTGAGATGAAATTTTATAGCGTTTGCACATGACCTCAACTAATCATCTAAAACCTGTTGCACTGATGGCAGAAATTGCACGCACATCCAATGCTAGCATAGTTGTCATGGCTTTAGTGATCTGCTGTGCAAGACAATGCTACTTGTTTCCTCTTGCAAATGCTTGCTTCACAGACAATTGTGTAAAATACTTACTTGTCTTGTTCCCCTTCTGTATAGATTTATCCCCCTTTGAAAGCAGGAGCTGTAACGTAGAAGGATGTTTCTTGGGAATTAAGGATTGCATTAGGGAAGTTATTTGGAATTTGATAATTGGATGCTAGGTTAGTATGTACAAATATTGAGGAGGAGGATGATGAAGGTGTTGACACCAGTGAGTATTGCAAGTGTCTATCCATTCGGCTGGTAGATGATGCTGGGATGCTTGCTACTATAAACAATTTGCCACGTTTGGAAACACTACTTGAATGAACTTGCTGCAATTGTGGTAACAGGGAGGAAGTACCTAGATGTTCAACATACCTATCTCTACTTATTTTGGCCTAACAAAGGTTACAGACGTCTTGACAAATGTTGTCTGGGTTTGAATAAAAATATTTCAAAACCCAAGGTATGGTTTTTTTTGTCTTATGCCCTGATAATGCACTTATCATGGGCATCTGCTGATGGTAACACCGGTGACTACCTTACTTCAACACTATCATCATCATCCTCTTCATTATCTGGTCTATGAACAACACATTAATTTTCAGATCCACAAGTATCCCCCTCATCCTCTTGCACATTTGCAACTTCCATAGTAGCCTCCTCAATTTCTATGGGTAAATCATCTTCAACACTATTACTACTACTACATATCCTCACATTTCCAAAATGTTGAGGAGGCTGCTCTATCAATACAGTTTCTAAATCCTCAGACTCACATGTAGCACTCATGGATACCCTCCTTAGACCATCCTCAGGATTCTGTGAGTGCCCAAGTTGTTATTCAACCTCATTGTCTGTTTTGGAGGTGTCAGTAACTGACGTATACTGAGCAACAGGGTGGTGCATGTGAAGTTGAGCAAGATGCATGGCCACATTGGACACTCTGTCTTGGAATGGTCATTCTAGTACGTATACCAGTACCAGCAGTAGCAGGACTCCTACTAGCAAAAAGTGGACATAGTCTGAGCCTTGGTGTATTTAATGTAAGCTATATTCCTTTCTTTGAACAAATCACCACATTCATCAGTAAATTCTCTCTTAAATCAACACCTGGGGGCAAATGTATCAAGCTGAGAATTTTCCGTCTGGTTTGAAAAACCAATCAGATTCTAGCTATCATTTATTTAGTACATTCTACAAAATGACAGCTAGAATCTGATTGGTTGCTATAGGCAAAATCTCCACTTTTCAAACCCACCGGAAAACTCTCAGCTTGATACATTTACCCCCTGATGCTTTCTTTGAGATTGAAATGGACAAATAGTGTTTGGATTTTGAGTATGCTTTTGTCAACTTTTTTCCCGCATTACCTTTTTTACTAGTAGAGGTGGTAACAGTAGTACTATGTAATACCAGTATTGGTACTGGGCTGGTCCTGATCTGTACAGTGATCCATGGTTGCCAAGAGGCGTAATGCTACTTGAACAGATTGGAGCTACTTGTAGAAGCCTGCCACCAGCCTCGGACTGGTCTGCCGGACTGCCGAGCTAACCACCGGTTGGCCCGTCATGTTGAAGCTCCGCTTCCTCCATTGATAAGGCGGAGCTTATAGAACAGGTGACTCCGGACCGACACTTGTTGTGACGGCAGCGGCGAGACTTCATGTAACCACACTAAAGTGTAGGTGCAGAGAGCTGCGTTTGGGCTCTCTGCACCTGTACGGTAGTGTGTTTTTCAGTTTCAGCAGGGGAGGAAGAGTTCGGGTTCCTGCAATCCAGCCATGGCCGCCCAGAGGAGCATGAAAAAAGGATGCCGGAGCTTTGCACACATAAGTAAGTGCGCTCCCAAGCCATTCTGTCATTTTTTTTTTACAGATAATTGAGCAGAGAAGAATGAGGGACATGAAAGAAGGAAATGGTGAGAGGGATGAGGTATGAAAGAGGGAAAAGGTGAGGGGCATGAAGGATGAAAGAGGGAAATGGGAGAGGCATGAGGCATGAAAGAGGGATAAAGGGCAAAGGCAGCATGGCAGAGAGTGAGAAGGGGCCAAGGCAGCATGGCAGAGAGTGAGAAGGGGCCAAGCAGCATGGCAGAGAGTAAAAAGGGGTCAAAGCAGCATGGCAAAGTGTGAAGGGGGCAAGGTCAGCATGGCAGAGTATGAAGGAGGGCCAGTTCAGCATGACAGAGTGTGAAGAGGGGCCAGGTCAGCATGGCAGAGTGTGAAGAGGGGCCAGGTCAGCATGGCAGAGTGTGAAGGGGGGCCAGGTCAGCATGCCAGAGTGTGAAGGGGGGCCAGGTCAGCATGCCAGAGTGTGATGGGGGGCCAGGTCAGCATGCCAAAGTGTGATGGGGGGCCAGGTCAGCATGGCAGAGTGTGATGGGGGGCCAAAGCAGCATGGCAGAGTGTGATGGGGGGCTAAAGCAGCATGGTAGAGAGTGAAGGGGAGCCAAAGCAGCATGGCACAGGGTGATGAAGGGGGGCCAGAAGAATGGGGGAGAAAAAGCAGCATGGCACAGGGTGATGAAGGGAGGCCAGGAGAAGGGGGAAGCAAAAGCAGGATGGCACAGGGTGATTAAAGGGGGCCAGGAGAAGGGGGGGGGGCAAAAGCAGCATGGAGGGTGCAGTGTGATCATAAGGAGGCACAGCATGGCACAGTAATGTGTGTGTGATGGCACAGCAGCTTGTGGAAATGTAATGTGTGTGTGGTAAGTGGTGGCTAAATAATGGGTGCTATTTTGTTTGTAGGGTGAAGGTGGGGCAATTTAATTTTATAGTGGGGACAATTAATTTAAGATGGGGTGGTTTGGGGGCTATTAATTGAATGTGGGGCTGAGTTTGAGGAGCATGAGGTCTATTGATTAAATGTGAATATGAATTATTTAATGTCAGTGAAGGTTGTGGGAAATAGGTATATTTATTATACATAAATGCAATTTATTTATTGTAGGGGCTGTCTGGAGGGAGAGAAATAGGTTTAATAAATGGGAATACTATTACTTTAATGTTGGGGCTGGAGGGAGGCCTAAGTATTAATTGTGGGTCCTATTGATTTAATGCCGGGCTAGTTGGAATTTTCTATTATTACCCATTATTTGTTCCAAATAGGGCCCCAACATTCCAGGATCCAGACAAGCCACAACTAAAGAATCCAGCAGCCACAGATGGTAAAAGTGACATGCACAGGTAGGACAGTCTAGTGCAGGCTTGGCTGACCTGTGGTATTCCAGGTGTTGTGAAACTGCAAGTCCCAGCATACCCTTCCGGCAATAACCTGCTATATATTGGCAAAGCATGCTGGGGCTTGTAATTTCACAACACCTGGAGTGCCACAGGTTAGCCAAACCTGGTCTAGTGGGACAATCCCGATTTTTGATGACTGTTCTGCCCAATCTAAGGGGCAGGTCAAGACTGTGTACTCTTTATACACACACTCATTCTTTAATATATATATATATATATATATATCTATATATCTATATATCTATATATATATATATATATATATATATGCATTAACACCATCCTATAGCCACTAGACTGTGTAAAGTGTATTCAAGATTGAAATTAAAAGCAATTGATCAGCAAACTATTGTAGCTGACTATTCTCTACAGAACTGCTTTACAGTAATGACAGGATTCTACTGCCTTCCTCTGTCCTTGGTTCACCCTTAAAGCTATTTTATGAGCAAAGCACACGCTATCTGTTCTAAAATGGCACTGAAGAAAAGGAGGGAGGACTATTTAAATATAGCACGCGTTTTGAATAAAAACTGTTGGAAATGACGTTTCGCTTTATTTTGAGATCCATATTTCACAGGAGAAACCAAGTCATGACTCGGTTTCACTCGAATCCCCGACTTTGGATTTCAAGGATTCTGAATTGCTCATCTCTACAATGTCTATTACTAAGTGATATGGCTAGCTGTAGTTTTGCATTTATACTATAGGGAAATATAATCCACCATTAGTGAAACAGTATCAATGCAGATTTCTACATATCACTATTATACAAAAAAGCAAGTGTAGGTTAAGTCAACTATTATTTCCTAATCCAGGATAAATGTATTGATGGCACACTGAGGTAGTAAATCTAAATATATGGCCCTGAAGAAGATGAACGCAATTCAGTAAATCTAATATATACAAAAACAAAAGTGTAAATATGCAAATTATAAACATTAGCAAAAATATCGCCCGTGGTTAATGTGCCACTCAACAAGTATTTTTATCAATATTCTAGACTACAATGAGCTAAGTACTGCTAATGGTATAATTAGTATTACATACAATATATATATATATATATATATATATATATATATATATATATATATATATATATATATATATATATATATATATATAAAGCCAGAACAGAAGTAACCAGAGCACACAATGTTATTATTCCCTCACTACATTATTTGCATATATTCCACCTGAATGTTAAACTACACTAACAGTAATAGTATATATGCATTTCAGAAAAATGTTTCTGATCATAGTAATTGGCACATTGTAATAGTTACCATACTTTATAATCAATGTTTGACTCTTTGCCAGGCAATGGATTTTTCCCAGCTATAAGGAATGGATCGAGAGTATTCCCATGTGTTGCTTTGCTTCATTGCTAGCTTCTACAATTGTTCTGCAACATTGCTTTGAAGTGTAGAAAAGCAGGTTAATTTATACTTTAAATTTCATTTTATGTATGCATTTTATGGCTTGATAATCCACGTTTGAAAGAGATCCCTACAAAAAATGTGTTTAAAAAAAAAAATAATGTTCAAAAGCAAATCATCATGATCATTAAGTTATGTGGATAATTGCAGTAATTAAGAAGACAGGGTCTTTTCTTTTGACTAAATTATATTTTAATAAACCCATCACATTATGCCAAGCAATGTATGATACAAAAAGTGAGCAAAACAGAAAAATAACAGTTGTTTCACTTTTTTTTATTGAGTATAAAATATATTGTCTCATTATATCTTGGTTTTCAGTAACCAGATGCTCTGCTCTAAAAAGGAATCAAGGAAAAGTATTTTTATTTTTAAATGTGACAGTTTTCATTTTCAGGTCAGCTTATATTTTTTTCAGAGCATAAATATTTGCAGAGCAGCACCAGGTGACATAAAAGCACATATGTTCTGTTATCATTTTAAAAACAGCATTTTTACTGAATATTACTTTACACCTGTATACATGGAAAACATCTGTAGATTACTTTTTATCTTATGTGACATTGAGAAATCCTTCAAAACACGGAAAGGTGAGGGTTCTCTCTTGCTAATGCCTATATAATCAAATTTAGCAATCCCAGTTAATTTTGACATTAACCATTGTCAAAGTATTAAGGGCTCCTAAATGGATAAATTGTAGGTACTATGAATGTTTACTCAGTTTATGCTACGTGTTGATCATGGAAGAGACTATTATAGTTCTCTTGAACAGAAAAAAGTGTAAAATGAATTTTGGTCCTAACTCTATACATAATAGTAAATAGTAATAATAAACAGTGTAACCAATTAAATTACATACACTTGTATCAAAATTGCAATATGTGATAGATCAGCAGGTGGTATAAAATGATAGCTGGAAATCAGCTAAATAGGAATGAAAAAGATCAAGTGTATCAATGCACAAATCCTTAATATAAAAAACAATTAATAGTTGATAAGTGTAATTTATCAGGAAATTAGTGAAAAGCTGATTATGTGGTCTAAGGCAAAACAATGCTGTAAGTTTAGCAGTTCCATTTAGTGTATAATTCAGACAGCAGGCAAGTCTGAAACTATCTAACTTCGTTATGAATTTTAAGCTTTCTATCTTATTGGGGTTATAGGTGTTTCGGACTCTATATGGTATTTATTGATTGATACTGTAGTTATAATACGGATATATTTATTAGTGTTGGTCATATGACAGTCTATTCAGTGTAGTCTCTAGGATTTTCAAATGACAAATAGGCTACAACAGACTGGTAAAACATTTGCATTACTTTGTGTTTATTGTAATATCTTCAGTGGTTCGTCTCTTCTGTTGTTTAACATGCTGTTAAAGATGCAAAGGGCACAAGAGGCAAATAACTCAAAATATTGGGTAACAAAAAATGCTCTGGGTCATCCCAATGACAGGAAGTTTACTTTTTCTTTTTTTCATCTCAAAATCTTTTACCGTAAGTCCATATTTGTTTACAGCTATTGAAAAAGGTCTACATTCTCAGTTTCATATTGCTTCAGTCAAAACCATTATATAAACATTATGGCTTTCATCAGAACCCCAAGTGAACGTAGAAAAACTATATTTTTGAGAGTCTCTCTGATATAAAATGGGATAAATAATACCCAGAATTATAATAGAATTATACTGGAGCTTGTTTTAAATACATAAAAAACTTGTGATACATATCTGTTAATTTACTGGATGATGCATTAATTTATTTAAGGACCAACAATTTTAGCAATATCGGTTTTTCCTGTTTGGATGTGCTCTTTCTGAGTTTAACTATCATCTAATCTTACTTAATATTGTGCAATATCACATATAGATTTAAGACTCAATATCTTCAAATGCTAAAATATATTTTATTGATTGTTGCTACCAATACAAAATGTATGTAAACTATTTGGTGTGAATAATAAATGGTTACACATGACAATTGAGCTTTAATTGTTAATCTACTTCTCTACATTGAAAAGCTTTACAATTTACCATGATTGCTTCATTGAAGCTCATTTTTTAAAAAAACTTTTATTATAGATACAACTATTCATACTGTATGTGTCTAATAATCTATGGCTTGCAAAAATAATAATGATTAGTATTGGAGATGAGCAGCTCGGCTTCAGAGAAATCCGACAGATCTGAAGTTTGAAATTCTGGGTAGAACCGAATCATGACTCCAAATTCGAATCTGAAACTGAGGCAAAATGTTATTTGTGATAAAATTTCGTCTCTCACAAATTTTGGATCAATATTTTCTATATATTTAGCAATCCCCTTGTTCTCTGCTGCCATTTAAAAAGTGATAGATTTGGGTAGGATGTTTCCTGCAATTCTATGCTCAGAAAATCGCTTATAAAAGGATGGGCAGGGTGAAAGAGGTACTGTATATTGCAAGAACTGTGATCTGACTGCAGTTTATTTAGAGATCAGTCTGCTAGAATTGTGTGCTGGTCAATTGGGTGTGAGAGGGAAGAGTAGAAAAGCAGTGACAACTGGTTGTTGTAATAGTATATTACAGGATATATAGTATAGACATCTGAACTATTTAGTGGAGAAAAAGCAGGATGCTGTATGACTGTGGACAACCGTTTTTTTTTTTTTGCTCAGGTGTGTGTACAGGTTTGTGGATTCCTAAAGTTTTTGCAAATGTTTTATATCAAAAATATAACTCCAGCTCAAATAATGGTTAAGGGTAACTTGAGAGCAATACTAACTGATATCCAAAACACAATTTACACATACTTTATTAGTTTTATACCACTAAAAGGTACATCTCAGCCTTCTAATGACTGTCTTGCAATCTCTCTCTAACCAAAATAACTATAACTAGCAATATATACTATACTCTATCCAGGGCCGGTGCTAGGGTCCATGGCGCCCTAGGCATTTTGAAAAAATCGGCGCCCCCCCCCCCAAACAGAAATCGGCGCCCTCCTCCCCCCTCACCCCGTCTTTCCTTACCTTGTCACACCACCGCCGCCTCTCTGCTCCATCTCCTCCCCTCCACTCACTGACACTAGTGAGTGGAGGGGAGGAGACGGAGCAGAGAGGCGGCAGTGGTGAGCAATAGCCTCTCCCCCCTCCCCCGTGCATCTGAATGCTGTGCGGCGGCCGTGACAGGTATGGTCAGCGGTCACCGCACAGTTTTAAAGTAATTTACATTCTTGTGGCGCCCTCCAGGAGCCCTCCAGAGCCCGGCGCCCTAGGCAAGTGCCTAACCTTCCCTAATGGGAGCGCCGGGCCTGACTCTATCACAGTTACTTTAAATTTGCTAACACATATCACACAAATGCAACTGAATATTAGACAAATGTATACAATCATGTAGACTTATTAATAGGCAATTCAAATGCAGACCACTTCTCTTTCCCAGGTCAAACAGGCTTTACAGTTGCATAGAGCAACGTCACGGTTCCCTGTATTCCTCAATATTGACTTAACACCGACAATACACACCAGGCACTTTGCAGTCTTGCTCTCCTCCAATGAACAGTTACTCTCTACAGGAGATTTGATAAAACAGGCTTCTTTGTCCATCTCTTCTCCAATTTAATACAAATACAGAATACAATTTACACCCCGATGCTCCCTCTCCTCTTCTTAGGCATAAGCATACAGTAACTCTAGTAAATGCTGGCTCCTCAACATATAGTAACAGGCTTTCCCACAGATAGCGATAATGCCAAATAGTTTGGTGCCGTTTTTCTCCGTTTTAAACTCAGTCTCTGTCCCCTAACTATCTTTCCCTACACTTCACCCTTGTTATTAAATCACAGTTCTGCAAAAGAGTATTGCACAATATTTCTCAGGTATCCGTTCCTGTTCCCCACCTGCCTAGTAACACAATACTCAGTCCAAACAAATAAAAAATAAGGTAAACATGGGTTACTTATCCCCGCTGGTCTACAGCATCTGCATTCAAGATGGCTCCTCTCTGTTCAGGTGTACAGTAAGCTCTCCCACTGGGAAGCCTTTTCTACTCTCCCCTTGCAACTCTCCCTCTCTGAGGTCTCACTTACACTCAGACATCTATTTAGCTTTCCAACTACCATTTGCAATGGCTCCTTCTCATCCTTCCCCTGATCATTGCCTTCTGGGAAATGTAGTTCTCTGCTGGCAGAAGAGGCATCTAAAAAAATGTGCAGCCCGCTTGGCTTGGGACGCCGGCGCTACATATGGTAAAGACAGCAGAACTATTTAGTGGAGAAAAAAAAGGGTGCTGTATGACTCTGAGCAGTACATCCCAAAACACAAATATATTTCTTACTGTTAAAATCCCAAGTGTTTCAATTTGAAAGCACATGTTTGAGGGGCATTATCAGTGGCATCTGAACTATGTAGTGAACAAAATACAGGGTGCTGTGAATCATCATCATCTTCAACATTTATTTATATAGCACCGGCACATTTTGTAGCGCTTTACAATTGGGAACAAGTACAGTAATAAAACAATACTCTGTAATACATACAGACAGAAAGATAAGAAGGCCCTGCACGCAAGCTTACAATCTATAGTACAATGGGAGTATAATATATGATGTTAAGTGCTACATTTTTTATATTGGTCCAGCCAGAATGCAAAGGTAAAAACATCTGGGAATGTGATGGAGCCTATATTCAGTATGACCATCTGTGACTGTCACACATTGCATATTTGTCCATCCACAAAGCAGGGTTAAAGAGTGCTGTAGTCTTGTGTAACCTGTGTAAAGGATGATAATAGGGTAACCTAGGGACGTTAAAGGGGAATCTGTGGTGCTACATAAATAAATGTTGATGATGTTGATGATGAGGGTGGTTTTTGGAATATTACAAGATTGCCTGAAGAGGTGCGTTTTCAGAGAATGCTTGAAGGTTTGAAGACAAGAGGAAAGTCTTACTGTGAGAGGGAGGGGTTTCCACAAAGTGGGTGCTGTATCCAGAAATGGGGGCATGTAATGAGAATGGATGAGAGACACAGATATTGTGCAGAATGAATTTGTCAATTTGGTAGACTATTTGAGACATGTAATCAGATGTATGTAGATGCAGTTTTGGTGATGGGCTTTTGTGTTAGTAAAAGTATTTTATATTGGATTCTGTAAAAAGCAAGCAACCAATGTAGATAATGACAGAATGGCTCAGCAAAGGTAGAGCAATTTGCAAGGAAAATCAATTTAACTGCTGCATGCAAAATAGATTGTAGGGGTGAGAGTCTGATACGGGGAAGACCAGTAAGGAGGGAATTGCAATGCGGGAGATGATGAGTGCATGAGTTTTTGCATGTCTTGTGTGAGATGTGTGTATATTTTTTAATTTTTTTATAGATGTATGCTGCATGATTTAAATACAATCAATGTGGGGAACAAAGGTTAGGTCTGAGCCAAGGATCACACCTAAGCAGTGAGCTTGCGTGGTGAGATTTATGGTTGTCAACAGAAATAGAAATGTCAGGTAGGTAACTTCTGTTGGTGGGCAGAAAGATTATTAACTCTATTTTTTAAAGATTAAGCTTGAGTTGGTGAGAGGACATCCAAGTTGAAATGGCAGAAAGACAGTCAGTAACGTGGGACAACACAAGTGGCGAGAGATCCAGAGATGATAGATACATTTGTGTATCATAGATTTAAATGTGTTAAAGAGGCGTTTGGGATTAAAGCTTGACCAGAGATGAGAGATTGAAAGTATGTTCCCAGTGAAAAAAATGCAGATTCAGGTTACAGGAAATTACCAACATGTGACCACTAAGGGTGTCAAACAAGTGTATTGTTTATTTGATGTAAAGAATATAATATAAAAGAGTAATATAATGCAAACAGTAATTTGATACCAAGAGTAAATAAAAAGTGACACTTAGCCATTAATGTTCCAGTAAAAATGATCAGTCACTGAGCCTAGGGCCCCATCTTTCAAAGTCTGAAAAATAGCTGTAAACAGCTGCTAGCTTTTATGAACCAGGAAACAAGGGTTCCTGGAATCATTTGCATATGAGATATAAACATGACTTTTCAGACTTTCCATTGGTATTTTACTGAGGAAGAAGTTTGCACATGAGCAGTAGGCACCACCCTAGCAAACTATTTGGAGATGTGTCCTTGGTTATATAAGTATTGTGAAATCACTTAGTTATGTAAGCATTTAAAGTAATACACACATGAAAGTACAGAACAATAAAATAGTGTTTCATCAGTCATTTTGTTAGACCTGCCACAATCCACCCTTACTTCATGGGCAAATTATGTTAGTGGGTACCTAGCAGAGTTCACCACACACTTTTTTTCACAGGCAACACCTAGGTGTTTGTCACAGTGTTGCAAGACTTGGAGAAACACCAGAGTACCACTTTGATCCAAATATAAATGGATAAACAGATAATATTGATAAATAATAGAGTATTTAACAATGCGTAAGGTGTCCCATCCGCGCTCATAATAAACTGATCACAATAAATAGGTGAAATGCAGTTGTAAAAAATGTAAACCTGTGTAAAACACCTCTTGAATTGATTATCTAATACAAACACACCGATTCACAAATCGGTCCTGTGACATAAATGAATGCATTAATATTAAAGAATACAAGAGAATCTGGTGTTAGTCTATGACGTAGTCAATACAAAAATATATATAAATGTCCCCAAAGAACAATATACTTAGGCCACAAAAAATAATGAACAAAGGTGTGTTCAAATGGTGCATAAGACCAATCAATTAATAGTATCAATCTAAGGTAAAAAAAAATTAAAAGTATCACCATTGCTGACTTGTTCTTGAGGTCAATTGTACTGAAATATCCTAGTGGAAGCTTGATATAATCATCCCTTGAGAATTTCTGCAGTGAGTTTTTGTTGTATAACCATATATTTGATAAGCGACTGCAAGCAGGATGTTCACAAACCTCAAACAAAACAGATATTAGAGTCAAAGGACCCAATCAATGCAAATTGGAGATGGACAAATAATATGTTGGATGACCTTATATGAATCTGTTAAAAATATACTGCCATATGATCATCTGGTATCAACAAATCTGGTGCTCAAAAGTAGAATAAAAAACTTTAATACAATAAAACATCATCACACACATCAAACACTAAACAGAATATTAATGTGAATACTAATTCACACTATAAGGATTACTCTAACAGGACATGGATAAACATACCATTGTAGGTATTCAACCAATAACAAAACAAGTGATCGCTGCCCAAATAGCAAGCGTGGTATACCGCGGGTACAAAATGAATGAAAGGGATTATGTCACATGCAGGGTAACCATCTACAGAAATAGCTCACCCTTGTGGAGTTTAATAGCTATCTCTCATTCCTCATTGGATAAATCATGCAAGGTTCAATTTGCTGTGTGTCAAATTGTTCTGGGGCATATATGGTTACCTTATATACAATGTTTAAGTCAACAGTGGAAACCAATTGTTTTGACCTAAAGCATACTCGGATGTATAACAGGACCATAACCTTAATGCATAATATTCAAGATTATATTCAAAACACAATATATTCACATCATGTAGTGTTAACAAAAATACATAACAATATAGGTGTATACACACAAAGTGTATGGGGTACAAAAGTTGTCTCTTTATGCCTATATGATATAAGAATAAGTATAAAAATAATAATAAAATAAAAATAAATATAAATATAAAAATAAAAATAAAAATAAAAATAAACTAAACTAAAAACAAAAATAACATATAAATATATAACTTATCTCTAGAGCGACTGACATCCAGAAATTTATAGGGCATTAAGGCTGTTCAGCGACTTGGCAAATAGCCATGGGTTCAACCAATTGGCTAGCCCCTTCTCCTCCTGTCTGATATCTGACAGTCTGTCAAGATGGATGTATTTCTGTAGCAAAAGTCCACACAAGGTATAACATGATTTTTCAGACTTTTTATTGGTACTTTACTGATAAGAAGTTTGCAAATGAGCAGTAGGCACAGAGACACCACCCTAGCAAAATATGTGGAGATGTATCCTTGGCTATATCACTTGGTTAGAAAAGCATTTAAAGTAATACACACATGAAAGTACAGAATAACAAAATGGTGTTTCAGCAGTCATTTTGTTAGACCTGCCACAGCAGTATCCAGAGCATTTCAAATGGAGTGGTGGATAGCAATATTTTTGAGAAAATCATTAGAGCTATGATATTTACACCATTGATGCCCTGCTTTACGAGAATGTTTTTAAAGGTTATGCGCTACTTAAGTGTGCCACGGATGACATCCAAATCAACATGTAGAGTTGCTGGAGCCACTTGATCAAGGGCTGTTACTAGGGTTTGGTGAAAATGAGGCAAGGTGAATAACCTGGTACTGTGCGCTAGCTCTATTATGCTGAAGGAGTGAGGAGGATGAAGATGATGCATCAGGCACTGCTGCTGCTGAAAGTGATACACCTACCCAGTGGGCTGTCACGATGATGTAGTCTTTTGTTTGACCAAAACCACTTGTCCACATATCCATAGTTAATTTGATAGTTGGTACAATGGCATTTTCTAGGGACTGAATGACTTTTTGTTTAACCTCCCTGTACAGATGAGGAATTGCTGTTGAGAAGAAATGGAATTGAGATGGAAGTTGGTAGCAAGGACACATGATCTCAACTAATCTGCTAAAACCTGATGCATTGATGGAGGAAATTGTACGCACATCTAATGCTAGCATAGCTGTCATGGATTTAGTAATCAACATGATGCTGGCTGTCAAACTTGCATATGGTTGCTTCACAGACAATTGATGTTTAAAATGATGCTCACTCTTCCTGATAAACTACTTGAATTAACTCTCTGGAAATAACGTAACAGGGAGATTGTGAGCCTCAGCACAGGTCCTTCTACCTTTCTGTCTGTCTGTCTGTATTACCCAGTATTGTTGAATTACTTTAGTGTTGATGATGACAATGAAAGTGAATATGAAGAAAAGAGATGACTATCTCTACTTATTGTGGCATCACAAAGGCTAAAGATTCCTTGACCTATGTGGTCTGGGTTGGGATAAAATTATTTCCACATGCAAGACTTGGATTTTTTGATCTTTTGCCCAGTTATGACAATGCGCTAATCATGGTCATGTGATGGTACCTTACTGTGACATAATCCTCATCCTCATCATCCTCACTATCTTGTTCAAGTCCAATATATTCAGATCCACAATTATTCTGACAAGTCAGACTCCCATATACTCACTCATGGACACCTTTAGACTCTGCTCAGGATTCTATGAATGCCCAATTTGTTCTTCAGCCTCAGTGTTCTTGTCATGCACTGATGTGGCTGTTTATGAGGTGACATATCTACACTCAGAGTGAGAATCTGGAAATAGCAAGTTACAGAAGAATTATGACCATAATGGGCACTTTATTTTTCAATGGGCATTCCAGTACGTGTAACAGGACCACTACAAGCAAAAGTAGTCATGGTCTAAACCCTTTCTTGCTGCTGCATGTGATGTATGGAATGTTGGCTATTCTAATTTTTTTTTACAGAAATCACCACATTCATAAGTAACTTTTCTCTTAATATGTACTTTAAAAGCTGATTTTTTTTTTGAGATTGACAAACTTTTGGATTTTGAGCGCCATTTTTCCCTAGGTTCTGCTGTCAAACACACTGTCTTTTAGCCACTTACTAGTACAAATGTGTTACTAACCCTCACACAATTGTCTTCACAGTCAAACACTTGGATTTTAAAATGAAAAGATTTGTTTATTTATTTATTTTTGGGAGGGGGGAGTTGCTCAAAATCAAATACAGGCAAGCTACTCTCTTTTTCGCTGGCTTCACTAATTCACATTTGAATTGTTGACCTAATAATACTGTCCACTTTTCAATTGTTTAACTAATAATACTATCAATGTCGTTACTGTTATCTTTCCAACCCTGTCTATATTATGGTGTCAACCATTTAAATGTCGATCATGTAACTGTCAAAGATATCTATTACACTAAGCAAGAGGTAGTAACGAGGTGGAATGCAACACTTTATATGCTTCAGCGATTTTTCACAAACCATTTCAGTTGTGGGATGGCAGTTGTGAAGAGATCATTAGAAAATAAACTGTAAATGACTGTAAATAAATGTTAATGCTATAAATAGTAATATAGGAACAAACACTGCTTAAAATCACATGATTTTACCTAGCTTTCACAGTTTTTAATGAAATGCAGATCCAAATCCAAAACCAAAACACATGAACATTTTTGTCCAAAATCAAAACAATGGTTTTAGAACCCAAACCAAAACCAAAACACAGGGGTCTGCACACATCTCTAGTTATGTTTCCTGAACTTAGAGCCCTACCTTTAATTAAGGACAACTATTTATTATTTCTAAAAGAGTTCAGCTTCCCTAAATTAACAACAAACAGTTTATTCTCATGGTTTATTAAGGAAATTAAAAATAATATTAGACAGCAAAACATGTTGCAAATGTGGGTTAAAATAATGTGAGAAAATTATGGGGGGAAAAGAGCAATAATAATTAATAGATCTATCACATAGTATCGCCAGGTACTCTATTCTTCCTATTTTTGTTCTTTAAGTGCTACTTCTAATATTAGCATGCTTTAGACATAGGGAAATATTTTCTGCATGTTTTCCACTTAGGTTAAATTCCTAGAAAAATACAAGGCAGTGTCTTTCTATTTGCATCTTACTTTGGTTTCTGGCTATTCTGCCCTTCCTTTGTTTTCCGACCATTCAGTTTTGTTCTGATCTATGAAACTCTTGTAATGTCTTGTACATCTTTCGGTGTTCCCCATTGTTCCACATTGTTTGGTTGTTCATTCCTGTGTATTTTGCCTACAGTTTGATTTTTTAATCTCTTGTTTACATTGTGTGTATTATGGCACTCATATAATGTGTATGTCTGTGATATTATTGATATAGGGCCTGATGTTAAGTTAGGAGCAAAGCAAAAAAAAGGAATATGTTTGCTCCTGGACTAACCATGTTACAATGCAAGCACGCAAGGAAAATACTGGCTGCTTTTTTATGTAGCGCACAAATACTTGATAGCTTTATTTTTGCACTAACATTTAAGAATAATCTAGCAAATTCCCTATCCCACATTTTAAATGTAGCTCCCCTTCCAATACAACATGGTTTGTCCAGGAGCAAATTTGAATTTGTTTATTTTGCTTTGGTTCTAACTCAGAATCAGGCCCATAATGTCTGCATGTGTCTGTGATGGAATTAATATAGTGTGTGTGTGTGTGTGTGTGTGTGTGTGTGTGTGTGTGTGTGTGTGTGTGTTTGTGTGTATGCATGTGTGATTGTATTATAATAATGTGTGGGTGTTATTAGTGTAAAGTAGTGACAGCAGCAGAGGAGCAAACTGCAAGTACAGGTAGAAGAGTAGCATAGCCTGCTAACTGTCCTGATTCTAGGAGGGGGGGCAGTCCCAATTTAGGGGGACTGTCCCATACAGGTAGGACTTGTCCTGTCCTGACTGTGGAGACATTCTCATGGTGTGTCCTTTTTCATGTTTGGTCTCTCAATCCACCCCTACCAACAGCTCTTATTCTACTCTGCTGTTTAGTAGTGGAGGAGACTGAGTGCTGCTGTGAGCATCCATCACAATACCAGGTACAGACAACAAATGGCAGTGCAACATCAACACTGACAAATGCAAGATGTTAGAATCTGTCGCAATACTAGCTATAGATAACAGGTGGCAGTACACCATCAATACTGACTCACATCTGAGGCATTGCTGGCTGTGGAATGTCCCTTATAGCTACTCCAGCCAAATAATTCTTGCTTGGGAGTAACCAGCTCCCTGAATGCTGCACTGCATTACACAGCAGAAGCTTACATTGAAACTACAAGATGTAGGCAGTCTGTGCAAGGTGCCGGTGACCTCATAACGGGAGTAATGGGAGGGGGTGGGTCACAGGTAGAAAGGTATGGGAGCATGTGTAGCAAAATATGTTCTGCCACCATTCCTGCATTATCTCATAAGGTGGAGGCAAGCACGTCTCTTGCATACTGGCCCACTAAATTCACAAAATTCCCTTGCTATGAGCCATAAATATTTGTTAATTGCCTTTTGATTGTTCTTGTGTCTTTTTATTTTGTCTACACAAATGTGATCATACAGACCCACAGGTGTTATATCACAATGAGCAACATTTTATATTGCATTCCTTCTATATCTAAATTAGTTAATTTTGTATAATATATTTAGAATTGTTGGAGTGCTGTAATGGTCACATTTGTAATTGTCCACAAATTTCCAATGCTTTTCTTTCCTGAATAGTGGCTATTAATCCACATATTTATCAAATTAATGATTTTTACATTTAATATTAGCTATCAACCTATATTGTGATCATTTGTAAAATAAGCTTGCATTACTAGTCTGCATTTTTCGTCATAAAATTTCATAGTTATTAAACTTTTACATTGCTTTTGGGTTTACAATAATTTAGAGTTAAGTAATTAGATAAATATCATCTTAAAGCTGCACTACCACCTTCAACTTCTTCCTCTTCTAGGCAGGACCCATAAGACAGTTCCATTCAGCTATTTTTTTAGTTTTTTCAAGACAGTAAATCAATTCTGTAGAACACTTTAAAATGGCAGGGGCGGGTGTGAGCAGGGAACCAATCACAAGCCACAATAATTTGAGTGGTTTTTTTTTTCTGTTCAAACACAGTCCCCAGTTCTTGGCTGGACTGAGAAGAACCAACAAAGCCTCTGGAATAACATGCATGCAGCAGCCCCCAGGGCTCCAGCAAGGGGAGGAAGGAGATAAGTAAAATGTAGGCAGTAGTACAGTTTTATGTTTGTATGCACTTTGTGGCATCTTTGTGTAGTGCTCATGTGCAATATCTCCCTCAGCTTTAAAATTACTATTTAGAATGCCAGAAGAAATTGTGTCTATTTCAACTTTAATCTTTCCATTATGTAAGTAAAATGTTATAAAATGATTAAAATACAATAAAAACATATATAAATATTACAAGTAACCATATAGTTTAAGGAAGCTATTACAGCTACTTTGTAACTTATTTTGTAAACTTTGTGGCAGTCCTCTACTTTCTAGACACATGAAATCTTTGTATGAAATTAATTGACACAAATTTTAGACAGGCATAATACTTAAGGGCATGAAGAGGAAACATCACTGAATTCCCAGGACGTTCTCTGATTGAGAACAAGAAAAAATATATTTGGAATCATTTTCCATATGCTCATTTGTATCAGCCACACCATATGTCCAGGATTATATTTTTCAACACCAGGATTTTAATTCAAAGTTAGCAAGTGTTTTTACTTTCAGAAATAAATCACAATAAAATGAAAGGAATACACTACAAGCATTTGTAGAACAACAGCAGTCATCTTTTGAAATGAAATACTTATTTAATATTATGGGAATGTTAAAAGATAATAAGGAAGTCTTTTTATTTCCCCCACACTCTAGCATAATGATGCTCTGATATTTTGTAATGTTCCCTTAAAAGGAACATGCTTGATGAAGCCCAGTATATGCCAGTTTTCGGAGACTGATCTTTGGAAATATAATTAGGAGAACCATACATAAAGTCATGGTATGCCTTCAGGGAATCTAAACTTTCAAGCACAGACATTGATGAAGTACAAATCACTATTGTAGATAATAAAGCATATTTCTTTTTCTAAATAACGATTACGATATGAGCATATTTGGAGATGAGAAAATTGCAATATGAGGTAAAGTATTTGGGGCATTAATCTCTATTTTTTAAAAGGGTACATTTATTAGATAATTAAAGCAGCAATCCCACATAGAAGTTTTTTTTTCTTTAAATAGCAAGTTAAGTACATTTGATAGTCTTTTTCTTAGCTGTCATCCTACAAATCTTTATGTTCTTTTCAAAATCTGTCTGGACTGTACAAAGTATGGCTTTCAGTCACACACAGGCTCAAAGCTCTGAACATGTCATGTTAAGATGGAGAGGGGACAGGAAGTGGATGATTTTAAAGTACACAGTTCAGACAGGGCTCAAAGGGGCATTCCAACGCCTCTCTGCTCACTACATATTGTTCCGTGTGTTTGTGGTTGCCATGTTAGCCCATGACACTTGGACATGGTAAATACCAAGATTGTTTATGTAGCCTGCCATGATTATTTATGTTAAAAAAAAGCAAACTTACTTTTTATTTTATGGGATTGCTGCTTTAAAATGTCTGCTGCTTTAAAATGTCATGTGTTTATTATGTAAGATTCATCTTTAAAAATCTGATACATTTCAGACTTCGCTTTCTTAATTTGTGCTCAAGAGGCTTGTAGCATACTGTTATATAATGATGACTGAGGATTTGATAATCCCATCAAAAGTTTGCATTTCCCAGCAGTAAAATTTATATCAAGTCACGTCTCACCAAGAAAGCTAATATTTGTTTTAATAAAGTTCTTCAATCCATAGTAGAAACTAAATGCATCTGCTGGCATTCATCCATTTAATGAATGCTCATACTATGGTACCACTGATAGCTCATATACACAGATTGTATTTACAACAGGGCTAGGCCATGTTCAGCACATATTGAATTTTGGTGATGAAAAATATTTGCATATAAATTTTGTATTGTTGCAATAAGACTTATTATTATTATTAATAATAATAATAATAATAATAATAATAATAATATCCTTTATTTATTAGGCACCACAAGATTTCCACAGTACCGTACACACAGCAAACAGTACACTATACAGGGTGAAACAGTACAGAACAATAAACAAATAATACATAGACTTCAGAAACTCCATGATCAATACACCATAAAAATCATATAGAATCATGTAGATTCACTGTTATGATTACAGTTTTTAAAATTCTTACGTATCCATATCTGAGGGTAAATGTATCTAGGTCCGATTTTGCAAATCCAGCGAGGTTCTCGGGAGAGTTGAAACTCGCAGATGTATGAAGATGAGATTTCATGTAAAATCGCCAGAGTTGTGCTTATGTCAAAATCGCCATTTCCAAAATTGATAGAAATCAAACTCCCAACTGTTTGCTACTCTAGCTATACAAGTCTCAAATGTATGGAGCTGCGATTAAGCAAACTCTCCTAAGTTTGCTTGGAAAATCGCCAGATAGAACACGCTGCTTGCTAGCATCGTGTTCTGTAAACACATCACTGTTACACTGTCTGTCATACAGCTGGAGGTCCCGGCAGCTGTCCAAATCTGTAAAAAGTAGATGAAAGTTAGAAAAAAAAAAAAAGCGTGGAGTTCCCCCTATATTCACTATTAACCCTAGTGCTGCCAGACTACTGCTGGTTCTGTGAAAATCGGGGAAAAAATTTGCATGGGGTCCTCCCGATTTTCACGGAACCAGCACTAAGCACACCAGCCGGGATTGGTGGCACTATAGCAGGGGGACATGCTGTAGGGGTCCCCCTGCCATAATGACAAACCAACCCCAGGCTGTTCAGTGGTGGGCCGGATTCCCTAGGGAGCGGGCCCCCCCTCTAGGTACAACCAGCACAGTGCTGAAAGCACTAGGGTTCTTCCTACCCCCCCCCGTGGGCTGTGAGTAGTAGAGTAATAATGGAAATATAATTTGAAAAAAAACAAACAAACGTCATTTTGGGTTTTTTTCAAATTATATTGGCTGGTTGTTCCTAGAGGGGTGGCCCACTAGTTTTTGTCGGCAGACCCCATTCCCTAGGGAATCCATCCGAGCGCTGAACAGCCTGGGGTTGGTTTGCCACTATGGCAGGGGGACCCCTGCCTCATGTCCCCCTGCTATAGTGCCACCAATCCCGGCTGGTGTGCCTAGTGCTGGTTCCGTGAAAACCGGGAGGACCCCATGCAAATTTTTTTACCGATTTTCACAGAACCAGCAGTAGTCTGGCAGCACTAGGGTTAATAGTGAATATAGGGGGGACTAAACTTTCATCTATATTTTACAGTTTAGACAACTGCCGGAGCTCCGGCTGTATGACAGGAGAGTTAGTTAAACACAGGAGTGTTTTACATCGCAGCAAAGCGCCAGAGATGACCAGCGATTTTGAAGATCAGCTTGATACATTTGATGAGTTTTGGACTAAAATCGTGGGTTAACACCTGCGATCTACCGCGATTTTAACACCCTGAAAAAAATCGAACCTTGATACATTACCCCCTGATCTGTTCTGAGCATCATTAGTTTAGAGTGGCAGCATTTTCTTTGCGTAGCCTGTTTGTATCTTATGCAGAACAAAAAGAAAATAAGGGCACATATATTTAAAAAGGAAATATAAAACTCTTCCTTTTTCTACACATTTATAAATGTGATACATTTGTATTGTTAAATCTGTGACAACCATCATAAACCTTTCTATTCAAACCGTTCCTTGTGTTGAATTGGCTGTGCCACTTCTTCATATTCCTAGGTGCATTTTGCAATCTTCATCTGTCTATAAATATAACACACAGTTGTTTTAAATATGTTCATGACTATTTGAAAGTACAGACCCTTAAAGAATGTATTTTGATGAATTTGCAATTTTTAGAATTTTACCTTCTTTTGTGACTAAAATGTACAGTTGAAAGTTCTTATCCTAGCATGTTTGTAGCACATATTACGAGCTGAACCCCTGTTGCCAAAATAAATTATAGTCTCTGTTTTTATCCCATATCAATCTGTTCTGTTAAATAAAGTGTCACATTTGTTTAGTCTGTAAAACAGACTAAACTTGGTTTCACTATAGATCTCTATCTTTAACAAGTCATGAAATGCAAAAAAAAAAATATAAAAAAGAGTACTGGCACAGTGTAAAACAATTTCATAATTAGAATTATTTTAAAAGATTTTCAGAAAATAAGATTTTGCTTTTTTATATGTACAAATCTCAGTGTAATAAAAACATTTAAATGCTGAAATGTGACACATGAAACACAGTCTGCCCCATTATAATATTGACTTACAAGTCTAAACAAGCAGTATTTTAGGGTAAAATGTAAAAGATGAGATTACTTAAGGGGATATTCCTAAGTGATAATAGACTTTGAACTGACATTTTTAATTTTCTACCATACACATTTCCATCTGACCCCAAAATCCACAAAATAGTCACCTAACAAATTTACATGGAGGCTTTTCTGAAACCAAACTTTACTTTTAATGTGTCAGCCTAGTAACCTTTTTTATGCTGGACATAAATTGTAGTTTCCATTGTTGTGTTACCTACTCTCCCATTACTACATAGTCCCATGGCTCCAACCTCAATGCATTCCATCTGCATAGAATAGCTAAAATTATTTTTCCTGTTATTTACAGCGTTATGGATTTTTTGCTGCTAGTAGACATGTGCTCCACACCTACTCTATTCAAACCCCATCATAAGTGGTGATACATATAAATTGGTAAAGAAAGAAAGATGCATTCAAATTAGTGATAAGTGGTTTGGATTCGGAGAAATCCTATAGATTCGAATTTTGGGGATTTGATTGGAACCGGAACAAGACAAGGTTTTAGCCGCCAAATTCAGATCTGAAAACGAGGCAAAATATAATTTCTGGCAAATTTTCAGATCTAGAGAGTTTTGGATAGATATCTTCTATAAAGAGACCTCTCCTACATATTCATCTGCCATTTTAGCATGTAAATAGGATGTAGGCTGCAATTCTGCGCTAAGAAAGGGCTTGGAGATGGTTGGACAGGGTGAAAGAGGCTATTTATTACAACAGCTGTGATTTTACTGCAGTTTATTCAGAGATCAGTCCACAAGATTTGTATTCTGATAGAAAGGAAATAAAGAGAGGAACAAAAAAAAGTCCTCCTCTGAAATCTATAGAGCCAGATGATAGTAGGTAAGTATAGGGGAAGGGCTCTGACTGTAGTAGGCTTGGGGCTGATTATTAATTTAATGGTGAGGGTGGGTGATAATCATTTATTAGTAAGTGTCCAAATATTAATTTATTTGTGGTTGGCAATTTATTTGATTATGGGGACTGTTTAATTTAATAGTGGTTTAACAGAGAAAAGAGAAGACAAAGGACCTTGTGGGGCACCCTTAATGGACGTGAACATATATAATTGGCATTATATTCATATGTTTGAGATTCTTAAAATAAAACTTTATTGATAATTTTAAAAACATTGATCTAGTAGCAAAATATTAAACATTGTAATTGAGACACACATTGAAATAAACAATGAAAACTGTTAAGATAGACAATAATCTATTGTCTAGCCGCGAGGCTACTCTTGGTTGATTAAACTTAATAGGATAAATCCTGTCATGAATCAACTATATTAAGTGGATATAGACTCCAAACCTTTGCTATCCTAATTATATTTTCTCTAATTAGAGGTATACTGGCTAATATATTGAATCTTACACCCACAAGTATTACTATAGGTGGCGGTGTTAAGATATGCCACACTTAATATATCCACTTAATATAGTTGATTCATGACAGGATTTATCCTATTAAGTTTAAACAACCAAGAGTAGCCTCGCGGCTAGACAATAGATTATTGTCTATCTTAACAGTTTTCATTGTTTATTTCAATGTGTGTCTCAATTACAATTTTTTATATTTTGCTACTAGATCAATGTTTTTAAAATTATCAATAAAGTTTTATTTTAAGAATCTCAAACATATGAATATAATGCCAATTATATATGTTCACATCCATTAAGAGTGCCCCACAAGGTCCTTTGTCTTCTCTTTTCTCTGTTAAACAAGGTTATTCAACTTTGGGATCGGGTACACCCCTCCTCAATAGATGTTTATACTTTATTATTAATAAGAAGAGATCTATACAATTGGTAGGAGGTTTAATGGTATACCTGGTGCAGTCTAAAACTCCCCTTTTCATGTTAGTGTATATTGGACTCTATGTCCAAGGTTGGCCCTGAGGCAACCGTTTCCAGACTAGCACAGGTTTTCTTCCAATTAGGATTATTAGATTGCTTTTGCAGTTATATTATATTTAAGAATGGCTAATTTCAGCCTTAGTGGAGACCTCTCCAAAAGACAAGAGAGATGGCAGACAGATGGGGGATTTGACTTTCTGAGTGATAATATACCAGGCCACTCTACGACATCAAAAGGTTGGACACAAGATCTTTTTGAATTAAAGACCATCATGTTTAAGCAGGTGAAAACTTTCTGGAATAAAACTATGTTCTACAATTATATCAAGCAAAACATGATTCCTAGAGGGCTGAGACCCAAGTTATATCCTGCCTTTGAGTTAGTCAACGAAGAGTTAAGAAAGGAGGGGGAGATTTCCCTTACGAGATGCTCCAATGAACTCATTAATATTTTGATAAGACACGATAATATTCTACTGGAAAAGTATACACTGGAAATCTCCACATTGGGAGATAAATTAAAAAATTTTGAAGGACTTGAGTCCTTTCAGAAAGCTTATGAGAAACTAAAAAAAGATTTGGATCTCTTTGAAAGTACCATTGTTGAAAAGAAATGTGGCAAATTCTCTTGTGATAAAGAGGATTATTTACAAAACAAGGGGTAAATGTATCAAAGTGCGATTTTGCAACTCCAGCGATTTTCTCAGGAGAGTTGAAACTCGCCATTGTATGAAGCTGATATTTCATACAAAATCGCCAGAGTTCTGCTCCTGTGAAAATCGCTACTTGCAAAATCGCCAGAGATCAAACTCCCGACTGTTTGCCACTGCAGCTATACAGCTCTCCAATGTATGAAGCTGCGAGTTAGCAAACTCAGGAGAGTTTGCTTCTAAACACGCCAGATACAACACGCTGCTTGATAGCAGCGTGTTGTAGAAACACATCACTGTTACACTGCCCTGGCAGTGTTAAAATGTAAAAGAATAGATAAAAGTTTTTAAAAAAAAAGCGTGAGGTCCCCCCCATTATTTATGCTTAACCCTAGTGCGGCCTGACTAGTGCTGGTCCCGTGAAAATCGGGGAAAAATTTTGCGTAGGGTTCCCCCGATTTTCACTTTACCAGCACTAGGCAAACCAGCCAGGGTTGGCGGCACTATAGCAGGGGGACGCGTGGCAGGGGTCCCCCTGCCATAATGACTAACCAACCCTAGACTGTTCAGCGCTGGGCTGGATTCCATAGGGAGTGGGGTCCGCTGAAAAAAATGAGCGGGCCCCCCCCTAGAAAGAACCAGCCCGGTGCTGATAGCTTCCTACTACCCCTGGGTTGTGGGTAGTAGGGTAATACGGCGATAAAGTATAAAAAAAAATGGACACCATTTTTTTTGTGGAACTACAAGTCCCAGCCAGCCAGGTTGCCCAAAAAAATGTGGCCATGCTGTTGCTTGTATACCTACAAGCACCAGCATACCCACGGCAGCCAGGGCATGTTGGCACTTGGAGAACCACAAGTGCCAACATGCCATGACATCCCTGGCTTGCTGGGACCTGTAGTTCCAAAAAGAAAAAAGTTAAAAAAACAACAACACCCTCTTAAAAACCACATCTATTTATTAAAAATAAAACCCCACAATAAATACACTAACCACCCTCATTTTAACCACATCTATTTAATAAAAATAAAAAAAAACCAAATACTCACCAAAGCTGTCTTCTTTCTTCTTCCAAAGTGTCCTTGCTTGCCCCAGTCCCTTAATATTTATACCTCCAATAGTCCATGCTTGCCCCAGTCCCAGCAAATGTGTACTTCCAAAATGGCTTGAAGAAATTCAGCATCACTTCGGCCAGAAGGGCCCCATATTTGTAACATTCCGGCCCTCTGTGTTCTTGATTGTAGTAAAATAAAAAAAATATTAAGGCGCCGCAAACACCTCATACTAGGTAGGAGGTCCGAACTGCAATGAACTTACGTTCATTGCGTAAGCTATAACTACAGTATAATGTGATTTTCCCACGCTAGTGGGGGAATCAACTAATACTGTACCTAGAGCTTATGCAAGTAATGTAGCTCACTGTGCATGCGCTAGGTTACTTGCGTAAGCTGTATAACCTGTATTACAGCTTACGCAAGTAACGCTATAACTACAAATCACGTGCAGGAAATCTAAATAAGGATGAAATTAAGGCACTGAGAGAGATCTCACAATGGAAAGACGTTGTGATCAAACCCTCAGATAAAGGGGGGAATGTAGTGTTGTGGCCCAAACAACAATACTTGGATGAAGTCTATAGACAATTGAACAATAAGGATTGTTATAAAAGAATCATATTCAATCTAACTGCAAACTTTCTGATTGGCTATAATAGTTTCATCAATCAGGCTCATCAAAGTAATGTAATCTCAAAGTCAGACTATGAATTTCTTAAAATCACTAACCCTAGAATTGCCACATTGTATATGCTGCCAAAAATCCATAAGAGTGAACAGTTACCCCCAGGGAGACCAATAGTGTCGGGGAATGGCAGCTTAACAGAAAAGGCAAGTAGATTTATTGATTTTCATCTACGAAAACATGTCACAAGTTTAGATTCGTATATTAGAGACACCAAAGATGTTTTATCCAAATTGGATATTATCTGTGTTAACGCAACTACCAAACTTGCGTCATATGACATAGAGTCTCTATACACGAACATAGCACATGAAAATGGATTACGTGCAGTCGATTACTTTTTAAGGATGGAAAAAATACTGATCTAACAACATTCTTGATCACCCTATTAAGATTTGTATTAACAAAGAACTATTTCGTATTCGAAGAAAAATTCTATCTACAAACTAGGGGGACTGCGATGGGAACTACTTGTGCTCCCACCTATGCAAATTTATATCTAGGCTGGTGGGAGAAGGAAGTAGTTTTCAAGCAGCAGAATGAGAAATTCACTGACCATATATTATTATGGCTAAGGTACATAGATGACGTGATTATCCTGTGGGATGGGGATATTAAACTATTCCATGAGTTCACTGATTCTTTGAACAATAATGAGCTTAACTTGAAATTAACATCAGACATTCAAGAGTCTTCCATCAATTTCTTAGATTTAACTATCTCTATAACAGAGGATGGCAGACTACACACTGATATGTTTAGGAAAATAACGGCCACGAACAGCTTACTACATGCGTCTAGCTCCCATTTCCCATCGGTCATTTCGGGAATTCCAAAAGTCGAATTATTGAGAACAAAAAGGAACTGCTCGGATGAGCAGACATTTAAACAGAGATCAGTAGAATTAAAATTCAGACTAAGGAAGAGGGGCTACAATGCTTAAACTATCAAAGCAGCTGACAACAGTGTGTCCAAATTGACAAGAGATGCCCTGATACATCAGAAAATCAACAAAGGATCTATGGACCGTAAGAATCCCAAATTGAGAGTAATAAGAACCTTCTGCTCAGAGTGGAGAACCATCACACGGATATTACAAAAACATTGGCACGTTCTAGAATTGGACGAAGATCTGAGACAAACATTGGGTGATAGAGTTTCCATTACTTGGAGACGATCTAAGAATTTGAAAGACCAATTAGTACACAGTTTTCTCACTCCTAAACAAAGAGCAGGCAACATTCCCAAAGGCTTTTTTAAGTGCGGGTCATGTAAAGCGTGTCCCAATATGCACCAGACCACGGAATACAGGGATAAATTTTGAAAAATATGGCCAATTGCCAAATACTTGAATTGTAATTCGACTAACGTCATTTACTGCCTCTCTTGTCCATGTAACCTATTATATGTAGACATGACAAGTAGACCCTTTAAAAAAACGTGTTTTTGAGCACTTGGGAAACATTAGGAGGGCAGTTAACGACAAAGCCAATTTGAAACAAATAACTGTGGTGGCTATACATTTTTTAAAATACCATTACAGTGATCCTAGGGTCTTGACAGCCTTCGCCATGAAACAAGTGAATTTGGGTTTGAGAGGTGGCGATATTAATAATGAATTATTACGCGAAGAGACTAAATTAATTTTCCTTATGGGCAGTATGGTACTACATGGTCTGAATGACCATAGCAATTATTCAGTATTCCTGAATTAAAGTGTATTATTTATAATCTGTTCCTGTAGAGAACTATACAGGAGGGAAGTATTAATCCCCTTATCTGCAGTTTAGTGAATCCGTATATTAATTTCATATTTTGATATCACTTCATGGCACTTTATCGTAGTTTTTTAGTTTATTAATAGTTTAGTACAGTATTTTGCAGTATCCTGAGTGTTCACCAATACCTGTTTATATCGGTCAGCTTTTAGACCGTCTTAATCACTACAATTATTTTTCACAACTATAAATATTTGACTCCATTTTAAATTGAGGGGTCAATCATTCACTGATCCTATTCGACTGTTAAAAAATGGTCGCCAGGTATTTATTTACCTAGTAATTATATTGGTACATTCAAGGTATTTAATTAACATAAAACACATTTCTTTTTTTCACATATAACGATTCACGTTATTTAATATTTTTTGGTTCAATTGCACTTTGTAGGGTGACATCCTGGCCCCACCTACTGTGAAATTTTGATTGAGACTGTAGTGCTTACAACCAACAGTAATCTAAATATGTAAGATAGATAAATGTTTAATAATCCTTGATTGATATTTATTAATCGTGTATTGAAATTTACAACTGTAAACACCAGTGAGGAACTGATAATCGCAATGAAACTTTACTGTCCATTTGAACTACCAATTTTTGGTTGAATTTACTTACCTGTATTTTTTCTCATTTACATTCAATGATATATATTTAGTTAATTCTTTCTATATATTGATGTTCTCATCACTACATTCACTTTAAGAGGGTGTACTTTGTAACAATTTTTTTTTTTTTAAGTAGGTGTACTGTGCAACAAATCTCTTCATGTAGATAGTAGAACTTGATTCCACCTCCAAAAGGGTGATAGGACAAATAGTCCTTTACGCTTCTGCATATTTTTTAGTGTCCAACTTGTTTAATTCTTCCCTTATTAGAAGGATCAACTTTTTCTCTTTAACCGGAGCTTACAATAAACAACCTGATGGTTGCTACGTTACTAAGGAAGGAGTCATCAGAGGGGAGGGCTCTCCCTCTTTAAATAGCCTATCCAGCCGTAATATTGGCTTGCCTTGTCAAAGCAACTAGCGAAACGCGTGTCGTCAGACGCCGCACTCGCTATTCATTACCTCCTTAACCTTTGAATTAATATCTATACTCTCTATATATGAAGCAGGGTTGATAGTAGATGCTGCTGTTAGTTAGTGATGCCCGCGATCACAATGGGACTTATCAGGTACATAACGGGCAGCGAGACTCCTCTCTTCTCCTTATGTCTCCTAGTTCCACAACAAACTAGGGATTTTGAAACTCTGCAGTACTCGAATCTAGCACTGATATCTTTTCTACTAGGAGCATTATGCTAGAGGTATACTGGCTAATATATTGAATCTTACAGCCACAAGTATTACTATAGGTGGCGGTGTTAAGATATGCCACACTTCGGATTATACATATGAGGAGTCTTTGAGATCAAAACTAAAGGCTAATCAATTCCCCTATTTTTTCTAGTGCATTTTGAATATATTCCATAGGGGTGACACTTGCCCACAAGGTGCCTTTTGGTTTACAAGAATCTACATCACTCCCAGCTGGTTTCAAGTTATCCAGCCATAATGGTGCTATCCTATTATTTAAGTAGAGAAAATATAATTTAAGATAACAAAGGTTTGGAGTCTATATCCACTTAATATAGTTGATTCATGACAGGATTTTTCCTATTAAGTTTAATCAACCAAGAGTAGCCTCGTGGCTAGACAATAGATTATTGTCTATCTTAACAGTTTTCATTGTTTATTTCAATGTGTGTCTCAATTACAATTTTTAATATTTCGCTACTAGATCAATGTTTTTAAAATTATCAATAAAGTTTTATTTTAAGAATCTCAAACATATGAATATAATGCCAATTATATATGTTCACGTCCATTAAGAGTGCCCCACAAGGTCCTTTGTCTTCTCTTTTCTCTGTTAAACAAGGTTATTCAACTTTGGAATCGGGTGCACCCCTCCTCAATAGATATTTATACTTTATTATTAATAAGAAGAGATCTATACAATTGGTAGGAGGTTTAATGGTATAACTGGTGCAGTCGAAAACTCCCCTTTTCATGTTAATTTAATAGTGGGTCATAGTAATGAGTATTAAGTTAAAGTGGTGTGATGGCATTATTTAATTAATACTAGAATAGTATTAGTAATTTAATGAGGAGCTGAGTTTAGGGAGAAGGAGGGCTATTTATTAATTGTGAATACCAATTATTAAATATTGTGGTAATTTCTTGGAAAATAGGTTTAAATATTAAATCACAATACTACTTATTTAATGTTGGGGCTGTTCAGGGGAAATAGGTGTATTTATTAAATGTAAGTACCATTCATTTAATGTAAATACATGTTGGGGAAGTAGGGATATCTATTAAATCTGAATGCAATTAATTTGGGGGGGGGGAATAGGTCTATTTATTAAATGTAAATGCTATTTATTTAATTTCAGCACTGGTTTCAGGTAGGAAGACTTAATTATTAAATATAGAATCTATTTATTTAATGTTGGGGCTGATTGGGGGGGGCATTGTTTACTCACTGCTAGACTTTCCATATTTTATGTATCTATCGCTTTTTTCCAAACAGGACCCAAGCACTCCAGGATCCAAATAAGCCAGCAACTCTGCTTAAGACACAGGTAGCAATGAATAGTGGAAGCTCCAAGAAAGGTAGGAAAATCAGCGCTGTCTGCAAACTGTCCTGATTCTGGTGATGTAGTCCCAATTTTGTGTGACTGCCCCACTCAGTAAGGGCTTCTTCCTGACTGCAAGGATAGTTGGAAAGTATGTCACGCGTCCCACTGTACTGCACGTTAAATGTCAGCTATGTGGCCTATTGTTAGATGCAAGCAGCTCACCCTTAATAATCAGTACAGTGTGAAGCAGAACATTCCTCCCAACTTTTCCTGACTCAGCTGGACAGTCACACAAACTTGGGACTGTCCCACCAGAATGAGACTACATTGGCTACCATTGTCTGTGTATTTGAAAGGGATTGGAAGAGTTGGAGAGCAGCCTAGCAATGTCTCAAATAATGGCCATGTCCTTTGCATAGACTCTGGCAGAGTGGCATATGAACCCCTTTTATAAATCCTTCATTTTCCCCTGGCAATGGCTACTGGTTGTTGCAATAGTATATTATAGTATACATAGAATAGACATTTGAACTATTTAGAGAAGAAAAAGCAGGTCGCTGTATCACTCTTAGCAGCATACCCCAAAAAACAAATAGATTTCTTGCTTTTAAAATCCCAAATGCAAGCAATTTTGTGAGAGGCAGTATCAGTAACAAAAACATATCAAAATCACATGATTTTACCTGTTTTTCACAATTTTTAATTAAATCCAGATCATCCACAAGCAAAACCTTTGAGGATTTTTGGGCAAAACCAGAATCAATACCAAAACACAAAGAAGTTTTAGAATTAATATCAAAACCAAAATATGGTGGAACATGCACATAAAATCATTGGTGTGAAACTGGAATAGTAAGATTACAAAACAACCTAAGGCCCTGAACCCTGGCTTTTGTGGCCCTTCCAAAAATTTGGACCTGCAATAGTTTTTTGATATCTGCAGTCCTCACACCCTTTCCATAACCCACCTACATTTGTACGTATTCATGTATAAGCAATAATGCAAATTAAATATTACTGACTTTTAATTACTATCTATATTAAACTGCAACACTCCACATGAAGCCAGGTGTGCTCACTAGAAATACGCAATGTGCCCAGGTTTTGCATTTGGGTTTGGTAAATTTTGCAAGTCATGTGAAAGTTTTACCATACTGCATAAAGCTACATGTTGTGCATTTCAAGTAGGAAAGTAATGCAAACAACATGTTTATCATCTTGTGGTCAGAGGTCCAGAGAATTAGAGGAGAGAGAAAGACAGTTGAATTTGCTTCTCTCTCATTTATTTTCTTTTTCACCTGCTCCCTCATTTTATTTTAGCACGCCTGAGAGTGGACCTGAGTGAAACTCTGCCACTAGTTCAATGTAGGAAGTCAGTGCTGGCAATACAGCAACCAAGTATAGCAGAAGAGTCACTTTGATGCATAAAACAGAGGTCTTGCATGTGTCATTATAGTGCCACTGTTACTCTGGATCCTGAAATTTTCAAGCTCATTCATATGGAGAAAGAAAAACGAATGCTGCCACCACTGTTTCTTTTACTTCCTCTTGCAGTTTAGCAACTGGACAGTGATTCCTATCCCCACACTTGTCACTCATTTTGTTTTTTTCTCCCCAGTCCATTGAGCAAGTTAATTAATAATGGAGATGGAAAGTCTGCTGAATACTGTTTTAAATATCTGACCCCATACTCAGCTTTGAGGAATGCTTTGTAACAAACAAACAGAGAAGTTTGTAGATTTTATTTTACACACTACTTGAAACAAAGATAGTTTAGGAAATGTAGGATATCATATATGCCTATTTTCCCCTACAGTTGAAGGCAAACATAATAAATCTCATTCCTTTCTGAAGTCTATTTCCAGCACCTAACAAAATTATATAATTGTATGTTATCTTTAAAGAGTAATTTCCATTACAGTCATGGTCAAAAATTTTGAGAATGACATAAATATTGGTTTTCACAAAGTTTGCTGCTTCAGTGTTTTCAGACCTTTTTGTCAGATGTTGCTATGGTAAACTTAAGTAAAATTACAAGCATTTCATAAGTGTCAAAGGCTTTTATTGACAATTACATTAGGTTTATGCAAAGAGTCAATATTTGCAGTGTTGATCCTTCTTTTTGAAGACCTCTGCAATTCACCCTGACATGCTGTCAATCAACTTCTGGGCCACATACTGACTGATGGCCATCTATTCTTGCCTAATCAATGCTTGAAGTTTGTCAGAATTTGTGAGGTTTTGTTTATCCACCCGCCTCTTGAGGATTGACCACACATTCTCAATGGGATTAAGGTCTGGGGAGTTTTCTGGCGATGGACCCAACATTTTTATGTTTTGATCCCAAAGCCACTTAGTTACCACTTTTGCCTTCTGGAAAAGTGCTCCATCATGCTGGAAAATGCATTGTTCATCACCAAACTGTTCTTGGATTGTTCGGAGAAGTTGCATTGGTGGATGTTTTGGTATCATTCTCTATTGATGGCTGTGTTCTTAGGCAAAATTGTGAGTGAGCCCACTCCCTTGGCTGAGAAGCAACCCCACACATGAATGGTGTCAGGAGTCTTTACTGTTGGCATGACACAGGACTGATGGTATCGCTCACTTTTCCTTATCCGGACAAGCATTTTTCAGATGCCCCAAACAAAATTTAAAGGGGATTCTTCAGAGAAAATAACTTTACCCCAGTCCTCAGCAGTCCAAACCCTGTACCTGTTGCAGAATATCAGTCTGTCCCTGATGGCTTTTCCTGGAGAGAAGTGGCTTCTTTGCTGGCCTTCTTGATACCAGTTCATCCTCCAAAAGTCTTTGCCTCACTGTACATGCAGATGCACTCACACCTGCCTGCTGCCATTCCTGAGCAAGCTCTGCACTGGTGGTACCCTGATCCCGCAGATGAATCAACTTTAGGAGATTGTCCTGGCGCTTGCTGGATGTTCTTGGGCACCCTGAAGGCTTCTCCACAACTATTAAACCTCTCTCCTTGAAGTTCTTGATGATCCGATAAATGGTTGATTTAAGTGCAATATTACCAGCAGCAATATCCTTGCCTGTGAAGCTTTTTTGTGTGCAAAGCAATAATTACTGCACGTGTTTCCTTGCAGATAACCATGGTTAACAGCGGAAGAACAATGATTTCAAGCACCACCCTCCTTTTAAAGCTTCCAGTCTATTATTGTACCTCAATCAGCATGACAGAGTGATCTCCAGCCTTGTCCTTGTTAACACTCTCACCTGTGTTAACAAGAGATTCACTGACCAGATGTCAGCTGGTCCTTTCGTGGCAGGGCTGAAATGCGGTGGAAATGTTGTTTTGGAGATAAAGTTCATTGTCATGGCAAAAAAGGACTTTGAAATTAATTGCAATTTATCTGATTACTCTTCATTACATTCTGGAGTATATGCAAATTGTCATCATAAAACTGAGGCAGCAGACTTTGTGAAAAATAATATTTGTGTCATTCTCAAAACCTTTGGCCATAACTGTATTTCACTATATGCTTAGTATCTATTTTATCACCCATACACTTTTACACAATATTTGATCTGACTCATAATGGTTATTAATATATTATGAACAGCAAGCAAATACAGTACTTTGCGACTACAGTCTTCTTTTACCAATTAAGTTAGAAAATCCCATATTACTTTACCAAACAGTTTTGACCAAGCAGCAAGTATTCCAATTAATTAATTAAACTTTGATATAGCACAGTGCAAAAGCCTTGCTTAAATCTAGATAAGAGTGATAGATTGTGCAACGATCAGTTAGCGCATATGCACGCCACTGCAATCCTCATCTGCCAGCTGCTTGGTTGCCATAGACGTCTCCAAGTAGTCGGGCAGGTAATGCTGTGAGAATGTGATTGCACTGCTGTGAATCACAGACAGAAGGGCACAGCGTGCTAGGAGTCTCCTGATTTACCTAAAGCATGATGATAGTGCATCATCATACTGTGTAGATGGTAGTCATGACTGGCATTTAATAATGTAGTAATGTAGTGTATATATATATATATATATATATATATATATATATATATATATGTATATATATATAAATATATTTGCCACAGCTCTCCTGCATGGGGACAGGTGAGGTCCCAGGAACTCTGCAAGGTAAAGCTGCATACAGAGTTAGTTCCCACACAGTCTTTCCCATAGCACACAAACACACAGGTGTACCATATGCGTGTTATAAATTTATTGTCTGTGATTGGTTTGCAGTGTTTGGGTGGGGGTTAAAAGACTGTGTTGTTTGTTTTATGTTTGTGACTGATGCTGAACTAGTTGGCCAGTTATCAGAGGGCTGTACTATGTTTACTTAGCAATAGGGTCACCATGAAGTGTAAGCACGGGGTATTGCTCACTGGTTTCATCGTCACAAGAAGTGTTGCCATTTATTGTGATGCAAACAATTAATGTATGTTTTATGTACAAGAAGAAGTTGTTGGTGTACTGATGTCTGCAGGGTGCCCATGTCACAAGTAGGGTTCCACTGCTAATATATATATATATATATATATATATATATATATATAAACCCAGTGTTTCCTCTTGCAGTCAGGAATATTTCTGAAAAGTATAAGGAAATAAATATATAATTTAGCATGGTTTAGTAGTATATTGAGAATATTAGTTACACATTACAGAAACACCGCTTTGTCAGAAAAGTCCCAAGAAATGTAGTTAATAGACACTGTACCTGTCTTAAAATAAAATAAGGATTTCTGGATTAGATGCTATTCATGTGCACATGTTTAACATAGAGGTGCCCTAATTGCTAAGATGTAATAGTTTGCCACCATAGTCCAAAAAATTAATCAGTAACCCCTTTTAAAACTATGATATTAGCGCATCAAGGGCTGAAAACTAAGTGCATCACAGAGCTGTTATACTGCGTTATACTGCTATGAAGTGCTTTTTAAACCCATCATTTATTACATTGCCATGTCCAGTACTGATGTCTTTTGCTGGAACACCATAGAAACAACATGCAAGAGTGTGAAGACCACTTCAACAGCAGTTCCAGTAATCTCAAATAAAAATGTATTCCTCTCAACCTTGATAATATAAATAAATCGCACCAAGCACTGATCATTGCTTGCCAATGGCAGTCTTAAGCTCGCCACTGATATCATACTATTCAGTAAGCTGCTTCAAATATCAACAGTGACTTTCAATACTGCATCTTGCCAGTCTAAAATATATTAGGTCTTTTTAAAGCTTTTTAAGTGCTGAACATTTTAGTAGTTAATTATTTTTGCATTTTAAAGCTAGTATATACTAAGTATGTTGCTATTAACTGTAGGGTTGTGATAGCTGATCTGCTAAATATAACACTAATTCAAAATAACAGTTACAATTTGTCTGTCATTTTGCTATCTAGTCTTTTTTTAATGGACAACTCTCTAATAAATATCAAATGTTACAGCCGTAATGCATCACAAGAATAACTGGCTCAGTGAACAGTTGGAATTATTTTGTCTTTTTTTAGGCCTTTGGATCTATATTTAAGTTGACATTTCCTAGTGCAAGTGATCAAATTTTGTTCAACACAGTATAGAAGCTGTCTATTTGATACTTTAAGTGCCTTGATCACATAAGTACTTTTACCATTCATCTGCCACTGTCTAATGGTATATTGCATTGTTTCGTTAATGACTTAACCTTCTCTTTGACGCTCTTTACATTAATTTGCCTTATGTAATTCACTGCTTCCAAATACATATACTTCAGTGTATATGAATGCGTCTTATTTTTTTATTTTTTTTAAAGACTTAGTTGCTTTACTTTGACCTCTGCAAAAATAATCAGTGGCATAACAAATAGCATATGAACATATAAATAATACTACGGCACAGTGGTTCAGAAGAACAAAAAACAGTCTGCATAGGTAGATATGAGAGTGTACCCATAACACAATAAACGTCCTTCTAGAAAACTAAAAAGTATAAGCGCTGAACCATTTTTTCAAAAGAAGAAAATAAAGAAATTAGAAGAAATGGGGTTAGATATTATCGCCAGAGAAGAGGGAGGCTGTGTGAGGAGCCGCCAAAAAGAGAGGAGAGAGAAATAACAAAGTAGATAGCAGAAAACTGACTAAAGAAGAAAGGGAGAGGAAGGACAGGGTAGCGGTTGAAGGAGGGTCTCCAGCTGGAACAGAGCTGAGAATTTAAAAATCATGCTAAAAAGGGGGTTTGAATTTGAAAGTAGGAGGCCCATGGAGCCTATACTTTGTTGACCAGTTTAGATGTATTACGAATGATACTCATCATATATTCCATTTTACATGTGTACCATATTCTGCTAATGATCATTTGCAATGTTGGTGCAAGTGATTGTTTCCAGTTAGTGGCAATTTGACATAGAGCAGCAGAGAATATGTGTCTAAATATCTTCATTTGATGTATAGTGGCAGATGGAATCCCAAGTAGGAGGAGGAAGAACCTGGGGAAGAAGGGAATGTCAATTTGCAATAATTGTGATTCAAAGTTCCATCCAGAACGGGGCAAGCTTGGGGCACTGCCACCATATATGGAGGAAGGAGCCATCCATTACAGATCCTCTCCAGCAGGCATTGGACAAGTAAGGGAAGATTTTATGGAGCTTGGTTGGAACCATATACCAACGATACAAGAGTTTATATGCATTTTCTTCTAATTTTACACAGATTGAACTAGAGGCTGTGTTTGTTCTGATTTCTTCCCAGTCCTCGTTATCCAGGGACTCCCCCACATATTCCTCCCAAACACTTTCATGTGAATCTAGGTTGCCTATATCAGGAACCCTAAGCTTCCAATGGAAAAGGGATATGAGGCCTTTGGTAGAGTACCTCCAAAGGAAAAACAACTCAAAAAAGGTCAATGGACTGATTCCCAATCTTTGTTTATTTGTAGAATGAGAATTCCTTAGTTGTAAGTACTGAAAGAAGCATGTGTTAGAAATATCAAAATTTGATTTTAGGTCATCGAATGAAGGGAAGGAAAAGTCTATGATGATATCATTAAGATAACGGACAATATGACAATATACATCCTGGTGGGAAGTTAGGATTGTCGAAGAGCCAGATTCAATCTTGTGTTCGCTCGGTCCCAGAGGGATAACAAGTGAGCTATAACTGGGAGGTGAGTAGCAGATTGTGGACGGCTAGGATGAGTGAGCCAAAGGAGAGATGAGATGGAGTAGATACCCAAGCTTTCAGCTTCAATCGAGACCCAAACTCTGGAGGAGCCAGAAGTGTTCCACAGAACACATTGGGCAAGTTGAGCCGCTAGAAAATAGTGTTTAAAATTGGGAACCCCTAAACTGCCAACCCATGCCGACCTCTGTAGGATGAGGAGATGAACTCTGGGATGTTTCTTGCCCATATGAATTGTGACGTGTAGTGCTGTTAAAAAGAGGAGGCAAAGAAACAGAAGGGTGTATAGGGAGATTTTATGTTCAGTTTTCCCTAATTTAATCCCTTGAATGGTATCATTGGAATGTATTTTTGTGGCTAATGGTTCGATTCAGAGGGCACAGATTAAAGGTGAGAGCGGGCAGTTCTGCCATTAGAAATTGAGAAGGGAGAAAAAGCGATTCTGTTGGCCACCACCGTTTGCCTAGGTGATTGCTATAGTGCTAATATATCTAAAAACTTACAAGCAAAGCCCATTGACCTCAAAACTCTAGACATGAAGGTCCAGGAAATACGATCAAATTCTCTTTCAGTGTCAAGAGCCATGATCAATGAAGGCTGCTTACAGAAATGAATAGAGTGCATAAGGTCAATAGCCCTTCTGGTGCTCTAAGGATGGTCGGCCTGGTATAAACCCAACCTGATCCATATGGACCAGGGAGGGAAAGAGAGTGTTTTATCGATTGGCTAAAATTTTAGCATAAATCTTGAGGTCTATGTTTAGTAATAAGATAAATCTATAGTTGGAGCAAGAAGTAGGGTCACGATCTGGTTTGGGTATGACAAAGAGAGGGGCCAGGGTCATTGCATCATCAAAAGATGAACCAGTCAGAATTTTATTAAAAAATCTGTCATGTGAGGGGTGAGGACCTTAGCAATTTTTTTGTAATATTGGGGAGTGAGACCGTCCGGGTCTGGAGCAGAATACGTGTCACGGCTATGAATAATTATGGATCCCCAGCCTCTACTTAGATGGTGATAGAAGAGGGTGGTGGAGACCGAACACGATGGAATTTGAAGTTCTTAACTTGAGAGCATTGCAGGGAACAATAACACAAAAGATGATGGTAGTGTTGCAACTTAGTATATTAATAGATGGTACAACAGCAGTGGTAATAAAAGTACATACAACTCAGCAGAGCTGAGCACACAGCAGTTCATAGAAAACAGTAATAATCACAGAAGTCACTACAATTGGTAACCAATGGCAACAGCATGAGAAAATAAGCAATATAACAGTTCAACGCTGAGATGGTAATTAGAACACTTGGATCCTACACGAAACACACAGCAAATGAAGGTGAACCACTGATACAGCTAAAAGTCCAATGAGAGTAGTATGCAGACTTGGCTGATCCAAACAGATAATATAGGTATCACAATAGTTCATATTAGCGGAACAGGAAACGTTATATGCTGTCCAAGAACTTGGATATAACTGGTAACATGCAATAAGGTGTTGTCTAGAAGTAGCAGCGTGATAACAAAATCCAAACTGAGCGTGGAACTACAGGTCACAGATGATCCGGTTAACAGGTAAGCGTGAGTTCATCACCAATAGACAACAGCTGATAATGCACACAACTTGAGTTGAGGAAATGGCTCCCGGCTTGGCAATATATTCATATTAACAGTCCAGCAATAATAATCAGCAGAGTAATAATAGCCGTGCCACACATAGAACCACAGATGTCAAGAAAACTTGATTGTAGTTCAATATAGAATATCGCAACATAGCCGAGTAGAGTAGTACTTGAGCCAATCAATATGAGCACAGGTGTAGCAGACAACTCACGAATAGTTCTGTGTGCAGATGAACAACGGCAAGTAACTTCAGCTTGTAGATGAACCACGAACTGGCATACAGCAGAGCCGATGGAGAGCAATGATGACAGGTAACTTCGGCAACCGATAGTATCCAGGAGATAAACAGAAAGTCAGATATGCAGCCAGAACCCACAGCAGTGTGAGTAACACGAAGATCAGGCAATGAGTCCATGATCACGGGAGATTGAAATAGTCCTCTGGGACCAATAGGCTTCGGAAGGAGGTCCCAATCAACATAACAAGGAACACCTTTGGAAAGGTAGTGACTCTGAAGCAAAAGCAAGCACCAACATAGTTCTTAAAGAGCAAGTCACAACGCCAGTACCTAGCTATGGGACCGGCGTGTGACAATACGATTTCAGTGATTTAATCGGCAAAACCGTTCCCGCTTGTGTAATATCTGCATTCAAAAAAATGCAATCAGTGTTTGAAGGACGTGGCAACAGGAGGTAGTATAATAATGTTGTGGTCTCCTCGTCAAGAGAGTCAGCAGAAGCTGAGGCATCAGGAAGATTGTACAATGCTTTATAATAGTCTTGAAATTCATCCAGTATCGTTTGTGTGAGGGAGTGAGAAACAAAAATCATATCTATACGAGAGTAACTGCAGAGTGGAGCTGAGTAATGTGTGAAATCTTTAGCATCAGCATTTGTAAGGTGCCAGGTATCATGTAGCGCTAAGTTATGTAAGTGTCTCAAAAGGGATTGGGAGTCCCTTGAGGAAGTGAAAAGAGCGGCAGAGCCAGAGGATCTATTTAATGTTGAATTTAGTATAGTATTAAAGTCTCCAGCTAGAAGTATTTCACCCAGTGCAAAGCGCCCAATATGTTTAAACACCTCAGAAAAGAAGGAGATTTGACCCTGATTAGGTGTGTAAATAAAGATGAGTGTGATTTATTCAGAGCGAAGAGTGCCAACAAGAATCAAATAATGACTGTCTAGATCAGAATATGATTTTGTTAAGAAAAAGGGTACCCTGTTGTGTATTAATATTGCAACACCACGTTTCTTACAATCAGCAGAGGAAAAAAACATTTGGGTGTACTGCTTACTTTGAAGGCGAGTATGCTGGCCCGTGAGATGGGTCTCCTGGAGATAAACTATATTGTCTCTCTCTCTCCTGCAGGCTCCCAGGACCACCGTCCGTTGTAGCAGGCAAATTCAGGCATTGAGGTTAATCGAGAGTACTTTGAGCGCCATGGGTGAAGAAAGGAACGAAAGTCCTATATGGTATCATAAAGAGAATTATGTCAAAAAGCAAAAGAAAAATATGAGCATCAACCCACCTGGAAAACTGGAACTGGATGGGGAAAGGGAAGAGATGCCACAGGTAAGAAGGAGACAAGAAGAATAACAAAGAGGTGGCCTACAAAGAATAAAAACCCTCGTAGAATAGAGCCCGAGATGGGGCCATTAATGATATTATCATACAATGAGAAAGCACTACAATAAGAGTAAGGGTGCTTGGGGGATGGTTAGCTTAGTGAGACAATGGACCCATTGAGGTCCCATTGAGGGGCCATGTATAAATGTCCAGCACAAGAGGCTGGGTTGACCAGGACAGAGGTGGAGTGATTAATTGACCAGGGGGAGGGGAGGGAAGGGGAGGAGGGTTAAATAAAGAGAACAATGGAGGGGGGGCTGTGGATAGAAAAAGAAAAGAAAAAAAAGGGGGAAGGAAGGGGGTAAGAAGGGGGACCGGGCCGTGAAAAAGGAGGAAAAGGAGGAAAGGAAATAAGGAACTAGGGGTGGAAGGAAGGAAGGAAAAGGGTAAGAGAAGAGGCCAAAGTGGAGAAGGAAGGGAAAGCAGGGAAAAGAGAAAAAAATAATAATAAAAGGGGAGAGGGGAGGTAAGAGTAACTCTTGAAGATATGGATGTTAATGAGACACAAAAGTTATGACATAAGCATAATAAGATACATCTAACATCCAGCTATGACCATAATGAACTTGAAAAATATACAATAAGTTGCCTACATACCCTTAAGGGAATTAACTACGTAATAGAGTGTGAACCGAGGATGTAAAACAAAAGTCAATATTACTATTAAGTGTCAATGGGGAGGCAAAAGAAAATTACTGAAGGACATTAGGTCTGCGACATATGGGATCCTGAGTCCATGGAAGAAAGTGGATATTTTTGGAAGTTTTCGTCTTCTACTGATCAGTCTGGAGGAGTAGATACTCTTGCAGGTCGACGGTCCACCTCAGTCCAGTCAGGAAGAGGTGCCTGATCTCTGTCAGATCTTGAGGAGTTGTTACAGACTGTGGACCTGGCAGCATCCAGAAGAATATTAAGCTGAATGCATCTTTTTTTTAACTCAAATATTACTCATGCATATTTCTGTTGTGATTAATATTTTGGGTACAACAGTTAACGTTTTTCAACATTTTGTTAGTTATTCTGTTCTTACTTGTTATGGTATACCTGCAATTACTGAATTCTTTTTATTAAATGGATCTAAATCTGTAACATTTAAGTTCTGCCTCTGTATTTATCTGGTTACTCTAAAATATTTCCAAATTTGATTACTGTATGCTGCCATATTTCTGTGAAAACCCATAGCACATAGGAAGCTACTGACAATAAAGTAGAAGATAAAATAGTAACTAGCTTACTAGTTAAAGATAATCAACTGTTTCACATCAGAAAAAACACAACAGCCAAAGGGATTTGGAAAGCACTTTGGATAGTACATGAAAGATACATATTAAATAGTAAACTATACCTGCTATGCAATGAATACTGCAAAAGCATTAATGAATGCAAGAGGATGCAAACATAATTCTAGAAATTCCAGAGTACTTTACTATAGCGATGTAACTGCTGTCTTCTTGAATCATATGGAACTTCAATTAATGTCATTGAAGCTGTACCAGAAACAATTATCACTTTGGAATTTGTCAAATGCACACTAGTTGATAATTTCAACAGCAGGAAAGATATTAGGGCAAGAAAGGAGATTGTGAGCCTGATTAAGAGTTAGCCACAAGTGCCTTTGTACAGCATAATAAATATCTCACATAAATTGTGTTGCACTGCGCAGTTGCACAACTTTCACAAACATTTTAAGCCACAAATATCAGTTTCCTGATTTCCAGCAAACATCTATCCACTAGATTGCATGTACCGTATAATGCATCTTACTCAAAATACTCTGTAAAAGCAGAAACAGCTCATACAGTTCGATAAACTTGCTAAGTTATCAGAACCGATCTTGACGAGAGCTTCAACTATAGCAATCTCTATTCCCATGGAACTAGAAATGTTCACTGGTACTTGGTTGTCAAGCAGTGATCAATTAACAGGTGTTGATTGGCACAATGATCAAAGATCACAGAGTATCAACGAGTACCACGACCACTGGCATAGATGATTCACCAATAGGATACTGATGTAGCAAGTATGTATGATGGAACAGGAACGATGTTGTACCCAAGTTCAACCATTACTACTCTTAGCAGTATAGAGTACTGAGTAGTATAGTGAGCCACAAAGTAATGTGCTAGTATTGCTGTGGTACTATGGAGCAGCACTAGTTATTATACCACCTGACAAAGTAGGAGCAGTAGGAGAAGCATCAGTTAAGTAATGTCCACACACACCAGGAGTTAACTTTGTAGCCAGATAACAGTTCGGTGGAATAGCAATATAGGGAAAAAATAAGCGGCAGTCTGTAAACAAGGTGTGCAGAGTTATGTGTTGCAGAATCTGGAGACGGGAACAAACTGCAGAGCAGTGATGTGTAATAGACAAAATCCAGTCCATGCAACAAACAGGATAATTGGGGTCACAGGATCAGTTTCATCAGGGATGAAGTCCTTGGAATATACATGTCTGCACGTCCACAGACTGAAATAGCCAAACTGGGAAATAAA
The DNA here is from genome assembly GCF_038048845.1 of Mixophyes fleayi. NCBI lineage: Eukaryota > Metazoa > Chordata > Amphibia > Anura > Limnodynastidae > Mixophyes > Mixophyes fleayi. Next base: position 188,402,874 of record NC_134405.1, read on the forward strand.
CATCTCCTGCCCATATCCTTATTCCTGTTGCAATTCTGCACACAGCAACATCCAACTAATCTCCGAGCGCAAAGGATCCTTATGACAACTTACAATTTCAGGGACAGAGTGGAGTGGGGAAGGTACAATTCTAGCTCCAGCGCACTCAGAAGTACATAAGGTTCACACCTGCTCAAGGTCAAATCTAACTCAAAATGATAGTGATGACCAAACACAGCCATTCACTAATGGAAGAATTTGACTATCCACCTGCACACCTGACATCACTCATCTCATTATACAACACTATAGAATACCGACAAAGGGAAATTACTATAGTGCCATTTCGTCAAAGGGAAGTTGTGTTCTCCCATTTAGAATATTATATTATATATATTATATAATATTATAGGATATGTCAGCCACAGAGGTAGGTGCATTCTTGTATATTTTACTAGCACTTCATACTAGAGCGAATGTTTGAAATTTTCTCTGCTTGTCAAATAATGCTCATTCATATTTAATGTAGAAATGTCACACATTACCACTGCCTGACTGTTTTAAGAAGTTATGTGTGTGTTTAATTCCTATACACTTACATACATTTGCATTCCAGTTGTGTGCTTTAAAAGCTTTTAAAAGTCTTGCTATGCAGTCTGCTATGCATGCCAATGTAGTAGCATACATGTTCTCTTTTTTTTTTTATTTCATGAAAATAAGATTTTTACTCACCGTAAAATCCATTTCTCTGACTCAATTGAGGGACACTGCGAGTCAGTTTTTGTATAACCAAGCTAGGAAGAAAAGAGAAGCAATACCGAAAATAGCACCAAAACCAGCACTACTTTCAGAGCAAGGGAGGGTGAGCAGTGTCCCCCAATGGAGTCAGAGAAATGGATTTTACGGTGAGTAAAAATCTTATTTTCTCTTCCCTGCCATTGGGGGACAATGCGAGACATTGGGGATATACCAAAGCTGCCTCTAAGGGCGGGATTGCTCTGGAACGTCTGTACGCCACAACCTGCTAGTCAAGCTCGCATTAGCGGATGCCAAACCATGCAACCAAGAAAATCTGTAGAAGATGTAAGCGTTGCCATCCTGTACCAGTGTTTTTCCGAAGCACTTTGACCTGTCGTGCAAGAGACACCAACCCTCTTGACAAGGTATGTGTAAGGTCATCAGACCGGATAAAAGAGTGTCCACAAAGACGAAGAGAACCCTTAGTCTCTCGGCTAGAGACTCTGCGGTCAATTTGACCCTGAAGAGCACAAACCACATGTGGCCGACGAAGAGCGTAACCCGCAATGGGGAAAGAATAACCTAATGCTTGACCCCAACCTTCTGCGGCAAGTATAACGCAGATTCTATTCTCTGAACCAATATTGGCCGGAGTGACGCACCTCTTTCCCCTACAGGAAAATTAGAATGAGGGAGTGTATTGCACATTACTGCCTCTGGACCCCTGAGACCAGGCGATAGGCAAGTGGGCTACCCTGGGATAAGCATATCTTTCCCGAGTCAGCAAGACAAAAGTGGCAAAAAACGTGCTCTGATCCCCCGGACTAGGTTTCATGGCTTAACCTTAACCGGCAGAGACCCTTCCAAGTAAAACTTGAAGATACCGTGATCCTGTAAACCGGTGCTGAAATAGACGTAGAGCGCTGGGGGCAGCAACCTGCGGAAAGCTAGGTGGATATCGGGGCTAGGTTGCGAAAGAAAGCGACCTAGGAAGTCAGCACTGAGACATGTGAAACTGCAGGACTCACACCCAACTCTTTCCTGTCTGCAGACCTAGGAAAACGGATGAGGAAATTGTCCCCCCGGCTCTATCCAAGGTACTAAGCAGCTCCCTGTGAAGACCCTCTGGCCCTAAGGTTAGAGTCTTCCAACGCCACCAGCTAGCCGATTTAAAGAGTGACAGCAGGAGGACCCCGACCATTCAGATCTGACCACAGAGGTAGGTGGAAGGGAGGTGTCGCCACTAGCTGCCAAAGTCTGAGGACCATACCCTGCAAGGTAAATGAAGGGCCGCAGTATAGCAGGAAGGCGCACTGTGTTTGAGACTCCTTAGCCCCCATGGGGACCTGGGAAGTGGGAGCGACAGGTACACCAGATGGAAGCTTTAGGGGGTATTTTGGCATCGGAGAATTCCGCTTAAGGGTCTCTAGATTATGAACAGTAACAGGGTGACCCGATAACTAAGTATGGACACCCCAGTGGCAAAATCCGAAGTGCCCCCAATACTCCACCTGGAGGGCAACGGACGTTACCATGGAGACCGTTTGTCTTGGTTAATTGCCCGCCTGCCGAGATTCTCGGCTTCCCCTCTTTTCATGTAGTGATAATGGAGAAATGAATGGGAACTTGACCTGTTGCTCAGGTTATAACCTGGTTGTCTGTTCCACCACTCTCGAGCCACGAGTTCCCCTGTGATACTCTAGCAATGCAACAGGCATGGCCTATCTGACAGGTTGTTTAGGGGGCTTCCTGATTAGGACCCGATGGACCTGGCGTCACATCCTGTGAACCCTGAGCCTCCGATTGAATAACAGTCTTCTTGGGAGGACCCACAAGACCCTGGAACTCTAAGGATTCTATTAATCCGCCTCCAGTAACAGACTAGAGCCTGTTCGGATCGGAGTTCAGGAGCTGGAGGACGATTGACCTTACTCCTGACTGTGTGGCTAACCACTGAGAGTTTGACACGTAAGTTTGAACAGTGTGATGAACTGTGAGTCCAATAACCGGTGAACCAGGTTCTATCCGGGGAATCTCCCTCTAGGAATGTCGAGAGATAAGTATGCAACCATCTTTACCCTGAAACTTGGTACCCTGTATACCAGGAGCCTAATGCCAATGAGAAGAGAGAACCTCTTTCCGCGTCAGGGGTATCCTATTCCTGCGCTGAAGTGGGGGGCCCCTTTCCTTCGGTAGGGAGACCCTGTGTGACCCAGTATATAAGCTGAGGTGTAATACACGTATCTGCTGTAGAAAATTGGGTGTTTAACAATGTAGTCTTTGCACCCGCACGTGTGATTCCCGGAACCGGATGGAGGTTTATCTGTGAGAGAGAGAGAGATGATGGAGCGCTCGGAAAGTGTCTATCCAGGCAGGGTACCATCGGCACTTGCCGGGTGCAGCGTAGCCCGGGCCTGACTGCCCTAACCTCGGCATCTTACGAGGTGCAATGTGCGGAATGAAAAAGGCAGGGGCCTGAGTCGGAACTGGAATTACTGTTCCGCCAAAGCGAAAGAGACACCGGTGCCTTCTTCCTAACTGGTACATGTAAGAAGGCCTACATGATGTATACTGATGTCCGCAACTCCTTTTGTACACTGCTTGCCATGACTGTGCGCAGTGACTATCTCCGAAACAAGAGAATGCAGACTGCCTGTTAAAGGACTGCCAGTTTCCAGGAAGGAAAATGATCCCTTTGTGGATCGGGAAGAGGTTAGAATAACTACACCAACCTCCGGGAATACCACCAGGTATATAGGCTTCTTCCCTAACTGCACCTGAGCAGGTACTATATGCTCCTTCAGGAGCCAGGAAGGGACTACATGCTGGGACACGCCGACCCCGGGAAAGAAGATGAATGAGGGGTTTAAGGACGCCCTGACGTGCCTAGTGGAGCTGACGGGAAGAAATGTACTCTTACTGTCAGAGGCCCCCTTTAGACTGCACTGTAATACTGGCAAAGTGAGCAGCTCCGTTCTTGGAACGTACTCCAGTATACCTCTGGCTAACTGCTCTGGCTATGGCTGAATGGCGTATTTCCAAACTTAGCTATGACCCTGTAGGGTGTAAAACATACCGGTAGTCGTCAGCTAAGTTGAGTGGCGGCTATGTTACACCTTTAGAAAGAGACAAACCTACTACGGGGCGTCTGCCCTGCGTAGGGATAGCAGAACAGGTGAATATACGAGTCACAAGGGTTGTTAATGCCACGTGTTACTTTCCATCTAATTTCCAGGGAGGAAAATTATATGAAGAAATTGTGGCCTGTGTAATAATTGTTTATTTGGCTCTCAGTCAAAAGATCATCCACCGACCCCAGCCTCTGAGAAGGTGCGGATGGGCCCTCCAACTCAAATTTCGCCAGGGTTAAAGTGTGTTTGATGCTTAAGCTGATAATATACATCCAGAGAATGGATGCTACATTTTCAGAGTTAATGTTTGTGTCTGTTGAGGACTGGACCGTATCCTGATCCTGACTGAAGAGCTCTGAAAATAACAATTATGCTTACCCCTGTGAGATGGTGAGCAGATGTGTCCATGTTTGTGTGGAATTAAATCAGGACACATGGGCCTTCTGACTGGGAAGACGTGCCTGCGACAGATATGATCTGTGTATACTGAGTGTGGGTAGAGGTGTGCGAAAAGGGGGGTTCACGTACCTTTTCAGACCCTACCGTCACTATTGTGCGTTTGATCACTGATACTCAGACTGCCTTCTCCAGAGTTGCCGACACCGAAGTGGGAGCCCCTCGTTCACAGGCCTTAGTATCGCAAGCTGCACCGAGAGTATCTGGGCTAAGCTGCTGAAAATGTAACAATATATCTGGCACAGATATTATGCAGATTAGACGTACCAGTGAGACAGTCTGAAACATGAGACAATGTAAGTAAAGTGTCACAGAATAAAACTGAATCTTGTCATTCTGGCACATATATATATATAATGCAGTACAGATGAACCAGAGTGTGGCCTACTGCTGGAGGTGTCCCCTTTTGGGCATAATACCCTGGTAAGGCCGGAGTAACAGAATAAAAACTGTTAACTTTCCCCTGGGCACATATATTATATACACATTGTAATGTGGTTCCATTAGCTGGTGCCTTTACACAAAATAAATCTTTGTGACACCTATGTAATGGAATGCAATCATACCAGAGGGTCTCTGACCCCTGAGGGTCCCCTCCTTCTTATGCATAATGAAATGGCAGAGGAAAATGTATAAAATAAATATCCATTTTCTTATATATGTACATAATCACAGTATAGTAGGAATTTACCAAGACTATATACTAGGTTATCCTCACAATAACCAACAATCTCCAGGCTCTGAGATAAATAGCTGTAGTCCTGTGCAATAGATAATTTACATTTACACTTGCTACAGGTATAGTATAACACAGCAGAACCAGAGGGTCCTTTGCTTGTTGTTGTTTTCTTTTCAGCCATAGTCTTAAATTAGCAGATAAATAAAGTAAGGTTCTATCTCTTTATAGTAGTCTGCTGGCTGAAGCAATAGAAAATAACCGAGTCTGTATACAAGGTATTCCTATAATTAACACCACTGTCCCCAACACAGAGTGTTACAGCACTGTATATGGAAAAGATAAACACATTAAGCCACTCTCAATCGTTTAACCATCTTATTAAATAGGATTAGTAGCAACGATACAAACAATACCAGCTAAGGAGAGGCAGAGTCGGGCAGCAGCGTGTCTCTGTTTCCAATATGGCCGCCGAACGCGCCATGAAGTTTGTAGGGGGTAGAGGAGAAGTTCCTCCTTCAATTCTTCCTGTTCCTGCTGCCTCCCTCGCCTATTGCCTGTAGCAATATGTCCGGCGCTGTGTGTCTGCACCATGCAAATTTTTTTTTTTTTTAAACTCTTTATTTATGAAAAAAAAAAACCAGAAGTTCCATATAGCAGATAATAACAGGGAAGAAAAACATTTGAACATAAGGGCCAGAACATGACAATTGAGAAACGGGAAGAAAGTCAGGCAAATGACATATTGTTACACAAATTCCTAAACATAAAAGGAAGCAGTAAGTTAACCCATAGAGAGGAAATAGGCTGACCCAGTCAAAGATTATGGAAGACTCAGCTGCCTTGGAACTCTAAATCGATGCTGCTTTTATTTTTTATTTTTTAGAGAGAGAAGTAGAGGAGAAAAAGAGGGGGAAGAGGGGGAGGGGTGGGGGGGGGGGAAGGACCTGGTAAGAGCTTCTGAAGAAACAGCCTTTTAAGTAACGGGCATATTTGCTTGATGAAAAGAATACCAGAAATTCCATACCTTTTTGAAATTGATAATTTTGTCGTGGAGAAGGCTGGTGATGTATTCCATAGAGGCCATGTACCACACACGAGAGATTACACTTTGGAGGCTGGGTGGATGAAGCGAGTAGCGGCACAAATGTGTTGAACAAGTCTATCTGCCTGTTTAGTTAGGCCTTCGACCCGGGAACATAACAGCATAACCATTGGGTCAGGTGAAACCTCAACCTCTAGGATTCTTGTCATTAGGTCAGCCACCTGGGACGACAAATTTGAAACTCTAGGGCATGTCCACCAAATGTGGTAGAATGAGCCCACCTCCCCACACCCTCTCCAGCATGAGTCAGAAGTGCCCGGATATATTATGTGGAGCTTTGAAGGCACTAGATACCATCTTGTATTTACTTTAAATGTGTTTTCTCGTATTGAGGTATTAATGGAGATTTTGGAGATTCTCACCCGTAGCCGGGACCATTACTTCTGATCCAGAGCTCTACCAGTATCCCGAAGCCATGCCACCTCAAACGATTCCGCAGTGTCAGTTTTTGGTTCCAGGAAATTATGATATATCAGAGATATTAGTCCTGAATATCCTGGCCTATACACACAGCTCCTCTCAAAGGGAGTGAGGGTACGTAGCTTGGTAGATCTACAGAGTGATTGAATAAAGCTTCGGATTTGAGTGTAAGCAAGATGTAAGGACGAAGAAAGGCCCTTTTTTTCTCTTAGATCCGGGAAAGTGCGGGGAGCAAAATCTCCCATAATGTGAGTAAACTGAGTGATACCAGCCTCTTGCCAGGGGCGCGATAATGACCCCATATTTCCTGCTGGAAAATCCGGGTGATGCCACAGTGGAGTAAGAGGAGAAGGAAATGAGGTGAGATCCCACTTTCTATGGAGCTTGTCCCATAGGTTGAGTGTGAACTGTATGGAGGGGTGCGAGTACACTGAGGCCGGCCTTTAAGCTCTAGGGAGCCAGGGGAGCAAATTCAGATTGTGATCTGGTGTATGTGCGTTCTCTAGATCGACCCATCTCTTGATCCCCGGAGCAGACTGCCAGGAAATGATATGACTAAGGTTAACTGCATGATAGTAGCGCTCAAAGAGCGGAAGTCCATATCCCCCTGACTGGGTGGGTTTAGCTAGGCAGGACCTTTTGAGTCTTGATTTTTTACCTTGCCAGATAAATGTACCGCATGAAGATTGCAGATTCGTTAGAAAGGTACCTGGGATTGGAATTGGTAAGGTCTAGAAAAGGTATAAGACTCTAGGCAGAACGTTCATTTTTATCAAACTAATCCTGCCAAACCAGGAGATAAACAGCGAGTCCCATCTGGCCAGGTCTCTTTTTATTGAATCAAATAAGGGGGTGTAGTTGGCGTGGAATAGCTGTTTGTATTCTTTCGTGATCTGAACCCCTAAATATCGTAGCGCCTTGGGGCTCCATTGGAAATCGAACGAAGATTCGAGAATATTTTTGGTGATGATAGGGACTTGGAGTGAAAGGGCTTCCGATTTAGAATTATTTATTTTATAGTTTGATAAAGATCCATATTCTTTAAGTTCTTTAAGAAGATTTGGGAGTGAAATGAGGGGGTTTGCGAGTGTTAATAGTACGTCATCAGCGAATAGGGAGATTTTGAAATGACGAGGACCAATTTGAATCCCTGATATGTCTGGGTTTCTTCTAATGGCGGCAGCTAAAGGTTCTATGCATAAAGCATATAAGAGGGGGGACAAGGGACACCCCTGTCTAGTGCCATTACCTAGTGAAAAAGCCTGGGATAGGAGCCCATTGGTCAATACCGATGAGGTGGTGCGGTGATATAGGGCCTGGATGGCCGAAAGAAAGGCCCCGTTTAAACCGAAATGACTTAACGTGCTGAACATGAAAGGCCACGAGAGTCTGTCAAAGGCCTTTTCGGCGTCTAATGCCAAAACCACTGACAGGATCTTATTCTGGTTAATATGGGCGATGATGTCTATGGTACGCCTAGTGTTGTCTAAAGCCTGCCTGGTGGGGACAAAACCTACTTGGTCTGGGAAGACTAGTGTTGGTAAATAGGCATTTAAACGATTTGCCAGAATTTTGGCAAAAAGTTTAACGTCAGAGTTGATTAGTGAAATGGGGCGGTAGCTGGGGCAACAGGTCGGATCCTTGTTAGGTTTAGGAATCACCACTATAGTGGAGCGCGTGGATTCCGCATGGAATTTACCCCCCGTCATAATGGAATTAAACAGATGCGTCAAATGAGGGACTAGTTCTTTGGAGAATGTTTTATAATAAAGCATCATAAAGCCATCAGGGCTGGGGGCTTTGGAGTTCTTCTGTGACTTTAGTGCAAAGATTACTTCTTCGTTGGAGATAGCCTCGTTAAGAGTAGAAGCCTGGCGGGAGGATAGGGAAGGAAGAGAACAATTATCTAAGTAGGTATTGATGGCTTGAGGGGGGGCTTTAAATGAAGTTTGGTCCTTATGAAGGTTATACAGATTTTCATAATATTTGTGGAATGTTTCATTTATTGTCCTAGGATCGTAAGATAGGTCCCCTTTTTTGTTTCTGATAGAATTGATTATTTGGGAGCGCCGTTTGGCTCTCAGTCTCCTGGCCAAAAGCGAATCGGCTGTGTTGCCTTTTTCAAAAAATGTTTGGTTAAGCCATCTAAGCTGGCGTTCTGTTCTCTCTGCGAGAATTGACTGAATTTCGCCCCTAGTCTTTTGGATTTCTTTCAAAACTGAATGGGAGTTAGACTCCTTATGTGTTGTTTCTAAATTTTTAAGTTGAAGAGTTAGTTTATCAAGCGTTGCGTTACGTTCTTTTTTTCTGCGGGAGGCAAACTGAATGATGTCCCCCGAAAATGACTGCCTTGTGGGCTTCCCATATCGTGGAGATCTGAATCTCTGGGTCTGAATTGTTCTCAAAGTATTTTGTGATAGAATCAGATATGAGATCTTTAAACCCAGGGAGTTTAAGAAGAGTCTCGTTCAATTTCCAGGAGGTTCTGCCCTGAGGGTTCTGAAAAAGGTCAACCGTTAACAATATTATAGAGTGGTCGGACCACGTATTGGGAACTATATCAGCCCTAGTTATATGTTGGAAGATGTTTGAGCAGCCCATAAACATGTCAATCCGGGAGTAGGTTTGGTGGGGAAAGGAGTAGAATGTGTAGTCCCTTGAAGAGGGATATAACGCTCGCCAGATATCAAATAGGCCGGCCTCAGTCACTTGTTTTTGCAGATGTTTTGTATGTGAAGATGGGGGGGAGGTGTGCCTAGAAGCGGATCTGTCTAGGAGGGGAGACATAACAGTGTTAAAGTCACCCCCGAGTAAAAGCAGACCCTTACGGAAATGGTGTAGTTCCGAGAAAAAGTGTGTGAAAAAAGCTGTCTGACCTGTATTTGGCGCGTAAACGTTGGCAAAGGTTATATCTAGATGACCAATTTTTCCCGACAGGAAGAGAAACCGGCCTTCAGGGTCGTCCTTAACTGCTGACACGACAAACGGAACTGAACTGCGGAGAAGAATGGCAACACCATTCCTCTTTGTTGAATGAGAGGAATAGTAGGCATCAGGATATCCTCTTGAGGACAGGGAAGGATGGCCACCCACTTTGAAATGAGTCTCCTGCAAAAAAATTATATCACCATTAAGTTTTCGTAACGTATGGAATAGCATAGAGCACTTTTGAGGTGTGTTTAACCCTTTAACATTAAGGGAGAGTGTTGTAAGAGTCATGATCGGTATTCTTAGGAGAAACACAAAGAATAAAGATGTTATCCCTCGAACTGGAGTACCAGGGGGGAGGGGTTGGGGGGAGGGGAGCAGGGAGTGGGAAGGGAAGGGAAAGAAGAGTAAAGGAAGGAGGAGTTATGAAAGAAGAAAGGCAAGGGTGTAGGTTCAGACCTCAATAGCAGAGGAGAGACCTACTAGGACAGTGCCTAAAAAGCTATATTAACTTAAAAAACAAGGCAAAGTTTGCCTATTCAATTATCAGAGCCAAGGCACAGAGTATGGGAGTGCGTGTAAAATATAAACTATCAGATAAACTGCTAAGAAAATCCCAAGGTATGCGGGTGCGTGGCTAGGAGGACAGGATACGTCCCCCGCCCGTACATAAATAACATAATAAGGTTAAACCGAAGCTAAACTTGTAACCAGAGACAACAATATCTACGGTAATTATGAGAGCAACATGAAAATATTGACATTTGTTAGAAGAATAAAAGAAGATACAAACAGAGCAAGTAAAGGCACAATATTACTACACGTCTCCTCTAACAGAGACATAGATTTACAAATCAAGGAGGTTGTTGCGAGGAGCTCTGGGCATCGCCACCCACGATCCTGTCAAGACGGAAGAGATGGAGCCTGCAGAGTAAGTCTTTTCCTTCGTTCGGTGTTCGGATTGACTCTTGACGGCCCTCGACTTCAATATTCAAACGAAAAGGGAAACCCCTGCGGTATTTGTATCCGTTTTCTCTAAGGATGCTGGTAACCTCCCTGAGGTCGCGTCTCTTGGCTATCGTTGAAGGGGCAAGATCTTGAAAAACTTGGATACAGGACCCTTCGTAAAGAGTATAAGAAGAATTCCGAACCGCTTTGGTAATAAGTTCCTTGGTCTTAAAGCATAGTAGTCTCAATATCACATCACGAGGGGGTTCGGAATCTTTCGGGCGTGGTCTCAAGGCCCTATGAACCCGTTCGATCTGCATTGGGTGATTGGATAAGGCAGAGTCCAGAGAAGAGAAGAACCTACTCACATAGTCCTCCAGATCCGTAGGTTCCACTGATTCGGGGATGTTGCCTAATCTGAGATTATTGCGACGTTCCCTGTTCTCAACATCTTCCAGCTTGTCCCTCATGAAATCGTTGTCCTTTAGCAGGAAGTCTATATCTTTTGAGGCTACATTTTGGAATGTAAGTGACGACTCCATCTTGTTTTCCAGAACCGAGGTTCTTTTGGAGATTGCGACCATTTCTGTTTTGAGATCGCCTATAGAAGATCAACGGAAAAGGCGTTAGTGCGCTCCACGATTAAATTTCGTAATTCAGCAAAGTCCGCCTTGGTTGAGGGAGAAGCAGTGGTAGGAGGGTCTCGGTCGCTCTGGGACTCCGAGGGTGAGTTAGGAGAAGATGAAGTATGTGCTTTGTCCTGACGGGAGAAGTGCTGAGTTATCTCAACTGGTGCGCCTTTGCGGCCTTTACCCGTAGATTTATTCATGTTAAGTGCAGAATCTCTGGGAAACCGTTTGCTAATGTTGAGTATGAGACAGACAGGCGGGGAACAAACCCATGTGGGTTAAGTGGACATAGTAAGTTGTGGGACAGATAAGAAGAGGGGTAGTATCTACCCTAGTGTCCTGCTGTTAGTTTTCTCTCTGGATGGTCTGGTGACTCTAATATGACTCCAGGAGAGCCTACCAACAAATTTTACTGTGAGGCTGGAGTGTGATGGTCTTCTATGTGGTGACTTGCAGTATACAGCAGTTGAGAGGGATCAAAGACTCCTCTATGGTGTCCCACACCTGACTTAGAGACCCAACAAGAGGTGGGTACGGCTGAGACCACCAGTGTTTGGGGGACTCCTACTACAGCAGTTTAGAAAGCATGTAGGGAGACTAAACAGCGGGGGGGGTCAGAAACACCAGGCGCTCACCCGGATACAGCATAGGGCAAGCGGGCCCCTAGAACAGAGGAGGCCAGTGGGCTTGTAGCACAGAAAAAATGACAGGCTGTTGGAGCAGGCAAGCGAGTCACCACAAGGGGGAGTACGTCCGTCGCTTCTCACTCCTCTCTGAGTTCCTCCTCCTTCCCAGCAGGCACCTCTTCCTGTTGAGTTCCGGAAGTGAAGGGGGCAATGGTGGCCGCGACTTCCGGATCAGCGTGGCAGGGACCCCGAGTGGGGATTCGTCGCCAGGTGCTTCACAGGACGTGAGCCGGGAAGCCCTCAGGAGCAGCACTCCAGACCGACAGCATCGCCGGAGCCGGGCTGAGGCCGCTGGGGACAGCGCTGGACAGGGGACGCTGCTGTGTCCACCCACTGCTCGTTTCAAGGGGGAGACGCTGGGTGGACCTGCCGGCAAGAGGGGGCAGACGAGGGGGAGCATTACAGCATCCTTCCGTCCATCCTAGAGGTCCGCTGCGGCTGCAGTCGGCGACACTCGCTATATAGGGGCAGTGCTGCTTTTTAAAACTGCCACTGCTGTCCCCCTAAAAACAATAGTTCTGGCAGACCTTTAATAAAGGAACTGGTCTCCTCTTTGCTCATTTCTAGGGTTTTGTCGGCAGAGGTGCTAGTTAAGTGAGCCCAGGGCTTCTCTTACCTGCGCTGGGACCCAGAGTGAGCAGAGCTGTGTCCTACTCACTCTCCTGGGTCTTTGGATCGAGTCCCGCGCTGCACCTGAAAGGGAATTAAAATAAAAACATGAAAAGCCTAAAGACTAATACAAGTATAGGCAGGAGCCTATACCAAAGTGACCTATCTCCTAGGCACTTACAAAAAACTGAGGTCTGAGCTGGAGAGGAGGGGCATAGTAGAGGAGGAGGGACAGAAACAAACAAGTTTATAAGTGCCTAAACTCCCAGTCCACCTACTATACCCCAATGTCTCGCAGTGTCCCCCAATGGAAGGGAAGAGAAATTGTCATGCTTCAAAAATTTCATGTCATGCTTACTTTTATATTTTTTTGGGGTATCGGATTCTCCAGATTTCCAAGACTATTCTGGCTATAAAGAATATGTGATTACATCATACTTTACATGTAAGTACCTTTTGGTCTTTGCTGCAAATGCAATGCTTGAAGTAAATGAACAGCAAGTAAACCTTTGTTTTTTTCAAATTTGTGTATTACATGAAACAGAAAACATAAAAACGTGAAAATCAAAAGCACATGTGAAAGTATCCATCTGAAAAAGTACTATTTTGATCTGCAGTCATGCTTCCACCCTGGGCCAACATTTTTCGTAGTGTTGACTTTTTTTTTTGCTATGGTTTACCTGTTAGGGGCAGCAGAGGGTGGATGGGCAACAGAGGGTTGAGGGATATGATATGGCAGTGAGGCAGGAGATGGCCGTGTTCCCGGATGGTAAACTTGGGGTGGATAATGAGGGTAAACTTGGGATAGATGATGAAGGTAAACTTGGGGAGGAAAATGAGGGTGAACTTGGGGACAATAATGAGGGTAAACTTGGGGAGGAAAATAAGGGTAAACTTGGGGCATAGAGGCATGAGGGGAGAAATGTTGCGTAGGAGCAAGATGGGACAAATGTTGCATAGGGGAAGGAGTGGAAACATGTGTAATAGGGGAAGAAGTGGTACCAGGTTGCATAGGGGCAGGAGGGGAAATATGTGGCATAGGGGCAGGAGGGTAACTGGGCAACAAGGTTGGTTATATGGGTCATGGTCAAGGTAGTGTTTATGTTTTTGGAAGGTTTGAAGGATAAGTGTAGGATTGTGTTCAATTTATCGGTGTTTGCTTCCAATTTTTAATTTGTGGCATACATAATAAAATTGTTGAAGGTTTGAAGGCTGACCACATATCTCTTGCTTCCTCATACAATATCTTTAACATCATGGGTGTCCTTCACAGTGGCATTATCTTCATCCTTGGTATCTCCATCTCCAGATACCATAGTGATTGAAAAACAAATAAATATAAGCATCTATGTTTGAGTCCATAGCATCTATGTTTTTGCATCATATTATTACATAGCAAACTTTTTTCTTTTTTTTAAAAAAGAATGGTTTTGGAAGTCTGTGTGTATATGTAAAGTCATGTTTTGCAAAAAGAACTGATTGTACCATTAAAAAAAACAGCATATCTTTGGCTTGATGAGAATTTTAGCTGGGCATCCTTTTTAAATCTCTAAGTGATCTACTCTGAAAATATTCAGTAATCTTGAAGACTATGGTTAGAATCAACAATAACCTGGCTAGATTGCAGTATAAATCCAAATGATTTTGGAGTTTTATTTTCATTGAAATTGACAAGTGCTAAAAATACAAGTATATATTAAAAAAAAATCCATATTTCTATCATGGTTGGGTGCGCTTATATTACTTTCAACAAAATATTAGTCATTTGAGTTCTTTATGCATGTACTGTGATCTGAAATTTATCTCTGGAGAATAATGGTGTGGTTAAGCTGGGGACGATGTCCATGTGGCCCACACCCTGCACCAAATAAACATGGCTAATGCCTTGGTCTCCAGGTCTCTGAGATCTAAGGACACCATGGGATCACTGCCTGTGCCCCTAGCATGGTCCCTTAATTTGTCCTTGAGGTGACACTTAGGGCTAGATTTACTAAGCTGCGGGTTTGAAAAAGTGGGGATGTTGCCTATAGCAACCAATCAGATTCTAGCTTTCATTTATTTAGTACCTTCTACAAAATGACAGCTAGAATCTGATTGGTTGCTATAGGCAACATCCCAACTTTTTCAAACCCGCAGCTTAGTAAATCTAGCCCTTAAAGTCTTTCCACCTGTGTGAAATGTTCAAAGTTAAGAATGTTGCAATGTATACTGTCCAAAATAAGTTTCAAAGACATGTGCAGAGATGCATATAGATAGGAATGTCCTATGTGCCCTAATGGACACATACTAATAACCCAGCCATAAATCTTTTTTTAAGACCTAAAAAAGGTGGCTACGTAGGATTGATAGTGTACAAGTTTTTTAATGTATTAAAGATGTTGGTCTTCCATACCGTGAACAATGTTTTTATATTTTGCCAAATTTTAGAAGAGCTGTAGGTAATCAGAGCATAATATAATATTTTCGACCCACACAGCGATCTCCTCCTATATCCAATGTTTCACTGGGGCAGAGAGCTGCTGGCTGGTAGTGTTCAGCTTCTCCAACTCCAGCTCTTCCAGCACTTCAACCTCTCTGGCATAGATATTGATCTGCCTCCGCTTAGAGGTGGAGGATCCTGATCCTTGGCTTAGCCCAGGTTGCCATGGCTCAAATATCACCAAACAATCCTAAACAAGCCAGTAATTACTAAAAAGCATTTAATTGTATATACACTGTACTATATGTCCCACATATGTCCTTGTACTTACCACTTGAATTATATGTAGGCCACACAGACAGAGATAATAATTAGGAATCTGTAGATTTAAGAAGTAGAAGCTGTAGTATCTGTATCGCATTTCCACTACCAATACGTATCCATACTCAGCCACTATGCAATACAAAGACCAGACTAAAGAACACCATGGATAAGCACTGCAACTTTAATTACTAACATATTGATTCTACCTGTAAAAAAGCCCAGAACTGTTTGGATAAATTGCTTTTAGGAAGGTAGATATAATATGGACAATATATATAGAAGGTGTGCATGACCGATTATTTTGAATGATCACAGTAACTTAAATCAACTGGCTACGTGATTTATATCACCAGAATGTATGCAAAGTAGAAAGTCACAAGAAAATTCAGTCAGTAACATAATTATGCTTTTCAGACATTGTATCAGAAAGTTTCACAAAGCCATACGATAGATGGAGTATGTGGTTTGAGCCAAGAATTTTGCTCTGATGAAGTTGTTTGTTACAAAGAAATGCGTAAGACAGGTTATGTCTTACTCTGATTGATACTCATATGCTAATTTTATGAACGGATAGTTCACTAGTTTATTGAAGCTGGAATCATTTACCTGAAAACCTCTAAAGGGTATCATATTGGAGACCAGCGAGTATTATTCCTGCCGCAGAAGGTATTGAGTATACCATCTCAAGACTATAACACTGGCGGATAGACATTTGTAAGGATGATTCGTGGTGCACTCATATCCTTATAGGAACCTGAATTCAGGCCATTTATTACCGGAGAAGGACTTTGGCTGTAACAACTGTTTTTACATATCAATGAAGCAAGAAGCAGCGTTCGGGTGACATACCATCTATGCCAGTATCTGGTAAGCAAACGCTCCCTTTACGGACTGTTTTTTCCTCCGTATCTATTTGCTGATGAGTAGACTTTCTGTCGAGTAAGATTATATTAACAACAAACATTAAAGTGCACTGAAAATATAAGCATCGGGCGGAAGATTATATAGCCCAGGTGCTGGAGATTTGAAGTGATTTCCATACTGACACATCTGGAATTGTGCCTCTCCGTATATCAATATCTTACTGAGTCTGAAATCCCACGTCTTCATAAGGACATACTGATGCGGTTTTTGTCTAGAGGTTTTATGTGATCAACCACATTTTGATACAGTTTATTCCATCCTGATTCCGGAGGAGCTGATTTAATTGGATCCAAGTTTTTCAAAAGTTTTTCATATATAGGCGCACCTATTCTTTCTTAGTACTCCTCGTTAGATGGTTATATATGTATATGCATATTGAGTATTGGTCATTTTTATGATGTTTTATGCTCTTTGTTTTAATTAAAATTGTTTTATATATCCACACTGCATTACCAGTTTTTTGGATTAGCTGCAGAACCCCTGCAATTTGTTTGTTATTTATTGTTTAGTCTACGGGGACGCATAACCCGTGCAGTGGCTCTCTTGTTTATCCCCATAATTTTGCACCAAAAAGATATCTTATTGTATTTCGATTTATTCTGAAGACTAGAATCATAAATAAACAGAGCAATGGCTCAATCTGCAACTGTTTCTATCACAACCCCTGTTCCTAAACCTGACAGATAGTCTTGCACGAGGTATAAATTATATTTTAATGATCTTTAAACCCTATTTCAGTATTGTTTAAAGGACTAATGGGTAATTACAATTGACAGTTTCTTGTGGTAGTTTGGATAAATTGTATTCCAATAATTTCAATCTACCTGTGGTTATAAAACACTAAAACAAGTGTTGAAGCCCACTAGGTAACCCTGGTATATAGGTTCTTAGATCACACAGGCAAGGATAGATAGAATATACAAATGTATGTTTATTACAGAAATGCAGAAAACACAACTATAAAGTAATAACTTACCAGTAATAAAATATCACTGAAGCAACACCCAGATTGTTACCAGATCTCACAGTAGTCCCCACAGTATCCCAGAGACAACAATATAGGAATCGCTATATGTAACACTAAAATCAAATTGTTGTGGGAGACATATAAATATGTTGTGTTGTGGGAGATACAAAGATATACCAGTATTGTAGAAGTCCATCATTGTTCTGGCCAAGTTGTAGAAAATAGGTAAAATAAAAACTTTACCCAGTTCACTATATAGTAATAGGAACACTTATTTGCCCAAGCTATAGTTTGGAGATAAGTACCCATGCAGTTACTATGGTTATCCAACATCAATACACCAGAAATTAGAGTACCTAGAGTCTGGTCAAGCTGTTATTCCTTATTCTTTTAATGGTACACAGAGTCTATTATACTAAGAGGTGTGACAACGCCTGGCCAAGCTATTTTTCCAGAAACAAATGGTCATGAGGCAAATGTCTTTACAACAGAGCATTTGTGCCTGCTGAATCTTTCTGATGTTGACTGGCCATTGCTGGTCTTGTACACTGCCAGTGTATGGTCACCTGACCAAGTTGTAGATATGTTCCGAGTGTCTTAATGATCCTGGATGCCTGGCTGAAGCTCTCTTTACCGATGTGGTGGGGGGTCTCGAACCTAGTCTTCCTATTCCTGTAGGCTCACTATATGAACAGACCCATGAGCAACTTCCAATGGAGTGAAGAATACTGGAGCAGAGTGCAATCTAGATGCAGGATCCAAAGCAGGTACCACATATGAGCTGGTAAGGGTCATAACTCTAACCCAAAGCTCAGTTGGCCAGTTCAAACTGGTTTATGCAGTACTTAATCCCAATTGATGAAGAGAGACACCCTCTTTTAACCCATTCCTAGACTTTGTGATGTGGAAGGGGTTTCATATGCTTCAGACTTCTTTTTCTCATGGTAAGAGGGGTGGTTGGCCAAGAAAAGTTCAGTAGCCTTTTTATAATCTGACCACTACACGTGCTTCCCACATGACTTCAAGAACTTGAAGTTGTAATCTACATCTTTCCAGACAGGGAATTAATAAAAGTATTTACATGCGAAAATAGCAAGGTTAATAAAGTCTATCTGAGTTCAGTAGTAGTCATTATTCTACAAGAGAAATTAAAACTCTGAAATTCAATGTAAATGACTGCACTGAACAGACTGACTACTATATGCAGTGCTTAGTTAAAGCAATGCAATATGCAGAGCTCAGTGGAAGATTCAAGGTTAATGACTGAGAGATTTGGAGAGTATAGAGGCTTCAGCTACCATAAAATGGGAATAGAACTGACAATATTCAGTTTTTATAAAGATATGGAATTATTCTAAGTCTGCTATGGGTGTTTTTTTATTGTATGTAAATTAGGGCCAAGTCACTATGGTTAGACAGATATATATTTTGGAAATACATATAATTTCAAAATTGGAAGGATTATTATGCTTATTTCTAGTGGTAAATTTATAAAATGCATGTCCATTAACACTTTCTAATATATCTGTGATTGGGCTCCTTTGTTTCTCATCACACTCAATGGTAAAAAATTAAAAATGTGTACAGAATCCTTGCTTTGTTCCTGACCACAATTATTGTTATTCTCCAGTGTGTATATGTACTGAAAATTGAGCATTAAACCGGACTGTGCCTTTTAAACCATCCTTGCTACTACCATCTAGCAAAGCTCTGTCTTTGACTCTGATTACAGTTACAGATCATTCCCTGGCAATTCTTTGTATCAGACCTTTGGCAGTGATCCTGATCATGGCCGAGATACCTTTAGATATCTAACTATTGCTCCTAACAAACTACAGTTCCTACTGTGTGCTAAGACATGGGCAGTGCCTTATTATCATTATAAAAAGTTCAGGCCATAGTTGCTGAAATTCTCCAAACTATTTCCAGGAGACATGCTTGTACATAGAGTTGGTGTTTTTTCTGCTTAATATAGGTATTAACCATTGTGTAGCCACCAGCCAATGGGGTCCATTGCTAAGAATACGAACTGTGCAAATAATCTACAACAATCATTACACAAACCAAGCTTATTCTTATAAACTGTCACTGTGATTTGTTCTTAAAAACATACCTAATTTTTCATGGCATTAGTACTTTAAATAGAGTGAATTTTACATAAATTGATAAATCTATTATATATCACTCTGATTTGTCTGCAAATCTTGTGGTCAGAATAAAGAGACCACGATACATCCCAACAATGCCAGAAAGTAATGATGCAGCACCCCCCATCACTTTAGTAACTGCTAAGAAATTTGTGAATTTAACAGATATCCAATGTGTATCTCCCCTTTATTAGGACAACATAATGGTAAGTAGGCAATAACATACATAACCTATAGAGCAGCAATGCTTTTTTGCTGTTTATGACCACAAGGTGGAGTTATCTGCAATACAAAACTGAAGTGTAAAACTAACACAAAAGTTGATATATACACAGGGCCGGATTAACCATAGGGCTAACTGGGCTACAGCCCAGGGGCCTATGGCATCCAGGGGGCCCTTGAAAGTGCTCAGCAGCAGTATTGATCGGTCGGGGGCGGTGGCGCCCCAAGCGCCCCCAGCCCGATCAGTGCTGCTGCTGAGCACTTTCACTGCAGTACTTCCCCGGCGCGCTGTATTCTCCTTACTAAGGAGATCTTGTGAGTCTCACTCTCACGAGATCTCCTCAGTAAAGAGCGTACAGCGCGCCGGAGAAGGAGGTAAGTGCCGGGGGGGGGGCGGGCAGTTTGGATCACGGGGGGGGCCCTCACAGGGGAATGGAGGCCCCCTTAGCCCAGGGGCCTCCATTCCCTTAATCCGGCACTGTATATACACATACTGTTTTCATGCTAACTTGAGTGTATATACAAATATTTAAATGGAGACACTATGGGGCATATTCAATTGACGGCGGGATCGCCGAAAATCCCGCGCTCTAAAAATATTACCGTTAATACGGTAATATCTTGCTGGATTTTAGCTCGCAGCTCAGCGAGTAAATTACCGTATTAACGGTTTTTACACGCGGGATTACCGTATTAACGGTAATATTTTTCGAGCGTAGCATTTTCGGCGATCCCGCCGTCAATTGAATACCCCCTTATGTCTTGATTTATATTTTAGAAGATAGATGAATCTGTGTGTAGTTGGGTGTGAGTTTTGGAAAGAAAAATTGTCCCAAAATATATGCTGGATTGACCTTTGGAATCATTAAAACAAGATTTTGCTTTCTAAAATAAAAGTGGAGGAGATTGTAGGCATATTCATTTTCTAGACCAGCACAGAGATGTTTTAGATGTGCAAAGGACGCTTTTTTCTTTGTGAACCCTAATGTGTCTAAAACAGTTTAAATAAGCGAGATTGACAAATTTGGTTTCTATTTAATTTGAGTACCATAAATATGCTGTTTTCCCCTTTTCTCCATATTAATTTGTATTCATTTATAATAGTATTGAATATTTCTGAGACATCTACATGATACTATCATCATAGTTCACAACTGTGAACACTTGAAAGTTAGATACAATTTTAATCTCTTAATATATATAAATATTCTCTAAATTTTGCATTACTTACTTTCCTAGCCTCTAATTTCTTGCATGCAACCGTGATATCTTTTTCTTTTTAGTTGGTTGATTTTTAAAAATAGAAATCATAGGGTGTGACAGCTCTACCAAGAATGTTTCAACTCATTCATTAATCTTCCTGACTTCACTAAGTTAATTCAAAACAAATGTAATATAGGAAAAGAAGTAGATATAACAGAACACTATTTCTTGCATACTATGTATGTATTGCATAGTATAAAAAATAAAATACTTAGAAAGCTAGATCAAAAGAAGCCAACGCAGCACACATTGATATTATTATCATTATCATTTATTTGTTAGGCACCACAAGGTATCCGCAGCGCCGCACACAGTACTAACAGTAGACTAAATTTTCCCGTCTGCTTTAGCCCAATGTCAATTTTTTGCCAAGGCATTTACTAATGCAGTATAACAATAAAAATGCAAAAGATGCACACACACACACACACACATACATACACACACAAACACACTTCTCCCCAAATATTATTCTTGGATGTGGAAATTGGGCTTCAAACATCAGGCACAGTGAAGGATGATAATAAAGGTGTTTTGGCTTGTAGCTTCCGGCCCAGGATAATGAGAAAGCTTCTACATTCCAAACTTAAGATCAGGTGGTAAATGTATCAAACTGCGCATTCTGCAAGTATGCTTTGCAGGGCAGGTTTAAAACATTAATGTCTTTACAGGGAAGTTTTACCTGTAAAGATATTGCCTTTTTAAATCTGCCCTGCAAAGCCGAAAAATATCCGCGGCTTGCAGAATGTGCAGATTGATACATTTACCCCCACCCCCCTAAAGTGAATATATGACCTTGACAAAAGATAAAGTGAACTTGAAGTTAGGGGATTACTGTACATTTCAATGATCCTGGATAGGTTTTGTAGCTATTGTAATTATTTATGTAATGAGTATATGGTGTACCAAAAATATAAGTGTTCTAGAGTGCTTATTAAAGAATTGCAAATGTTTCAGTGGGTTATCAGGCATGGAACAAGTTTGTGTGGAGTGTGGGTCTGTTAATGGCAATATTGAAAGTGCTCATCAGTTACTAGAACCGCTTCACGAGCTCTTCGCCTATAGCAGCCTCCTTTTCAAAGAACGTGATGTGTTTCACAGTACTTTGTTGCCCCCAGGTTTTATATTCATAGTAGTAGTAGATTATGATGATAATGCTGCTGATGGTGTGAATAGAGCATGGAAGGAGGTAGCAAGCAACCATGAGGATATCAGGGTGGTCCAAACACAAACTGAGCGCAGCACAATCTGAATACAGTCATAGGTCAGGGTAGGCAGAGGTCAATGCAAATTCATTAAAAAGGTAAAGGTCAGGGCAGTTAGAGGTTAATGCAAATTTGTTAAACAGGCCAAGGGTAGGGCAGGCAGAGGTTAAGGCAAATACTTTAAGGCAAGGTCAGGGCAAGGAGTTTATATAAAATATTCAACACTGAAGAATTAAATGTTACATTTTATTAGTTGTATAAACTATTACTGGTTTATTTGGTTAAATAGTATTTTTTTGTTCTATAATAAGTCAACCGCCTTAATCACTATTACACTGATATTTGATCATATAATTTTGAATATGTAAAAGTACAAGGAGTTCCTTATTTTTACATGATTTTTCCAGTAAAACAAATTGTGTGTAAATTGCAAGACTGAAATTGGGAACCAGGGGAATAAATATAGCAGACTGTAGTTAGTGATCATTGATATTGGTAAAATTGCTTCATATCACTAGACTCTGTGTGAATATATAGGGGTTGTACTGAGCAGAACTGGAACATCTGACAGATGTTAGATGCACATGGCTATAGGGTGCTTCTAATGATGACATAATATGAATGTGAATCATCACCTCTTCACTTGCCACTTTAGCTGGGGTCTCAGTAATCATATACAACCACTTTAGATGTGTAATAGCTTTTTCTCACTGCTGTCAATTGCTATAATGGAAACATATGGTAAACAAATTAAAACTTTTCAACGATAATTAAATGAATGACATTACAAAATCAAGGTACATAACATGATGTTCATATATACCACAACATATTCCTTCATTTGATTTCATAAATCATTTAATATCCTGCTGGAGTTAACTAACTGCCTCTGTACAGTGTTGCAGACCATCCTGTAAAATGTCCTTAGTGTAGTTTGCTCCTTTGCAAAAAAGTTGAATTGTAGGTGTTTAGATCAGCCATTAAAGAATACCTTTGCATTTACTAAAAACAAAACTTTTGCACTTTCATTTAATTAAAACAAAACTTAAAACAGAAAGAGTATCTAGAAATTCTTCATAATTGTATTTATTCTTAAAACATTAATTTAATTTTTGCATGTGGATGGCCGTTAGAGATTGTTGCACTTTAGATCAGCTCTGTGCCCTACCAACCACATAATCATCTTCTCACAAATATGAAGCAGCTAAAAGTTGGGTTGGGTTGGGTATGATATGACGACGGTGAATCTCTGTCGACATATTTAAAATGTTGACATTGTGACTATCAACAGTAGTAATGGACTGTCAACAGTAGTAATGTCGACAGTCTAATTATAATCTGGGCCTTTCAGTTCTGACAGCGTGACTTTCCCACATTGTCAGAGCTGAAAAATACAGGTTATAAATAGATCTAGTAATAAATAAATAGACTTGTTATTTTTTCATTGTGCAATGGGAGCTCCTGCATTCAGGAACTAGTGTACGTCATTTGTAATGTTTTTTTTTTACTTTGACAAGCATGTTCCAGTGGATTATTTTGGTTTATCAAGCTTGAAGAACAGAAGATTTTTTTTTCTAAACTGGTATTAATTTTACTAGGTATCGTTTGCCTGGACAACCATAGACCATTGGAATAATTCTGATAGGTACTTTTTTTGAGACAACCACAAACCATTAGAATAATGTTAACAGATACTGTTTTTTGGGACAACCACGGACCATTGGAATAATTTGAATAGGTATTTTTTGGGAGGACAATCACTGACCATTGAAATGATTACAGATGAAGAACCAGGAATTTTGAGAGTATTACTGTTTTTTTGTTTTTTTTTCTCCAATAAAATTATTTAGGAAAAGAAGTGTGCGGTTTATTTAAATTTTGTTCTGGTGCACAAGCCAAAATAGGCATTGGGTACTAGGGCATGGTGGCACTTGTGGTTTCCCAAGTACCAGTGTGCCCTGTAGCCATGAGTATGCTGGTGCTTGAAGTACTACAATCACCTGCATTCCCAAACTGGTACTGGCAGTCTGGGCTTGTTGAGACCTATAGTGCACCAACACAAAATGGAGTCTTTATTATAAAAATATATTTTATTATACCACACCCACCACCCAGGGGTGTGGGAAGAGCACTAGTTCAGGCACCCCATCCCCCTAGGGAATCCAGAACCATGCTGAGCAGTCTGAGGCTGGTTGTCATTATGACAGGGGGACCCCATGCTGCTTCTATAGGGCCACCAGCCTTTGCTGGCACAGACTAGTGCTGGTTCCAGTAAAATTAGGGGGACCCCACGCTTTTGTCCCTCCAGGTTTTGCAAGTACCAGTCTAGGCTGGCAGCACTAGGGATAATCTGTTTGGGGGGAGAGGGGGCATGCTGGTTATTTATTTAATTACTGGATTGTGCCAGTGGGTCTGCTGGCTGTATGGTGTCAACGGGTCCAGCAGTATATATACAAAAGGTATTAGGAGTAATGGACTGCGCTTTTAACAGTTGCTGCTATCAACCTATGAAAAGAGCCAAACAATCCTTCTCATACACATACAAGACTTGATAGAAAATCAAAAGTGTCCAGCGTCACTGCCTGTATTCACATACAAAAAACAAAATTCCATAAACATATTCTATGTAATTCCTCTATTATTAATAAAAAAAGCAGTAATGCATATACAAAGAAATATACTTAGAAAAATTGTACTTATAATTGGTTGAAAGATGGATCTCTATATCTCTGCCTTAAGATCTTCTCCTCCATGTGAAGTACATAATGATATAACATGTGAAAAAAAGTTAAAAATACAACATAGTGTGATATTGTTTGAACCATATAATCATACACATGTGAGAAAAATGTGTTGATAAAATAATAATTGTTGTTGTGGATCGATCCAGTATCACTCCTTTAGAAATCCACTTGCTGGACAATCAATTTGAAAGTTGCCTTCAGTGATAAAATGAGTGTAAGTAGAAAGTAGATTTGTCCTTCACCATACAAATCCCATTATGTGATAACAGTTTCTAGAAGAAAAATAATGACAGACGTTGTATCAGAATACTTAATGTCTTTTCTCTCCCTGGGCCTACCAGCAGCACTAGGCTTAATGTGATTGGGGGAGAGGGATTGGGGATAATGTTTGTTTTTTCTAATATTAACTATTTTGCGCCAGACCCATGGCTGTAATGCTGGCATTGCCCTTTGAATGTCAACAATGTGACTGCCGACATTACTACTGTCAACAGTCACAATATCAACATTTTAAACATGTCGACAGAAGGAATATGTTGACAATCTGACTGTCAACAGGCTCACCATCACCTATATGACTACATCTCCAAAATATTTTTGAAGGCAATGGGATATTGCAGAGCAATACTGATGACATGTCATCACACCAAGAACAGATTGCTTAGAAGATCTACAGGTCTCCTGGAATACCAGTACTTTAAATTGCCATCTCTGTAGTTATTTTGGTGATCTCTGCATCCTCCTTGGATACAGCAGTTTCCACAACAAATTCTGTGAACATGGAGAACAATTGTCTTGGCTCTGTGTCCAGCAGTAAGCATGTTACCAATCAAATATCCTGGCCACATAGCTCCTTCAAGCTGTTAGATGGCCACCAGTTCAGTTAATAAATTTGGTGAAGAACAGACAGTTTTGTCAGCAGCTGAATGTCTTAAAATGTCTACATTTTTCATGTTTCCACATTATACTCTTTCTCCTTATTCAAACTATACACACAAATGGTTGCTTATTTCTTCCCTGCAGTAACGACATACACTTTGCCAATAACCAGCTACTACCTTATATTTAAATTATTTCCCATACTTCTTAGACTGTAAGCTCATTTAGACAGGACAATCTTTACATTCTGCTTCATATCATTGCAAATAATTTGTATTGGTATAACCTAAATGTACAGTGTTACATAACATGTGGGTACTTTAAAAATGAATAATAATATATGTATATTGAGTATAGTCCCTAAAAAAGCAAACTTCATGTATGCATTATTTCATGAAGTATTTTCTATGTAGGAAAAAGTGATACTTGTTTGTAGATGCTGCTTATGTGGCAACCTTCATTATATGATTTCATGCTTTACTGATGGAAAATTAGGCCCTTGTGTATTAAAAAAAGAATAGATGATAGCTATAGAATCATGATGTGATTGCCTTAGGACATTCTGTTGACAGCTAGAAATATATACAGACAAAGCAATGTCACTGGATGCTAATGTGTGCTACTGAACATGATGAGTACAATAAATTCTCAGAAATAAAGAAAAATTCAAAACCATTTATTTGAGGGTTACTAGTAGGTAGCATTGTCAAAGAGCAAAACATTAAAACAAAATCGATTAAATGTGAAACTATATTCCAGTGTAATGTAAATTTTCTTTTTTTATAGCATATAATATGTTTCACACGATAATTTAGACTACAAACAACAGAGCTATGAATGTCAAATTAACAATAAGGATTTACGAACTGCAAAAAGTCAAGTGCTGTTTCACAATGTCACATATATGTTTAAAATAAACTTCTGACATTCTGTTTGCAACGATTTGGCCAAAATTAACATAGCTAATTGGTCCTGATTTCACAGTAAGTAAATGAATAAATAAATAAATAAATGAAACAGAAAGCATATGCCAGGTTGGTTGCCTTTCAGGGAGTGGAGAGTGGCACATTGATTTTTGCAGCCCCCCCTCCCCTTAGAGGCACCAGCAATATGGACTCCCTTTTATAGTAGCTACCAGCCCTAGGTATCTAGTACTGGGGTTGGCTGAGGAATGGGAAGTGGAACTCGCTATTCTTTTTCACACTAATCGAATTTTGCATTGGAACAATCCATTTCATATAAGTACAAAGTTCTAAAAATTCAGTCTTTGAGTTCCACTTTTGCTTTGCCATTCTATGGAAGGACTCTTTTGCACTGTTTGTAAATCTGCATTTTGTGGAATTCATAATCTATGTTTTAAGCCCTGATAATGACAATCAATGCAAAGGCCAAATTTCATCAGTAAAATGTGTGACAGTTTACAATCAAACAAAAATTTAGCTCAAAACGCTGCTCTTTAGCAGTGTTTCCCCATGCACATTTAATGGTGAATGCATCAACATGCAAAGATACTGAAGGCAACATTTATTTTATGGGGATATTTCCTGAGACTGTGATGTGAGCATGCACCTTTAAATGGTCTTGACTGACAATTAGTCCCATTTGCATATTCACATAAAGAATAATTGCAGGTCTGAAGATTTAAAGATTTCCCAATATGGTTTAAGGTGATAGAGAATCAGGTCACATTTAGAGATGTTTTGTGTAGGCCTTCTTTTAACAATGTCGAAGAATGATACTTCTGGATTTAGTTACTTTAGTGACCTATTTTATATCCTCTACCTAAGCTGCATAACTATAGGTATAACAGTCAATGCTTCCGCTAGGGGGCAAAGAGATATAAGGAGCCCAAATGCAGTTACCTTTACTTGAAGATGTGTTCCAAATATTATCAATGATTAAGGAATCACACAACTAGGCTCAAAGTTGTATGGGTGGAACTTGCATATGTGATGTAGAATGCTAGTGCAGCAGTCCATTCAGCCCAGCCTGCTCAACCAATAGTAGAGAAGCTCTGTTCATAATTAGCTTGAATTACTTTTCTTTCTACTATATACCTTATGTCTGTCTTTATGTAAGTTTACCTATGTGTCCTGGCTCTATGTCCTTTGTACTTGGTTTAATATCTTACTACTTTATTTTTTCTTGTGTGACAAGGTTAACCTGCCTTATTTTGAAAAAATCCAGAACCCGCTCCCTTCTCTTCCATTGTCAATATGGCAGGTCTACCACATAGAATACATCACAAGTATCCTACGTCATACGCCGGTCCCCTTCACTTGGGTCTGGAATCCCAGTACCGAATATCATGGTTTCCCCCACCCCTGGCATTCTGACCTTCTCACTTCTACGTAATCAGTACTATGTTTGTATCACTCACTCCTATCAACTCACTTCATTGTGAACAGTGGCACCCCTCCTTATTCCCTTTATTTCTTTATCCTCTTTTTCATCCTTTCTACTTTCTTCATTAACAAGATTTATTATGTATAGCATCATTTGCTCTTCTTGATGCCCTACATATATGTATATTTTCTAATTCCTGCTACGTAAAATGTTGTCGTATGCTGTTTCTGCCTTTGTCAGATACAATAAAAAATGTTCTTTCAAAAAACAAATCTCGTTATGGGTCAGGTGGACCGAGGTCTAATACACCAGTGGACACTGAAGTGGAAGCCAGAAGAGTTGTCTAACTATACAAGTCAGCAACGCAGAGAAGCACAAGTCACTGGAGAGCAGGAAACAAGCAAAACACTGGAGTTAAGTGTCTAAATAAGATAGTAAGGTCGTTTCCGAAAGAAGACACTTGAGGAGGATGAAATGGGTTGTATTGGAAAAACCCATCCTTGTACAAAGGAAAATTAGTAATAACGTTCATAAAAAGATGGGTCCACGGGTTTATCCACGATGATTAGTAGAGTTAGAGGCCCAATGGGACTTTGTCATGGCATCTTATGCTGGGCACAGATGGAAATACTTTAAAATCTTGATGGAGTATGGGCCACTAATAATCCTGTGAAATTAACTACTGGGTTTTCTTAACCCCTGCATGACCAGCCCATAGTAAGGCATGAGCTCAGATTAATAACGTGGAGCAAACATAAGGTAAAATAAAAGTTTTATAACAAGGAGAATCAGAAGGAATGGGGGGGGGGAAATGCCAACAATGAAACTCAGATCCAATATAAATTTGAGCTCAGAGGGAGTTTTAGAATCGAAAAGGGTCGAAAGAGAAAAAGGATAATACATTTGTTCTACCGTTCTTGAAACCACTTTGTTAGGTGATGGGGATTAACAGGTTAAATTGCAAGAAAACTAGTGACCGTCTTACTTGTCTAGGATTTAAATGTTGAGCAGACTTTATATTGATCACTTGAACCTCCTCTATGTAAACAGTTTCTGGAAAAATAGCCTCTTCAAGTAAATGTGTCCAGTCATCCAAAGCCAGTTTGTTGGTGAGTAGCCCCTTATCCCTGGTATCATAGTTCTTCTTGGCTGACTTAATTTACGAGAAAAAAAATCCATAGGGGTGGAGAATCCCTGAAAGAGTTTGCTGGGGAAGAACAACCTAATTACAATCAAACTTATTCAAAGATGCATTTTTCCAGCTCACAGAATATTTGATTTCTTCTAAGATGAGGGAGAACTTCTTTGACATGTATTCTATGAGACTTAATATCCTGGGAGAAAATTAGAATGTCAACCAGGTATAGTACTAGAAAAAATCTCATTGACAAAGCTGTGAAAAACACTGAGGGCTTTACACAAACTAAGATCTAAAGAGCTCAGAAATTAGACATATAAGGCATCTGTTCTTAACCGTGTGTCAGGTGCCGTCCCCGCTGATCCGCTGTCAGGCAGGGACGGACACCTGACTTCCGTTGCGGCTCTCTGTGTGTTCTGTCAGGCGCATGCGCCTTGCTCCCGTCCCGTTGCTAGGCAATGGGAAGCTACTATGCTTTGGCGCGCCACCTCCCTGAGCCTCCAATCATCCTCTGCCCTTCTCTATTTAAACCTAACTCTGGCGCCATTAGGGTGCCAGAGTATCAGGTTCATCCCTAGTGTTCCTGGCTTCCCTTCTCCTGTGTCCTGAGTGTGAGTTCCCTGTGTTCCTGTTTCCTCGTTGTGACCCGGCTTGCTGACCATCCTCCATTCTGTGTGACCCATCTTGCTCTGCGACCTCGGCTTGTTGACCTCTCTTCTGGATTCTCTTTGGTACTTCGCATTCCCGATTTGGCTTGACCCGGACCGTCTGACTCTTCTTCGCTACACCGGTAACTGGCTTACAGGACCGCGACCTGCGTACCCTGTGCAGCGAAGTCCAAACCTCCTTGCGGGTGTTCCTGGCGAATACCAGGGGTATGTTAGACTCCGCACCTGTTGGTTCAGTAGCGCTAATACCAGTTAGTGTCCTGCACTAGTACCCTCAAGAGGCTTTCGGCCTGACACCGTGATGGCATTGAAACCCTAGTAATCAATATAGGAATGTACAGACCCATCCTTCTTCTTAAAAAAAAGGAACTGGCCTCTGCAAGGATTGCAGAAGACAAGAAAAACACTGGACCAAATAGGACGTAATACACTGGCACTGAAAATGCTGCCAAAATAGGCTTGCCTGATATGAAACAGGCTGAATACGGGCAGAGGTGTGAGGGGGGGTACAGGTACAATGCCCGGGCCCTGACCTGCCTGGCCCTAAGTGGCCCTAAGAAGTTGCTGTACTGGGGCCTGAAATTCCTCTTTGCAGCTCTGACTGCCGGTATGAAAATGTGGAAGTGCCATGCTTCCACTCTATAAGCAGATTGGGGACAGTGGAGAAGAGAATTGAGAGAGATCAACTGATGCTGTATTCAGTAAGTGACAGTCCTCAATATATTGATTTTAAGTTGCTTCATCCTTTGCCTTTAGAACATTGTATAGTTGCCAGGGCATGGTTTCAACAAGGTGTTGAATATGCAATACAGAGATGCTGAGTTATATCCCCAATAATATGTTCCACAGCTGTTGTCAATTATTTGGTTATAGATTTCTACTCCTAATAACATTAATCCAACAGATGCTTCTTTGAACTGAAAATGGGTGAATTGCACAACCATTGCATTAGGCTGAATTCAACAATATTCTTGATAGCCAGGGGTAGGCTGGGCTGGGGGGCATGGGGGGGGCATCTGACCCCTAGGTCGGCCCCATAGTGGGTTACCTGGGCTGGGTCACAGGATCACCTGCATTTTTTTTCCTTGAAAATGTTCTTAATAGGCTGCTGAGTTGAGTGTTGCGCCCTGGGCTAAAATTTGCCAGCCCTCCCCTGTTAATAGCCCATTCACAGATGGGTGCACTACTAACATGAATAGATTCCCTTGATCAAAACCAATGTTCTGATATCCTGTGTCATTCAAATGTTGTTCTACATGTATCAAAATTTGATACTGAGCAGGATAGATACATGAATAGCATGAAACAATGAATATGTTATATAAATATAATATAAATATTCTTATTTTGCTCCATAGATTTGCCAGATTTTGCATGTAACGCCACAATCCTTCTTCTTTATTGCTGCACATCGATGAGCAACGATAGAAAATCTTATGCATGCGTCAGTGTCCATTGTAATCTCTCTGATCTTCATATTTCTGGGTTCCATCTTTCTGTTGAAATACAGTCATTACTGCAGTATTGTATTCATATTGATAGTTTGAAATATTTGGGCAATAGGTTTATGGTGTGTTAAAAGGTGGGTTATATTTATAAAAAAAATGATTGTTTGCCTTTACAGTCTTGCCAACAAAGAGTTACATCAATCAGGATTTGAGATGATGCAGGGGCATGTGCAAAGCCTGAAATATGCATGTTGTTTCACCAATGTATTGTAAAATCAGTCTTTGCATCATTAACACAGTGTGCTATAATAGCTATGTATTTTCTCAGCCCATTCTCATTGGTCCATATACCGGTGGTAAAGTGTATGTAGTGTCAAGAGGAGAGCAAGGGCCCACCTTCAAAATATCTGCTCATATCAAGAATTGCTTTGTTTACTGCATATAACAATGGGGAAAATATTTTCTGCAAAGAACTTTTTTTTTTTTTAAATATATCTATATACATTTCGAATTTTCATTTTTAGATCAGCTTTTGTTAAGTGAACACAGGGCCTAGAAATTCTTTCTGGGTTGCATGAGACAGAAAAATATATGAAAACTTTGATGACAGAGTGACAGACAGTTGACCTACATAACCTATCCCTAAATGATGACTATATTTTTGTAAAAATGGGTGCAAGCAGCCCTTCCAGATCTCTTTGCTTCTGTCAATTGTGCTCTGAACTCTTGCAATAAAAGCAGTAGCACAATGCTTCCATGTTACTAAAGAGGGAAGTATTATAACAATCTGAACATTTGTGATGAAAACTTGCATTTTGAATGACTGTTTCCCATTTCTGAGTATGTTTATTAATTTTTTTCAGATCAGCACAAGTAATTTAATTAACCTGCTACAAATTACTGAAATTCTTGAAATACCCTGAATCATTTTATATTTAATGAATGTTATAATTACTAGCCAAATAAGTCAATGAGTAAGCATTAACATAGACAGTATTTCTAAATGTGTAAAAATAGCAACATAAACATTGACAACTGCAGAATATAGAGTCGGTATTAATATTCACCCAGTAAGGGTATGTTGCGTTTTTCGGCCAAGGAATTGGTCTGCAGTATCAAAAAGATGGAAATAATTAAGCGTTGTGAGCTTCACATTACTAACAAAATATACATTGCGGGTTACTGTGCAGACCACAAAGATGTCCACCACCAGGAAGTACTATTAATCACATCACCATCATTATCATCATTTATTTGTAAGGTGTCACAAAACTCAGCAGCACCAAAAGTCAGAGATACAAATCACACAAAATACAAATTGCACATAAAAACATAACAAGTGCATTTGAGATTGATAATGGAGGTGCAAACATGAGACAGAGGGTAGAGAAGACCCTGCTCTTGAGTGCTTTCAGTTTATTGAGTGTGGCTTTCCACTAATGATGAGCGAAAGTTTGCATGGATTGAATTTGGCAGCAGAAAAGGCAGAGGAGAAAGTTCTAGAGACTCTGCTCTGTTTTAAAAAATTAGCACTTTGCATAACTTATAGTCTAGAGCTGAAAAAACATTGGCCAATTAATTCTAATCTGTGCTGAAGTTTAAATTCCAGGCAGAAAAAAAAACAGAGAGGGGAAATTCCTTGTATAACAATTCAGACTAAATTTTGCCAGAAATTAAAATTTTCAAAGCCAAAAGTAGAATTAGGTGAAAATATCACCAAACAGTTTTGAAAAGTTTGCTTATTTCTACTTTTAACATACTGAGTGACCTCTCAATGACAACACAGTCATTTTTATAAAGGGGCACAAGAAGCAATTTCACAGGTACCAGAAACACAGGGGAACTACCATTATATTTCCAATAAATAAAGCCGGAATTTGAAAGCCTTTAGAAGAGATAATGGGAAAAATTTACTAAAGTGTGTTTGACATAACCACACATCAAATCACATTATTTAAAACTGCCAGGCCTAAAACTGAAATCGTGATTTCACTTATTGAAGGTATACCAAACGTAAGATGTTTGAACTATCTTGTCTGACAGAACTGGATATAAAAAAAAAGGGCAACTTAAAAAAAGTATCTTTACTGCCATTCGGTTAGAGCTCAGCCTACTCAGCATTGGGCCTAGTTCTCTAAGGAGAGCCAAAAAAAATATTTGCTCCACCGCATCTAGACATTACCAGCCCAATGCAGAGTACCACTGCATTGGGCTGGTACCCCTGACTATTGTGTAACTGCGTAATACTGTGAAAATATAATACACACTCTTGCGACACTACAAGTGCCAGCATGCACTAACAACCCATGAGCGTTTTTGCATGCTGGCATCAATCTAAACCTGAGCTTAACTTATTTTGTGTTGCGTGCTCCTTGAGAACAGTCCATTTGGTTCATAGGAGTTTATGTTAATTTTTTCTCAAGGATTACAAGAATCCCGTTAGATTACGGTGAATCACAAAACAAATAATAGATCACAAAGGTTTTAGGTAAGTATTGATTATGGAGGCAAGAGGTATTTATTAATTATGGGGGCAATAATTATTTATTAAGGAGGCAATATTGTTTATTGTTTTATTACTGGGGTCACTATTATTTGTAAACCGCATTCAAAACCACTCCTTTGTAAATCTCTCTTTATATCCCAACCCCATAGTTGATACATACCCTAAAAACAAACTCATTGTTTGAAAAAGAAGTATCCTATCTTGAGTAAAATATAAAAATTATTTAAAAATCAAATTCCTAACCATTGCTTATCAAAGTCCTAAATCTGAGCGTACATAATTTTTTAAATCTCGACATATCATTAGCCCAATCTTAGTTGACCAAAATAAATATTGTTGTGATACATGTATTTTATTGCTATATTTACTAAGTTATAGCTTACAGATATGTAAGCAAGGAATATAGCCTTCAAATTTTGCAAGCTTAAAAATTGATATACCATTAAAGTGCTGTACTTAAATATATTAGAGAAATTAATGTTTTCCTCCAACCATTTTTCAAGATTTCATGCTAATGATGTCCACAAGTTGTCGTGTGCATTTCTAAAGCAATACTTTATTTTACAAGGTTGTAGATGACAAAGTGTTTTGTAAACAGTACACTAGTTAGCCCATTTGAATTCAGCCCTACATTTCTTCCATTGAGGTATCTGTTTATCCTGTGTCAATAATACAGAAAGAACTTTTATATTTCAATTTTAGAAACAAAGCAATCAAGTGAGTAAATAACGCTTAAGACCAATGTTTCTCTGCGCATAGATCAACTGTTAAAGCTTCCTTAATGATTACTTTGTTAAAGTTGATTGTTATCGTCATTTTGATGTACAGTCTTGACACATCATCAATATCACAACATTTACAAGGAGCAAACAGGAAAAAGCAATATGCCATTTGATGTGTGTTTCTTAAAAACAGAATTAAATGCTGAAGATGATAACATTTAGCATTACAACCATATGCTCATTTTCTTTTCATTTTGCCACATGCCTGCAACCACCTCCCACTCATCACCGTTCTCAGACCATACCATTTTAAAGTGATATTAGAAGTGTTACCTTGAAACTGTGTAAACCTCCTTGCATAGTTTTATTATATGCAAATTAAAAGCATCTGATTAGGTCCTGAGGCAGCTTCACCTAGTTGTTCAGAGGAATAGCAATGGGAGCAGAGTAAAAATATTTCATAACTGAAGTGTCGATCCCCTTGGGGAATGCCACCATTTGATTTTGACATTTATTTGTCCTGTGCTATAAAGGACAAAACTACAATTACACTTTTTTCTGCTGTGCAGTGGGCATTATGTCAGAAAATATTAAATCAAAGGTTGTGCATGCACAAGGAAAAACAACAAATACTAACATCCCAACTTAGAAAAATATACATTGAAAATCAAGCAGTGTTTTACTACTTTTAGTTATATCTTATATTTATCTTTTGCAAACAAGATATAAATAACAAATCTCCAGTCTGTTTTTAATTTAATCTGTTTGTATTAAGAAGTATTAAAAAAAATATTGCATCAATGCCAGTATGTACAATGCAAAGGCCTGATTACAAGATATGATGACAGTTTTATCCAGCACATTGAGATTATGTACCATACAAGTTACCAATCCAGTGGAAGTTGTATCGAAAGATTTTTGCTTACATTGAAACATATGCGTATTATACTGGTTCTCAGAGCTTTGCAATTGAAACCTACCCTTGAGTAAAGGGTGTTTTCATATCTTCTCCTGGTGTAAAAAGACATCTCCCACTGCCAGCTCTCCATTCACCTGTCTACAATTAGGGATACGTGTGGGCAGTCCACACATATCTTCTTCTCTGAGATACTTGGGCCCCTTGTATTAATTTAAGTTGTAAGTAATTTGTCACTTATATCGATCATAATATTATCTGGTGGACAGAGACTTTAAACCACCGCCAGGGACAAGTATGTCACTCCAAAGGGAAAATTCTTGAATGGGGAAGGAGGGGTCGGATCTGATGGGCATCGGGGGATCGGTCGGGGCATTAGAGCATGTAAAATTATACCAATCCTTGTAAACATTGCTGCCCCTTGGGGGCCCATATACAGGCAATAGTGTTTGTGGTGGTGGGTGTGGGTTCACTGGGGGGGTTAGGGACATTAACAACTGTAGAACCCTACATGAATAATCTTTAAGGAAAAGACATCTTAGTATTAGCATTCACAAAACCATTTGCAATCTTCGTGTGTCACCTAGTTCTAACCAAAAGGCTCAAACTAGACACAACCCTTAAACTTGGCATGGGTACAGACCCTTTCATATTGTTAAGGGTGAGACAGTCATGCTAGTGAATGGAGGAAATCCGAAACCTGACTGCTGTGAAATAATGAACAATCAACTATCATTAAACCTTTACTGGGCTTCATTCTGGAACCGGATTTTCTTGACTGAAAGTCTTGAGAGAAAAAATACAAGGTAGAAAAAAGCAACATACAAACAAAAGATCATTCTGGAAAATCTCTTAATGGTTCCAGGACTTAAGGATTTCTTTTGGACCATTGAGTGGTCTGCCGTCTATCTTTTCTTGTGAGAATGGCTTCTAGGTTTAGCTGAAGAAATTACTTCTGGCACTCTGATCTATTTTCTACAAGCCTAGTGCCGTATGGAATACTTTCAGGTTAGGAAGAATGTGCAGTCTTACTACCTTTCCATCATGGTTCACTTGCATTTTAATTGGGAACACTCATCAGTATTTAAAATTGTGCTTGCTGTGTTAATAAGTTAGGGGCTTCATTGATTGCATAGCCGCAAGGTGTGCTGCAACAAGTCTTTGAAGATCTGTAAGTTACTTCCATCAACTCATAACCATCCAAATGCCACATTTCTTAAGTATTTCCTCGAGTGATATAATGTAATCAACAAATAATGTCTTACGACTTGTCTGTTGGCAGTCCTCTCATTCTGAGACCCTTGTGGACTCTAACAAAGATAATTTGGTTGTTGTTGTAGTACGGGCTAAGAATTTTGATTATACTCGTTGATCTGCTGCTGCTGCATGCGCTGAAACTTGGCATGCCCTTACCGTACATCGACTACATACATACGCCCATTCCCCTATAATGATAGTAACAATCCCAGAAATCTGACAGTAAAACAACACAAGGGTCCAATCTCAGTAGCATTTTACCTACTATGTGAACGACTACACATACTATCTGAGATAGTATATCTCCCAGTTCCACATAGCTTCTGTTGCTCCTGAACTGCCAGAATTATTTTAATAAATACTGTTACAGCAGTTCACCTGCAGATAGCATCTTTTCCACAACATACTGTAGATGATAACCTGCCAACTGCGAGTTGCCTAGTGGATTCAATACCACCTTATAAGTGTTTTTATATATTTAAATTATATAGGGTATCAAGGCCATTGCAATTATTCTGCAATTCTTAAAGCACAATATTCACTGTATGTTCCAATCACATCACAATTTTCACTACGGTTTTTAATATATATCACTGGTCTTTAGTAATCAGGATATGTATTTTAATATAATAATAATAATAATAATAATAATAAAGAATTGAAATTAAAACACTCTGACAACATCCCAGAGTGCCCCAATCTATACATTTCATTTGTTCTTTTATTGTATGTAATTCTGTGTATGGGTGCACCTTTCAGTTTGTAATTTATTCAATTATCCTGAGCATCAGGATCCACATAGATAAATGCAGGGGCATTTGGGATAATAGTGCCTAGTGCAGTTGAATTAGTATTCCTTGACTTGCCCAAATACACCTAAAAATGCAGCGGGCATCATCTAAACCTGAGAAAGGCTCTTCAGCTGAAATCACAAAACAGGAGAGGTTAGTTTTGCAACAAGACTCACCTTCACCCTCATACACCTCAAGCTATCAAAAGGACTCCCCATGTCCCGCACAGGCAGCCAAGAGTGACTTTTTGGCTTTCCAAAATCAAATCCAAACTCAAGTCCACAACTTAATTTGCACCCTCAAGCAAACTTTTGAAACAGATATACAAAAAGAGGTAACATCAATAAAATCAGATATCACCTCCTTGGCGGCTCCAACAGCCAAATTACAAACAAGGCAGGAGAACTTCCAGAGATTTTAACAGGATTTTGATAAAGAGCTGGCTCATGGTAGAGTTTTGGAAGACTTGAGAAACAAGAATGAGGAAGAACTGGGAATGCCAGAAAAAAAAATTTAGAATAAGAAATATAGAGTGTTTCTCAAGTCAATGACAATGACTTTTCCCTTCCCACTCTACACTCCCTAATGCCACGGTGTGATCATTCTGTGTGGTCACATCCATTTGGACCAAAGATACTAAACACTCTGCATCACCTCCCACTCAACCTCACCGTGCCTGACCCTTAACCTCTCATTCCAACAACTCACTTTCCCACCCTTCGCATCCCCTAAACCTCCAATACCTGCAGCACTCTCGTTCCATCACCCCATAGTTCTTCCATGTTTCCTTTTTACACTTTCAGCAAATTAATAGCCAATATAATCTTCTTCAGATAACTCCAGCACAACAAAATGCAATAAAGTGGCAGTCCTCACACGTAACTCCTTCCCATTTGAGGTAATCTCTCAGTATAAAGAAAAAGATGGGCGCTATATTGCCTTAACAGCTAAACTCGGACTCAGAGATATAACACTAGCCTATATATGCCCCTCAACCTGGGACAATCCAATTTCTTCAACCTCCTTCTCTATCCTTCACAAGATACCTGTCACACGCCGGTCTCATAGCTAGGTGCTAGCGTGTGACTTGCCCTTTAAAGAACTATGTTCGTGCCGAGATTGCTTGTCATCACTGCTCTCATCGGATCCGCTGTATACCAGTTCATGGCCATCTACAAGCTGAAACTATCCGTTGATTTCCATCTGCACACTGAACTGTCTTGTGAGTTGCCTATTATATCTGCGCTCATATTTGGCTCAACTACCTCTCTGCTCAGGTGCCTATATACTTTATTGAACTACAATCAAGTTATCTTGTCATCTGTGGTTCTATGTCTGGCACGGCTATATTACTACTCTGCTGATTATTAAGTTGCTGGACTGTTCTCAAGAATATATTGCAGAGCTAGTAGCCAGTTCCGTTATTCAAGTTGTGTGCGTTATCAGCTGTATCATGTTAGTAATG
This sequence comes from Mixophyes fleayi, assembly GCF_038048845.1. Lineage (NCBI taxonomy): Eukaryota > Metazoa > Chordata > Amphibia > Anura > Limnodynastidae > Mixophyes > Mixophyes fleayi. The sequence continues at coordinate 188,441,530 of NC_134405.1, forward strand.
AACTCACGCCTCTTGGTAAAGTTGGATTATCTGTGACTCCTAGTGTTACGCACGGTTGGACTGTTATTTCCACGCTGTACTTCAAGCAACATTCCATTGCATGTTTCCAGATTACCCAAGTTCTTGGACTGCATTAACATCTCCTGTTCCGCTGTTTGAACCGTTACGTTACCTGTAAACCATCTGCTAAAGTGAATCATATTCCATCTGGATCAGCCAAGTCTATCTACTATTCATATTGGACTTTTAGCTGTGTCAGTGATTCTCCTTTATTGCTGTGTGTGGTGTGAAGGTTTCAAGTGTTCTATATTACCATCTCAGCGTTGAACTGTTACTGCCTATCTTCATGCCGTTGCTAATGGTTACCATCTGAAGTACTTCCATGATTGTATTGTTTTATGAACTGCCGTGTACTCAGCCCAGCTGAGTTTTATATATACATCTGTTATCTACTGTTGCTGCATCATCAAATATACTAAATTGCAACACTATATCATTGTCTGTGTATTCTTCCTTGTGCGGCTCCAAAGTTGAACTATCAACCCCAGCGGGTTCTGTCTCCACCATCCTCTGCTTTTATCATCCTGGTAGAGGTTGGGGATCCATAAAATACCCATAGCCGTGACAATACCTAGGGCCTTAGTTCTGGCAGGTGGAGATTTATAATGCAATTCTAGACGCCAGCGTAGACAAATCCACAACAACCAGTACTGCTTTCCACACAGCCTTTCAAAGAACTTTCAAAAACATATGAGAGAACTGGGATTTTTCTTTATCTGGTGAGCACCCCACAAAGCCTTTTCTAGAATAGATATGCTCATGGGCTAATGGCATTTCACAGTCATTATTACATTCAAAGATCCAAATTAAACCCTGGTCTGACCATTCTGCAATGCAAAACCAGAATACCCACAATGTGGGAAGCACATAAAGCAGTAATCAGAAGAACTATAATCAGTTATGCAACCCACTGTAATAAACAACAAAAACAACATCTGGAAAGTTGCCCACATTACAAAAGCTTGAAACACTCCATAAACAGAAACCCTCAAAGAAGTTATTAACAAAAGCTCTTGGCTGCCAAAGGAGAAATTAATAGTATATTACCTGAAACACTGAAAAATCCCTTAGCTGACTTAGGCAGCGCTTCTATGAAAAGAACAACAAAGTTAACACTGTGCTAACAAACAGATGTAAGGCCTAAAGAGATTCCTATGCAATTAAATCCACAAGGGACAAGAAAGAGTCTCTCCAATATGACCCCAGTAAAATAAATCTTTAAAAATTACTATATAACATAGAGAACCTTAATACAATCAAATAGAATTCATAACTAGCTATGCTAAAGCAAACTCATAGACACAGCAGTGTCCAAAAAAACACAGTAGAGGATTTGATGAGGAGGAGATCAAAGATGCCATAACATCTCAAAGACCCTCTAAATACCCTAGGCCTTGACAGATATCCCATGTCATATTATAAAACATTCACCCTAACTCTAATTCTGTGCCTAAAGAAGACCTTTAATAGCATTTAAGAAGGGAATTATTTTCATCCCGACACAGCTAACTAAATAATGGTTATGCCAAACCGGGTAAAGATCCTGGCGACTATGCTAAATATCAATCAATTTCTTTCCCTAACACTGACTTCTGGTGATCTGGTGATTACCTTATACCCTAATTGCAAAGTATTTCTTGGTGTTATTTAGAAAAAAAAACATGATTACATTCAATTAATAAAAACACTTTTTGGGCTATATTGGGATTTATTTATTTGTTGTGATAGGATATATAAGTAGACTAATTGTGTTTTGTGAAACTTCAAAAGACTTTTGGAAAGAAAAGGTATATTTTGTACAGATATTGCATAAACAAAGTACTGATATTGCATGTGACCACCCAAAAAGTGCCAAAATAGGCTCTGCAAAGGTAAAGTAACCAAAGCAGTGAAAGACGTATGAGTGTACTTTTTATGTAATCTGGGAAAGATTTAAAAGTATAACATAATTTGACTGCACAATATTGCAGTTAGTTAACTTAATACTTAAGTGTAGATTCAATCACAAAGGATACATTTATATCAAGCTTTTATTTCAAACATATCCTGTAGCCTACAATGAAAGTACATATCCCCCATCTTAGCACTGTAAATTCTAACTTGGGTGCCTGTGGTTGGGTAAGAGCCCAAGGGTCATTGCCTAATTTTCTCTCCTAGTGCAGTGGGGCAGCACATTAAATTAAACACTAGTCTGAAGCTAGGGTGCTAACCTGGCCAAGCCTGGTGGGATATAAGGCTGGAGTCTTATAAAATAATCTCCCCATGGCTGGGTAAAGATTTCTGATCCCAAGTGGTGGGACCATTAATGCCCATCTGATCTCTTGGGTTTGTTCATTGAGGAAGAAGGATACTTTAAGTCCATAGTCTAGTCCTGATCTCGGTCCCATTGTGCGCCAGCGACCTAAGTTTTACCAGCTATAACCTTTCATTGGTATTTAATACATAACATATCTTCCCCATCTCAGCTATTGGAGTAAGGAGTACTAGTATTTGCTGAACCCCTTACCAATGTGCATTGGTTAAAAATGTAATTGGATGAACTACATATTAGAGATGAGTTCTTCGGTTTTCAAAAAATGCCACAGATCCAACTTTTGGGGTTCCGGGTGAAACCGAGTCAAAACTTTGATTTTGCAATATTTGTCAATTTTGAAAAAAACACTACATATTCTAATCTTTTCTATTTTTTAATACTTATCAATTTTAATGGGTCATTCAGTGACATCTATATTAAGAAAAGGGTGTTTGAGCGTGAGAGTTTTTTCTGGGCATTTTTGACATTCAGCGACAGCATGTAGAATATTGCAGCTGCTGCAAAAAAATGTCATCTGCCATGCCACCAACTGAAGCAAGCCCATTACATAAAATAAACAAGAAACAAGAGATAAAAAGGTGCAAGAGATAAAAATGTTGAAATGCTACGTGCAGACTAAATTTGGAACGTTAGACAGCATGCATCATGGAGAGTGAAGAGGCAGTAGCAATCAGATGTCATTAGATGGACACAGGCATCAATAGATATTTAGACAAGAAGATACCCAATTGTAAAGCGCTGCATAATTTGCTGTCGCTATATAAATAAATAATGATGATAGACAAAGGTGACTTGCACACAAACAACAGATTCAAAGGCTAGTAATATGCACTTCTTGATGGGCATTCATCGTTAACCAAGGTTGGAGCTTTCAAATACCTTGCCACTATATAAATAAATGTTGATGCTGATAGATGAAAGTGGGCTACACCCATACTACAAAACTTCAAAGACTATGCACACAATACATTTTAAATGTTACGGGGCATCCATCATAGACAGTGAAGCTACTGGCAGAGGTCACTGGATGGCCAGTGGTATGAATGAATAGAGTTAGATATTTATAAAAGTAAATAGATGAAGATGGCCTGCACTCATACCAAAAACTTCAAAGATTATTATTATTATTATTATTATTATTATTATTAATAATTCTTATTTATAGGGTCCCACAAGGCTTCCGCAGCACTGTACAGGTTACAGACAGTGAACCATACAGGGTAAAACATACAGAACAATAAACAAAAAGTACCAGGACTTCAAAGCTCCAAACATAGCATATACATTGAAGATGGAGCAGAACTATAGGTACAGACAGGAGGGAAGAGGGCCCTGCTCGTGAGAGCTTACATTTTAAGGGGAGGGCAAACAGACAGGAGGCACAATAAGGAGTCAGAGGGAAACAATCGCAAGAGAAGTGAGAGGCGGAACAGGGGAATAGAGGAAACAGTGGAGAACAGGCATGGAGAGCAGGTTAAGTGGATGGCTGGTATGCTTTGAGGAAGATGTGGATTTTACGTGACCGTTTAAAGGTGCACAAATTAGGGGAGAGTCAAATGGAGCGAGGGAGGTCGCTCCAGTGGAGGGAGGCACCCTGGGAGAAATCTTGGACTCTGGAGTGGGATGAGGTTATCAGAGTGGAGGAGAGGTGATGGTCATTGGCTGATTGCAGGGAACGGGATGGGGTGTGGGTAGAGAGGACGTTGGAGATGTAAGGGGCAGTGGAGTGAAAGATGGCCTTGTAGGTAAGGGTGAGGAGTTTGAAGAGGATTCTGTAGGGAAAAGGAAGCCAGTGAAGGGCAAGACCGAGAGGGGAGGCAAAAGAAGAACGGTGGGAGAGGAAGATGAATCTCGCAGCAGCATTAAGTATAGACCTGAGGGGGGCAAGGTGGGAGAGGGGGAGACCAGTGAGGAGAAGGTTACAGTAGGTCAAGACGGGAAATGATGAGTGCATGGATAATGGTTTCAGTGGCATCCTGAGAAAGGAATGGCCGGATGAGAGCAATATTGTGGAGTTGAAGGCGACAGGATTGGGCGAGAGATTGAATGTGGGGGGAAAGGCGAGGGAGGAGTCAAGGGTGACGCCCAGACAGCGGAGAAGGGAAACAGATGAGATGTTGGTATTGTTAACAGTGAAAGAGAGGTCAAGATGGGAAGTAGATTTAGAAGGAGGGAAGACAAGGAGCTCAGTTTTAGCTATGCTAATTTTGAGAAAACGTGAAGACATCAAAGAGGAAATGGAGGAAAGGAAGTCAGATACATGAGAGAGGAGCAGGGGGGAAAGGTCGGGAGAAGAGATGTAAAGCTGAATGTCATCAGCATAGAGGTGATATTGGAGACCAAAAGATGTGATGAGATTACCCAGGGAGGTAGTGTAGAGTGAAAAGAGTAGAGGTCCAAGAACCGAACCCTGAGGATCACATACAGGGAGGGCAGAGAGGGGGAGGATGCACCAGAAATAGATACGGAGAAGGAGCAGTTGGCGATATAAGAGGTGAACCAGGGAAGGACAGAGCCAGAATGGCCAAGAGATTAAAGAGATAGCAGCAAGGGTGGTTGGTCGACAGTGTCAAAGGCCGCTAAGAGGTCCAGGAGGATGAGCAGGGAGAAATGGCCCTTAGATTTAGCCGACATAAAGTCATTAGTAACTTTGGCCAAGGCGGTTTCAGTGTAGTGGAGGGGGCTGATGCCAGATTGGAGAGGGTCAAGGAGGGAGTTGTCCGAGAGGTGCCTAGTGAGGCAGTTGCAGACTACCCTCTCGAGAAGCTTAGAGGCAAAAGGGAGAACTGAGATGGAGCGATAGTTAGCAAGTGAGGTGGGTTCAAGATTGGGTTTTTTGAGAATGGGAGAGATAAGGGCATGTTTGAAGGAAGAGGGGACAATGCCAGTGGAGAGTGACAGATTGAAGAGGTGAGCAAGGTAGGAGCAGGCAGTAGGGGAGAGGGTGCGGAAGAGGTGCAAGTGGATGGGATCCAGGTGGCAGGTAGAGGGGGGAGAGGAAAGAATGAGGGAGTGGATTTCATCACCCGAGGTAGGGCAAAAGGAGCACCAGAGTTGGCTGTTAGAGAATGGCAGAGCAACAGGGGTAGCAGGAGAGTGAACCGAGGAGGAGATATCAAGTCTGATGAACTCAATTTTGGAGGAGAAAAAGGTGGTAAAGTCGGTGGCAGAGAAGGAAAGCGGGATAGGAGGGGGGAGGGGGGAGGAGAGAGTTGAACATAGCAAAGAGGTGCAGGGATTAGAGGACTGAGAAGAGATGAGTGACTTGAAGAAGGATTGTTTGTCGAGGAAGAGAGCAGAGCTGTAAGAGGAGAGGATAAATTTGAAGTTGAGAAAGTCGGCTAGAGAGCGAGATTTCCTCCAGTGGCGCTCCTCAACACGAGTGCACTTCTGAAGGAAACGGGTGAATTTAGAATGCCAGGGTTGAGGTAGCCAGTGGCGACGACAGGCAGAAGAGATGGGGGCAACAGACGGGGACGACTACTACTATGCACTTATCGGTAGGTAAAGCATTCATCATTAGCCAATGGAGCTACAAGTAGGGTAGATATGTGCCATAATGCTTTACTTCTGAATCAAAACAAGGAGAATCATATATGTTTATGAGGAGGGCTGAAGATCAGTGCACTGGGGGAAGCTTTGTCCAACCCCAGGGTAAATGGGACTGCCCGAGATTTGCAGCGGAGGTGGGCCTCAAAACCCATGTATATAAATATGGAATGTATATAAATAATATTTGTATGTTCTATGAGTAAAGTATAAGAAATATGTTAAACAGAGTATGTATAATACCTTGATTCAGATTTGTTTGCCCAAAATGTGTCTTGACAATGCAATTGAAAGTCCACACTCTTTTGATCCTGGCATAGAATACACGCAGAGATGAAGATATGATGGCTGACAATTTTCACTAAGTGATGGAGTTAGAGAACCGTATAGACTGAGCAATTATTTTTGTAACTGAATGGGAGAAAGCAAATGCGACAATGGCAGAATTTAAAAAATCATTCATTAAGACAGCTGGCTGAGGACTTTTGGCAAAATTGGTGACAATTATGACAGTTGTGAAGGGATCATTAGAAAATAGACTGGACATGACTGTGAATGAATGAATGTTAATGTTATAAATAGTAATATAGGTGAAAAAAAAGCTCTGAATCACATTATTTTATCTATTTTTCACAATTTTTTAATTAAAACCACATCCAAAACCAAAACACAGGGTCAGCGCACATCTCTACTATATATGGATGCATTCTACTTTATTTATTATTATTATTGAAGTACCATAAACAAATCTATTCAGTCCTGTGCTTTAACTTGTTGTTAATTACATACTCATTCCACTTCTAGCCCAATTATACAGTAGGGGCCTAATTCATTAAGGGAAGTAAATTTTAAAATGAATAAATGAGTAACTTGGCATTGGCAAAACCATGTTGCATTGGAGGGAAATTTAAAATGTTATGGCAGATTTATAGTTGGCATAGGGCATGTCCTAGATCAACTTAAAATTTCAGTATACAAAAAAATCTATCAAGTATTTGTGTGCTAGATGAAAAAAGAGCCAGTATTTCAGTATTTATCTTATGTTCAAAATAATAAACTAATTTACACCTCTTGAATTGTAACATGGTATTGTCCAGGAGAAAACTTACTCATATTTTTGCCTTACTTTCCTTAGATGTTTAAAAACTGATCTGCAGCAATTGAAGTTATGTGGCAATGATTATATGGTAACATAGTTTTATTGGTTTTTATTTGTATTTGTTAGTAAAATGCATTATGACATTAAAGGGAGGTTGCAATATCTCATTGACATGACTTGCAAGATTAATCACATGTATTCACTGATAGGTCTTCTCGTTTACATTAGCCCATGCAATATAGGATGCCATTTTTTTTATTGTTATCTTCTCTTGAGAAAGATCCTGAGTGGACTGAAACATTTATGAAACACATTTTACTAGTGGATTTTTTCACACTCATGGAAGTGTTTATCATCCTAAACACAGACTGCACAATGTGGAATATTCTTACCTTACCTATTCTTATGCATAGTCATTCAATCCCTATCCTAAACCTTTATCAGCAGTAATGCAATTTGTTTAAAATATCCCCTTGGTTCTTATAACACAGACAGCAGAAACTTTTAGTTATTCATTTATATTGATGTTCCTCTGTGTTCATATGTACATAGTAAGGATGAAAAACAGATACATCCTGTTCAACTTTTCAGAAATTCTTATTCGGTTGAGCCAGAGAAAGGCAAAAAAACAGTCTCCAATTTAGGCCCTGTGTGGGTGGGTGGGGAGGAGAATACTTTTTAATCTCAAAAATAGCAATTGAATAAATTCCCTGAATCAAACATCCTTATAATGTCCTCTATGAGTTATAACTACAGATACCATTTTACAATTGATGGAGTCTTGTCCTCATTATGGTCTTTGGTTCAAAAACATTTGTTAGCTACTTTTTTGTACATTTAATACATTTGGTATCTTTTTTCATAGTGAACAATCCTAGTATTTTTAACCTCTATTTTACCTATAATTTAACCATTCCATTCCCTTCAGGAATAAGGTTGCCCACCTCTGAACCCTCTTGATTTATTCCAACCTTTTTCAGCATCCCAGTATTAATTTCCCTTTGCATCTGATGCCTGTCTCTGTATGCTGCTTCTCAGGTTTCTTTCAACTAATATTCCTAAGTCCTTTCCTTTCCTAATTTTCCCCAATTAGATTCCATTTAATGTGTAAGTAACATAGTTATTACTATTGTCTAGGCGCATAACTGAACATTTATTTGCACTATGCTTCATCTGCCATGTCACAGCACAAATTGCCACTCAGCCTAAATCTTTCAGCAGAAAATTTCCAACCTATTTTGAGTTAATAACACTACATAGCTTAGCAAATATGAACACCTTAATCTGAGGCCTTAATGGTATACAAGGTCATTAATAAATAATAATGAAAACTAGAAGGCTCCACTACTTATCCCTGTGGTACAGCACTAATAACTTTCGGCAAGTCTGAATATTTTCTATTTACAACTATCCTTTGTCTTCTACCATTCATCTATGTACATACTTTTTCCCTAGACCTAGTACACTCATCTGTTGTATCAGACTGCTAGGTTGAATAGTATCAAACATTTATGCAAAATCACAATATCAACTGTACTACCAAGATCCACTTTAAAAATGGCTCTTTATAAAAAAACAAAAACATGCTGTCTAAAATATAGTTCTGAATTTCATCCTTCAGAATACATTCAAATAACTTACTCATGACAGAACTCAGGCTCAGAAGTCTAGGAATTAATTGTTTTAATGTTAAATATTTGTATCCAAGCTGTTGCTGCTAATTTTGTGGCAATGATCCCGTTATAAGGGAGCCCATAAATATAAGAAGTAGTGGTCTATCAATTATCAAACTTAGTTTCTTCGGCACATGCGGGTGGATGCCACCTGGGCCTGGTGCTTTATCTGTTTTAGTGTTGTTTAGGAGTAAAGCAATACAGGGTTTGTAAACTATATGAGGAATGTGCACGGTGAATGTAACTATGTGCTATTAATGAACCCATCCTGCAGTTTAGTAGTTGGTGCTTGGACAACTGGGGCATGGAGTCTAGTGAGTACATCTGAAAGGAGGTTGTGGCCTTTGCTTTGAGACATCCACAGATTGCAGCCCCTTAGTTAACCCAACTAGTCAGCAGCTGGCAAGGGATAAATCAGGTGAAAAGACACAAGCATAGTCAAGGACAGGCCAGGGGTCTACTCAGGAAAAGCAGCACAAATTCAGAGTCAAGATTTCAGCCAAGGTAAGGGCCATTAGCACACAGTAATGGTAAGAAAATAGGTACAGTAGTAACAATGATAAGAAGAGCACACTGTCACGCCTGAGGATCTGTCTGTGCCCAGAATGGGTTGTGTCTCTGGAGCTGGACTGGTGACTGCATAGACAAAACTGGGTGGCCTGATAATGTCCCTCTGCATGTAGTGAATGGACAGGTGCAAATGGTGGTTACACTAGCAGGGGGGAGAAAACAGGAACAGAATTGCTGGAACAGACTGGAACTGGAATGCTAGACAGGACTGTAAATGGAATGCTGTAACCGGAATGCTGAAAGAGGATTGCTGTAACCAGAATGCTGGAAGGAACCAGAATGGATGGAACCAGAGGGCTGGAATCGGACTGGTACCAAAATGCAGACTGCACTGTCAGAGCTGGGTTAGTAGCAAGCCTGTAACAAGATAGTGAGACTGCAAACTGCTGGGAACCAGGTTGGTGTCTGAAATACAACATTGTACTGGTAACAGGTAAAGGCTCCAGGAAGTCCTCTTACAGTTGTTGTTGATTCCTGATTGGAGACTGCAGTCAGCTAGGCAGAAGCAGCACTCTGAGTTGCTAAGATGGATCAGGTGAATAAATCCAAGATGGCAGCTCCCATAAACTGGTTTTGGAGGGAATCTGAAATTGAGGCTGTTATCACCTGATTGGCTGAGAGGAATCATGTGACTGAATCTAAGATGACCGTGCCCATACTCTGATTCTGGAGGGATCTCTGGAGTGGAGACAGACTGGACAGCATCTTACAGAGAGGTCTGAAACCAGCAGAGCCTGAGAACCGCAAGGACAATTTGGAAAGGCAGTGAAGAGGTAAGTGAGATAACCTAAGAGTCTGGTGTGTGACACACACATAATATCAGCAAGAAGTTTGATAATCATGCCTCATGCTCAGGCAAAAGAAATTGCACTGAGCTACTTTTTGAATCCACATTCAGACAGAGAAGAAAGGGGAGAATATGTGGTTTTGTGCCTAGGTAAAGGATCTAAAAGGTATTGTCATTGCACTTGTCACTGACCAAAAACAATCTAAAATTAGCACCATGAATTTCCTCTTGCTATCAAACCTCGTCATGCAATGAGTTCATGTGTAAAAACAAATATTAAACATTGTGATTAAGCAAATGCCAACTGCAAATTTAAAAAAAAAAAACAGCACTGTTACATGCATATAAAATTAACCCTTACATTATTATAATACTACTTGTAAACCACATAACAAATGCTTAAAAATTATGTTAAATCTGTGCATTTAGTTACAGTAACTTTTTTTTAAAAAAAAAAAACTTCAAAAAAGTAAAACAGGGTGAATTCAATCATGTGCATCAGAGTCTCGCTAGATGTGTGCCTGCACACACCCAGGTATTATAGCAAGCAAAGCATTTCTGATTTTTTCTTGCACCTCTGTAAGGTGTAAACAAAAACAGCAATGTTTTAGTACTGTAACATCATGTGGAGCTTTATGATGTGAGGCTCAAGTGGGAATTTTTTTTTAATTCTCTCCAAAGTACACCCAAGTAAAACCATTTGAGAAATATGCTCAAAGATCAAAATTCTTCTAAAAATCAAAAAAGAAAATAACATCAATGGGTTCACATTTTATGAAAATCCAAATTCAAACATAAATATCAAGCTCATGTATAAATTTCAATGATGTGTAACTTCCTTAGTGCATATATAAATAAATGACTAAATTAATTAATGTCAGTCAATATACATTTAAATCTCCAAGAAAGGAAGCCCATATACATTCAATATATTGAAAAGTAACTATACCTAGCTCTGTAATAGGATTCCTAAGGCCGCCTCATAGAACAAAAATGCCACTGCTGTAAAGAAGTAAATGGATCAAAGATATGTCAATCATCATCAAAATGATGACTTCTGTATCCTTGCAATGTTATAACAAATAATAATATATAATTTTTAAAAAAATAATGCGTTCCTTCCCCCCACAAATCAGTAAATAGCAGTAGTGCTACAGATTGGAGCTAGGTCCAACTAAAGCAGGAGAATAACAAACATGCCATGCTAGAGTGGTTTCCAGCAATCGGCTTCACAGGTTGAGGCAGATCACAATATAATAAGGAAACCTGCAGTGCAGTGTCCCGCTGTAATAATGCAAAGCAGTTCCAGCCAGAGCCGCAACGACGGCGGTGCGACCGCCCCGGGCGCAAGACCAAGGGGGCGCAGCCGCCCGATACCTGCCTCTGTGCCCAGACGGATTGCGGCTCTAATCCAGCTCCCATACCAGCAACAATCGATTCCCGGCATCAATATATCTTCAATACCTGGAATAGCTTGGCGTTCTGCCCGCAGTGGACCGCATGTGCGTTCCACCGAAAGCAGGAAGTTCGGCATGCGTTCCACTGACAGGAAGTCAGGCATTTGAATGCCGAACTTCCTGCTTGTTCCACTGCGGGTAGAAGCGCCAAGCTATTCCAGGCATGCGTTCCACTGCGGGCAGAAGCGCCAAGCTCTTGGTAGTCTCTTGGAAGTCTGTTTGGGGAGATTTCATTTAAACTGAAGGCCGAAGACATTTTCTATTCCAGGTATTGAAGAGCCATTGAAACCACTTAAAGATCGGTGAGTGTACATTAGAACTGGTTTCAACTGCTGCAAGACCCTATATCCTATACATACTAAGTCACTTCAAAGAGCCTTGGCACCTTAATTTAACATAATTAGACTATAACGTACGACACACATGATGAAAACTATGGAGCGAATTTCCCGAGTTGTGGTACCGTTTTTCGGAACGCTACTATGTATTTTGTGTTTACCACATGCAAATGCATCAGGGAGTTTACAGTGAGGACTTAAACACTAATAAAAATGCATTTGCCCCTGTGAGGCAGCAATGCTAACCACTGTGCCGCCCAGTAATGATAGTCTCTCTCTCTCTCTCTCTGTAAAGTGCTAGCCACACCCACAAATTAGGTTGGCCACACCCACTTGTCAAATGCCACTCCCACTTAGATGGGGGGCGCCGGTGCCCTGTCTCGCCCAGGGCACCAAAATGTCTAGTTACGGCACTGGTTCCAGCCTATTCAGCACAGGGTTGGAGTCTCCACAGAGGTCGCCAAAACTAAATGAGAATGACCCCACTTAAAGCTAATCATGCCTATGCTGAATATGCTGAATATCACTGGGGCTCTTTGAAGCACCTCTGGTGCTGTGGGTAGTGGGGTAATAGTAATAGTGAAATATTGGGGCCACTGGTGTGGCAAAAATACACTGCAATTATCCCAGCAATTTTGCAACTATAGGTCCCAGCATGTCCAAAATAATGTTTCACAACAGCAGTAATAGATTAAATGTATCTGCTCCCTAGGAGCATATGTAGCAAAATGGCATTGCACTGCACTGAATATAACCGCTACTCAGCCAATGCCAACTGGTTTTAACACCGTAAAGATAAGTACTAATGCAGCCATCATCATCAACACATATCTTTACACTAGATTTAGGAAAGGTGCAAGTTATACATCTTCTATGAGTTATATCTAAAGATGCATCCAACTCTTAATAGGACATGTGCACGTCCTTACTGTACTGAAGTCACATGTGAAATCCCCCAATTAGCCAAGGCCAATAGTGCAATTTACATGTAACGCTAAATATGGATGCATTTTTTATATTGTACCATGCATCAAAGTATATTTTTATGCGGAGCTAATGGGCCAAACGTCCATCTCTAAATCAGACCCAAATTGTTTAAGGGTTGACGCTTCCAAGATACTGCTCTATGATAAAAATAGCCTGTATGAATTGTTAATGCAATTAAGGCAATCTTTTTCAGTTTATTTAAGAAGACCTGAGCAGTGTCAATTATCCTATCCATTTGAATACTTGCATTAAGGCTGTGATAAGCTCCTTGCGTGACTGCCCTCCTCCACAGCAGTGTTTTGAAGTCAGCCATTTTAGTATGGAAGTCCAAAGTGAACAAAAGTGTATAGAGAGCTAAAGTTGGTAAAAAAAAAAACTACTCAAAATAAATAACAGGAACTAGAATATTTAAAACCATAATAAACATTTTGTAAAAATTAGAAAAGACATATAAAAATACTACAAATTACAGTAAAAATTGGTGTTGTGTTTAAGCCATACAAACTCCAACAGATATGGTTTGTTTCAAATAATCATTCACAGGTATCATAATGAGATCTTAATATAAAATGTTGTTGAGGCAAAGGTCAAAGGAACAGTATAAATTAGCATCCATTAATGGGTGTATATCCTTTGTGTTCTACCCCATTATTTTTGGCCATGCTGAGAGTATGAACACCATGGGCTAGATTTACCAGCGGGCGGTTTGCTCAACCCGCCGCTTTACGGCTAGTTTGCCGACTGTTTTGCCATCCAAACGGCCAGAAATGACTTTTTTCTAAACCACCACTTTACAAACCGCCATCCCGATTTTAACAATGATGAACATACAAACAGACGGATTTAAAATGGAAGGGTTTGGCAAACCGCCGGAAAAGTGCCATTCAAACGACCAAAATAAAAGCGCTGAATGTGAGCGGCGAGATTGCTCAAACAGCATGCTGTTTGAGCTATTTTGTCATTCAGAACATAAGGGAAAGGCTCATTTCATCTCCATTGATTGCTCCATGAGGATTGCATATTGCAAATCACTGTTACACTGCCTGTCATACTGCCAGAGCTCCGGCAGCTGTCAAAACAGTAAAGAATAGATAAAAGTTAAAAAAACAAAAAACAAAATGTGGGGTCCCCCCTCTATTCAGTTTTATCCCTAGTGCTGCCAGCCTACTGCTGGTTCCTTGAAAATCGGGCAAAAATTTAGCATGGGGTCCCCCCTATTTTCACGGAACCAGCACTAGGCAAACCAGCCTCGGTTGGTGGCACTATAGCAGGGGGACACGCGGCAGGGGTCCCCCTGCCATAATGACAAACCAACCCCGGGCTGTTCAGCGCTGGGCTGGATTCCCTAGGGAGTGTGGTCGGCCGCAAAAAAATGAGTGGGTCCGCCCCCCTAGGGACACCCAGCCCAGTGCTGATAGCACTAGGGCTCTTCCTACACCCCTGGGTGGTGGGTAAGAAAATCTAGCGTGAGAAAATCCTCTAATACTATAAACAGACCTCGCGCAAGAGCTAAGCTCATTGTGTATCGGCGCATCTAGCTAGTAGAAGGTGTTTGCGGCGGTCCTGCACTTTTTTTACTTTCCTTCAATCAAGCAAGAAGATTCAGGGATGTTACAAATATGGGGCCCCCTGGCTGAAGAACAGAAGACATTACAAGCATGGACTTTTGGAATTACAAATTTATTTTGGACATGGTCAAGCATGGACTTTTGGACTTTGGTGACAGTCATTTTTGGATTGAAAGCTGCTGACAACAGAAGAAAACTTCATTGGTGAGTATATTGGGGATTTTTATTTTGAATAAAATATGTGGTGTAAATGAGGGTGTTAACTGTCATTATTGTGGGTTTATTATTTCTATTAAATGTTAGTGGTTTTAACAAGGGTGTTGTGGATTTGTATACATTTTGTTTTGTGGAACTACAGGTCCCTGCCAGCCCTGGGTGTCAGGGCATGTTGGCACTTGTGGTTCTCCAAGTGCCAACATGCCCTGGCTGCCATGGGTATTCTGGTGCTTGTAGTTATACAAGTAGCAGCATGCCCACACTCTTTAGGGGAACCTGGCTGGCTGGGACTTGTAGTTTCACAAAACAAAATGGCGTCAGTTTGTTTTTTTTAACACTTATATCACTGCTATTACCCTACACCCACCGCCCAGGGGTGTAGGAAGAGCCCTAATGCTATCAGCACTGGGCTGGGTGTCCCTAGAGGAATCGTTCATTTTTTGCGGCGGACCACACTCCCTGGGGAATCCAGCCCAGCTTGGGGTTGGTTTGTTATTATGGCAGGGCGACCCCTGCCGCATGTCCCCCTGCTATAGTGCCACCAACCTCGGCTGGTTTGCCTAGTGCTGGTGCCGTGAATATAGGGGGGACCCCACGCAAAATTTTTGCCCAATTTTCATGGAACCAGCAGTAGGCTGGCAGCACTAGGGTTAAGATTAAATAGAGGGGGGACCCCACGCTTTTTTTTTTAAAACTTTGATCTAAGCTTTACAATTTTTACAGCTTCTGGAGCTCCAGCTGTATGATAGACAGTGTTAACAGTGATGTGTTTAGACAACACACTGCAAGCTCCATTAAATGGTAGCTAACATTTTTGGTTTATTATAGGAGATTCAGGATATGGGTGTCGCTCCTGGCTGATGACTCCTCTGCTGCATCCTCAGACTCCTGCACAGTACAAATATAATGAGGCACTCATAGCCACTAGAGGTGTGATAGTGCGTACCTTTGGACTATTGAAAACCAGGTTCAGGTGCCTTGATAAATCTGGTGGTGTGCTTATGTATGCACCTGAAAAGGTGTCTGATATTGTGCTGGTTTGCTGTCTGCTACATAATCTGGCTTTAAATCAACTTAGCCCACCGATTATTGCAGTAGACAGTGAACAAGTAGGGGTCCGTATTCCATCTGGTGATGTGCAGACTACAGAGGGGGAGGCAGATTAGAGACCGTCTCATTGCAAACTACTTTACATGTAAGTGCATACTAGTAAAAACATTTCTTTGTTTAAAATGTGTTTGATGTGTGAGCAATGGTTTATTTTTTATTTTTTATTTTAGAGTTTGAAAGCTTGAAACAGATGAAATTGTGTAATCCTCATGTGGTAATTTTGCAAAACACTGGTAAGTTACGGTCAGATGTCAATGTGTAAATGGCATTTGTGCATTGTTTTTTGTAAGCAGTATACTAGTGTTTAATTGGCAGAAAAGAAATACTGTTTGCATTGAAATGTAACCACATTTATTGCAGTAGTGAGCATAAACTATAAATGAACATTGCATAAACATTCACCAAAATGTACAAACTGTATTTGTGATACGTGTAACTGTGCAGTAAAAGGCCGCAAATAGTGCAACATTTTGAACAATGCACAAAAAGGTACATGTGTTTTATTGTAAACAATGGTTTTTAGGCATTTTTTACATAACCAACAAACATTAGGCTACCTACGCCTTTTGGCAGGTACATCTGCGCCTCTGGAGACACTTTCTCCTCTCCCTCGGCCACCCCTGGTGCGACCACCTCTCCTTGAAGGTGTACTTTGTATTGAGTGATTAGGCGTGCTAGCCGAACTGGTTGTGGCCAATGACATTGGCAAAGGAAAACGTGACATTATTTCATGGTGGATTTGGCCTGCCATCCAATTGACGTTTGCATTCACCTCCCTTACAGTTGTGTGTAAGGCCTCCACAGCACCAGTCATTTGGATCACTGTGACATTTGATTGTTCTATAGCTGCAGCTATACGATTTAAAGCTGCAGAAATTAAACTATTACTGCGGTGTGCACGTCTCAAATCACCAACAATATGTGACATATGTCTGGTTTGGGTGTCCATGAACTGGGATTGCACTAACTGGAATTTGGCAATTGATTGGGCCATTTCTCACCCTGTATTCAGTGGAGGAGGTGCAGTTTGCTGCTCTTCTGTGTGTTCCACAGGGCCAGTTGCTTGATCCTGGAGGTTAGACACAGGGGCATCAACCACTTGGAGGGTGATTAATCTGTCATCCTCTGTGTGCGGTGACATTTGCAAGGACTCCCGCTGACCTGGCTGATATGATAACGTTCCTGTGGAGAAAAAACCAAGGTAAGTATATAGGATATAACATGTTTGTAAATTGCATTCTGGAAACTGGACAAAAAAGCATAACCTTTTACAACTATAGAATGTTTACCAATGTCTACCTTCCTGATTAGTTGTCCTATGCGACCTGCTTAAGGATGCTATGCATCTTTTTTAGGAATACAATCTCATTTAGCCTATGTGTTTGAGTAAGGGGATAGAAAAGCAAATTAATTGTATTTAAAAATATGATGGTGCTGGCAGCAAAATGTTGAAAGACATTTTTTTGGGGTAAGCTATTACTATTTTAGTTCTCCCTCTGTGTAGTACATGAAGTTTTATTTGCAAACCATATATAAAGCAAGCAATATAACATTTACACCAACATTTGCACAGAAAAAAAACTAACACCATTGTTTCTCCCCCAAACAGACTACACGCACCTGCTTGTTCTTCAGGGGCAGAATCCCTCACAGAAGGTGGAGGAGTAGACCTTGGACTCGGAGTGGAGTCTCTTACAGGCGATTCTGGATGTGTTAGAAAAAGCATACACTGTATTAGCAGTGACAATCATTTAAACATGTATACAGTATACATTGATAATGTGCTTTTAAGATACAATTAAAACAATTTCCACTACCTGTCCCTTTTGCTGCCTTCCTTTCCTCAATATTTTTTTCTTTCAGTCTCCGCTATGTCAGAAAAGCGTTTGCGACATTGAGCCACTGACCGCTTTAATGGTCCCACCACGTTCACGGCCTCACATATTTTGGACCACAACTGATGTCGCCGCCTGAGCGGAGTACGGGCTGCAAGGTTCCCTAAAATGATATCGTAACAGGGAACAATATTGTGCACTAACACACAATTCTCAACGTGAGAAAATCGAACATTCCTCCCTGACTTTGTCTTCCTGCCCTGTCCTGTCTGTTCTAACCCTTCCTCATCTTCCTCTGTCCCCTCAAGCTCCACCTCCCTCTCCTCACTCTCTGCCTCCCTCCTATCTCTGGCCATAATCTCCAGTAAGACCCAAAAACAAGTAACACTGAAGTACTGACAAACACAAAGGACAAACTATACTAACTACTGAAACACTCACAACACACTCACACACAAGTAACAGAGACAAAGGACTAGACAATTACCAAAACAACAAGACAGAAATTAAATCAGAAAATAAAAGCACAAAATTGTAAAAGAACACAGGAATACTCACACTCCAAGCAGAAATCGCAGCACAACAACCCTCAAAAGAAACTCTCACAATCCTAACTCCTCCAAGCTCCTATCTCTTTTCTCCTCAAAACCCTATCAAAGAAAAAGTGTCAGGCCAGTGATTTATATAGGGCTTGTGTCACTCACCGGACTGTGAGTGCTTCTTCCCGGACATTTAGGAACCGTGGCCGTCCTCCATCCTGAGGGACTGCGCATGCGCAGCCCTTTCTATACCTCCAGTGTATGTTCCTTTAACTTAATTGGCAGATCAGGCAACCTCCCTATATTAAGCACCTGTGGTCAACACCACGTTGCCTGATCTTGGAGTCTCATTCCCCATGAGTCTCTGAAGGTGTTCCTGTGTTTCCTTGTTTATTCAGCCCTGCTGATTCCTGTGGTTTCCAAACCACTTCTACCTCTGTGGTTTCCAAACCACTTCTGCTACTGTGGTTCCCATACCACTTCTACCATCTACTGTATCATCGTGACTGTGAGCTGATTCCTATCCGCTGCCTCCGTGCACTACAGTCTTCTAATCACTTCAACTCTACCATGTATCATTGGGACTGTTAGCTGATGCCTATCCGCTGCCTCCGTGCATTACAGGCTTCAACCACATCCACTCATCTGTTCATGATTGTGACTGCCAGCTGATTCCTATCCGCTGCCTCCGTGCACTACAGGCTTCAACCTGCAACTCGTCTGTGTTTCATCATCGTGACTGTTTGGCTGATTCCTATCCGCTGCCTCCGTGCACTACAGTCTTCAACCTACAACTCGTCTGTGTTTCATCATCGTGACTGCTAGCTGATTCCTACCCGCTGCCTCCGTGCACTACAGTCTTCAACCTGCAACCCGTCTGTGTTTCATCGTGACTGTTTAGCTGATTCCTATCCGCTGCCTCTGTGCGCTTCAGTCTTCAGTCCTTGTCTACTCTACCGTGTTTCCTTGAGTCTGCTGCCACTATTGCTACCCGCTACTCTCCGTGATCATCTGTTCCAGTTCAACTCTGCTCCGGTGTCCCATCGTTACTGCACCTGCTGGTTGCTATTGGTTACCTCCGTGTTCCCGCAGAGACCCGCTGCTGTTACTTCTCAGCGCTACTCATCCATCTACTGCTGATCCGCTCTCCACGCCTTCCTGTGTTCCCTGCTGGTCTACCTACCTGTGCGCTGCACCTGCTAGACCCCTGCTTCACCCATCCAGGGACTTGTATCCTGCTGGCCTCCTGCCCTTCAGGTATCTCTGCACTCCTGTCTGACTGCCTTCTCCTGAACCACGGTATGCATACTTCCCATTGACTGTGCTGTGTATTGCATACCTTGCTGGACTGTGTTGGTTCTCCTCTGGAGTGTACTATCCGCTGAGTCTATTGCCATCATTGACTGTGTTGGTTCTCCTCTGGAGTGTACTATCTGCTGACTCTACTGCCATCATTGACTGTGTTATCTCATGCCGGATTACTTCAAGAGACTTTCTATATTGGCAGTGTTGTTCAGTCATTTATACATTTATATTGTGCATATTACTGTGGATCAAAGTCAAGGTGCCCGTGTATATATTGTGTTGCAGTCTCTCCCCGTGCACCTCCTCACATATATATTCAGTAGTACAACTTGCTAGTGGCAGACCACTGACTCCTGTTTACAGTTTCACCTGTTCCAGTATCCTCTCACATAGCAGTGGTACAACTTGCTAACGCAGACCACTGACTCCCCGGATACCTCCACTTGGATTCCATTCCTTCACTCAGACAGCGGTACAACTTGCTATCCGCAGACCGCTGACTCTCATCACCTCCTCGTTTCTGTTGGACATTCCTCCTCACTATAGCAGTGGTACAACTTGCTACCGCAGACCACTGACTACCTTCACGTGTCCTTTGTCCATACAGTTCCTCGTGTATTACTACCTCCATATTGCCAGTGCTGCTAGTCATAGACTTTCCTGAGCATCTCATCATCTGCTATTTCCTGTTCCGTGATCACCCTGCTACCAGAGTACCATATTACCACCTATACTGCTCTGGTAAGCCTATCACCTGGTGATCCCTGGGTAAAGACTCCTAGTGCCCGTGACAGTAAGATCAGGCCATGACAGACCCAGATACGGAACCTACTGCTAAAGAGATGCTGCAGCATCTGGTCAGCCGTGTGGAGCAACAGGATGCTCGCCAACAGCTGTTACTTCAATGTTACCAATCGTTAACCTCCCAAGGAACATCTGGACAGACTGTTACAGCTAGTATTGAAGCTCCTGTGCTTTCCTCCGTTTCCCCAGTGCCATCCCAGGTGTCTACAGCTCCTACGCTTCACCTGCCTACTCCGTCAAAATATGACGGGGACCCCAAAACTTGTAGAGGTTTCCTTAACCAATGTTCAGTCCATTTTGAACTCCAACCTCAAAATTTTTCTACCCATCGTTCCAGAGTGGCCTATCTTATCTCATTGTTTTCTGGACAAGCCCTGGCTTGGGCCTCCCCTCTGTGGGAAAGAAACGATCCAATTCTACAAGATAGTGCCAAATTCATTTCCACGTTCCGAAGTGTGTTCGATGAACCAGGTCGTGTGACCTCCGCTGCTTCCAGCATTCTTCGTTTGCGACAAGGCTCCCATACAGTAGGACAGTATGTCATTCAATTTAGGATCTTAGCCTCTGAACTTCAGTGGAACACTGAAGCATTAGTTGCCGCCTTCTGGCAGGGGCTCTCCGATAAAATTAAAGATGCACTGACTACCCAAGAGCTTCCTTCGTCACTAGAAGATTTGATCTCTCTTTGCCATCGTGTAGACATGAGATTTCGTGAAAGAGAATCTGAGAAAACAACTTCTGCTAAAGCACCTCTTCGTTTAAACCCTCAATTTCGTCCAGTTTCACCTTCTGTGATTCCCATGGAGATAGGACGTTCCAAATTATCTTTAGAAGAGAGGAAACGAAGAGTAAAGAATAGACTCTGTATCTATTGTGCTGATTCCACACATATGCTCAGTTCTTGCCCTAAGAAATCGGGAAATGCCAGGCCCTAACTAGTTCTGGAGAGGTGAAGTTAGGGTCCCTGGAGTCCTCTCCATTGTCTATGAAATCTAAAGTCTGCGCTTTCGATGTTACGATTTCCTTTGCTACCAAATCCTTTGAGTCACAGGCATTGATTGATTCCGGAGCAGCAGGAAATTTCATTTCTAAATCACTAGTGAATCAATGGTCCCTACCAGTGATCACTTTAAAAACACCCATTACTGTGACGGCTATAGATGGATCACGTCTCATCAATGGTCTCATCACCCAGAGTACGTCTTCAGTAACCCTTCAGATTGGTGTACTACACCATGAAGAAATTTCGTTTTTAATTCTTCCTGTTACGACAAGTCCGATTGTTTTAGGCCTTCCATGGCTTCAATGTCACTCTCCCCAGATTGACTGGCGCACCCCTCAAGTTACGTCTTGGGGGCCTGAATGTCACCATCGTTGTCTCTCTCAAGTTATTCCTCTTAAAGTACAGCAATCTTCCATCTCATCGTCCTCCCCGGGACTCCCTCCTCAGTATGCTTCATTTGCCGATGTGTTTGATAAAGCTCAGTCTGAACGTCTTCCTCCTCATCGTTCTTGGGATTGTCCGATCGACCTTCTACCTGGCAAGACTCCTCCCAGGGGTCGGGTCTATCCTCTCTCGTTACCTGAAACTCAAGCCACATCTGAGTACATACAGGAGAATCTCCAGCGTGGGTTCATTCGACCTTCCACCTCTCCCGCTGGAGCTGGGTTCTTCTTCGTCAAAAAGAAGGATGGATCATTACGCCCTTGTATAGATTTTCGTGGACTCAACGCCATTACTATCAAGAATCGGTATCCCATTCCGCTGATCACTGAGCTATTTGATCGCATCAAGGGAGCTCGGATATTTACTAAGTTGGATCTTCGTGGTGCCTACAATTTAATTAGAATCCGTTCCGGTGACGAATGGAAGACCGCGTTTAACACCAGAGATGGGCATTACGAATATTTAGTAATGCCCTTCGGGCTGTGTAATGCCCCCGCGGTTTTCCAGGGTTTCATCAATGAGATCTTTCGGGACTTATTATATGTATGTGTCGTTGTCTACCTGGACGACATATTGATCTTCTCACAGGACCTGCCTTCTCATCACCAACATGTGGCAGAGGTCCTCTCCAGACTACGGAAAAACTCGTTGTTCTGTAAATTGGAAAAATGTTCATTCGAGTTACCCCAGATTCCATTCTTGGGGTATATAGTTTCCGGAGTTGGCCTGAAGATGGATCCAGACAAAGTAAATGCTGTACTACATTGGCCTCAGCCAACTACTCTTCGTGCCATCCAGCGTTTTTTAGGTTTTGCCAATTACTATAGACGCTTCATTCAAGACTTCTCATCCATTGCATCTCCCATTGTGGCCTTAACTCGGAAAGGGGCTAATACTAAGCAATGGTCATCTGAGGCTCTCCAAGCCTTTCAAATCCTCAAAGAGTCCTTCTCGTCTGCTCCCATTCTGCGACAACCTGATGTGACACTCCCCTTCTTCCTAGAAGTAGATGCCTCTAATGTGGGCTTAGGAGCTATTCTCTCCCAACGCTCGGAGCAACAAAAATTACATCCTTGTGCCTTCTACTCTCGGGGTCTTCTGCCCGCAGAGAAAAATTATACTATCGGGGACAAGGAGTTGCTGGCCATCAAAGCTGCATTAGAGGAATGGAGATACTTGTTGGAGGGAGCTCGCCATCCGGTGACGATCTTCACGGATCATAAGAACTTGTCATATTTGCAATCTGCTCAATGCTTGAACCCTCGTCAAGCAAGATGGTCTCTTTTCTTTTCCCGTTTTGAATTAATTATAACCTTCAAACCAGCTGCTAAGAACAAGAAAGCTGACGCTCTATCTCGAGCTTTTGTGACGTCCTCTGATGTAGAAGAGGTTCCCAACCATGCTATTCTAGACCCCAAATGTATTTCTCTGGCTGCTTCATCCACCAAAATGCTACCATTTGGGAAGACCCTCGTGCCTCCTACTCTGAGGAGGAAAATCCTTTCGTGGTTCCATGCCTCTCGTTTTTCTGGACACGCCGGTGAACATAAGACCTTTGAGATTCTCTCTCGTAGTTACTGGTGGCCTTCAATGAGGAGAGACGTCAAAGAGTTTATTGCTTCCTGTGATTTATGTTCTCAGTTCAAATCCTCCCGCAGAACTCCAGCAGGGTTGCTGCGACCACTACCCATTCCGTCCAAGCCTTGGACCCATATTAGTATGGATTTCGTTACTGATTTGCCACCAAGTAAGAATCACAATACTATTTGGGTAGTGGTAGACAGATTTTCGAAGATGGCTCATTTCGTCCCTCTGTCCGGTTTACCTTCCTCGTCTACTCTGGCTGAACATTTCATTAAAGAAATCTTCCGCATCCATGGATGTCCGTTTGAGATTGTGTCAGATAGAGGAGTACAATTCGTTTCCAGATTCTGGCGGGCCCTTTGTAAAACCTTGGGCATACGATTAGCACTCTCATCGTCTTACCATCCGCAATCTAACGGACAAACGGAACGAGTCAATCAAGATCTTGAGACTTTTATTAGGATGTTCTCTTCAGCCAACCAAGACAACTGGGTAGAATTGCTCCCTTGGGCTGAATTCGCCCATAACAACATGTACCATGAGTCATCATCCAAAACTCCATTCTTTGTGGTCTACGGTCACCATCCGTCTTTTCCGGAATTTCCTGCCCTCCCGCCCACCCAAGTTCCTGCTGTGGAGACTGCTTGTCAGACCTTCAAAAATATCTGGTCTCAGGTCAAAACCTGTTTAAAGAAGACATCTAACAAATATAAGTCTTTCGCAGATAAGAAGAGGCGGGCTATTCCACCACTAAAGATTGGAGATCGTGTCTGGTTATCTACCAAAAATATTCGTTTGAAGGTTCCATCTATGAAATTCGCCCCTCGTTTTATTGGTCCATATAGGATCATTCAAGTTATCAATCCAGTATGTGTTAAACTTCTTCTTCCTAAGAATCTTCGGATCTCCAATGCCTTCCATGTGTCCTTGCTCAAACCTCTCATCATCAACCGTTTCTCGACTCCTTCCTCAGCACCGCAGCCAGTTCAAGTTCATCAGGAGGAGGATTTCGAGATTACTGAGGTATTGGATGCAAAAATTTCGCGAGGAGTCCTCCGTTTCCTCGTTCATTGGAAGGGCTTTGGTCCTGAAGAGCGTTCATGGATCAAAGCTGAAGATCTTAATGCTCCTGCCCTTCTGAAGAAGTTTTATTCCAAAAATCCGGACAAGCCCGGTTCCAGGCGTTCTGTGCCCACCTTTAAAAGGGGGGGTACTGTCACTCACCGGACTGTGAGTGCTTCTTCCCGGACATTTAGGAACCGTGGCCGTCCTCCATCCTGAGGGACTGCGCATGCGCAGCCCTTTCTATACCTCCAGTGTATGTTCCTTTAACTTAATTGGCAGATCAGGCAACCTCCCTATATTAAGCACCTGTGGTCAACACCACGTTGCCTGATCTTGGAGTCTCATTCCCCATGAGTCTCTGAAGGTGTTCCTGTGTTTCCTTGTTTATTCAGCCCTGCTGATTCCTGTGGTTTCCAAACCACTTCTACCTCTGTGGTTTCCAAACCACTTCTGCTACTGTGGTTCCCATACCACTTCTACCATCTACTGTATCATCGTGACTGTGAGCTGATTCCTATCCGCTGCCTCCGTGCACTACAGTCTTCTAATCACTTCAACTCTACCATGTATCATTGGGACTGTTAGCTGATGCCTATCCGCTGCCTCCGTGCATTACAGGCTTCAACCACATCCACTCATCTGTTCATGATTGTGACTGCCAGCTGATTCCTATCCGCTGCCTCCGTGCACTACAGGCTTCAACCTGCAACTCGTCTGTGTTTCATCATCGTGACTGTTTGGCTGATTCCTATCCGCTGCCTCCGTGCACTACAGTCTTCAACCTACAACTCGTCTGTGTTTCATCATCGTGACTGCTAGCTGATTCCTACCCGCTGCCTCCGTGCACTACAGTCTTCAACCTGCAACCCGTCTGTGTTTCATCGTGACTGTTTAGCTGATTCCTATCCGCTGCCTCTGTGCGCTTCAGTCTTCAGTCCTTGTCTACTCTACCGTGTTTCCTTGAGTCTGCTGCCACTATTGCTACCCGCTACTCTCCGTGATCATCTGTTCCAGTTCAACTCTGCTCCGGTGTCCCATCGTTACTGCACCTGCTGGTTGCTATTGGTTACCTCCGTGTTCCCGCAGAGACCCGCTGCTGTTACTTCTCAGCGCTACTCATCCATCTACTGCTGATCCGCTCTCCACGCCTTCCTGTGTTCCCTGCTGGTCTACCTACCTGTGCGCTGCACCTGCTAGACCCCTGCTTCACCCATCCAGGGACTTGTATCCTGCTGGCCTCCTGCCCTTCAGGTATCTCTGCACTCCTGTCTGACTGCCTTCTCCTGAACCACGGTATGCATACTTCCCATTGACTGTGCTGTGTATTGCATACCTTGCTGGACTGTGTTGGTTCTCCTCTGGAGTGTACTATCCGCTGAGTCTATTGCCATCATTGACTGTGTTGGTTCTCCTCTGGAGTGTACTATCTGCTGACTCTACTGCCATCATTGACTGTGTTATCTCATGCCGGATTACTTCAAGAGACTTTCTATATTGGCAGTGTTGTTCAGTCATTTATACATTTATATTGTGCATATTACTGTGGATCAAAGTCAAGGTGCCCGTGTATATATTGTGTTGCAGTCTCTCCCCGTGCACCTCCTCACATATATATTCAGTAGTACAACTTGCTAGTGGCAGACCACTGACTCCTGTTTACAGTTTCACCTGTTCCAGTATCCTCTCACATAGCAGTGGTACAACTTGCTAACGCAGACCACTGACTCCCCGGATACCTCCACTTGGATTCCATTCCTTCACTCAGACAGCGGTACAACTTGCTATCCGCAGACCGCTGACTCTCATCACCTCCTCGTTTCTGTTGGACATTCCTCCTCACTATAGCAGTGGTACAACTTGCTACCGCAGACCACTGACTACCTTCACGTGTCCTTTGTCCATACAGTTCCTCGTGTATTACTACCTCCATATTGCCAGTGCTGCTAGTCATAGACTTTCCTGAGCATCTCATCATCTGCTATTTCCTGTTCCGTGATCACCCTGCTACCAGAGTACCATATTACCACCTATACTGCTCTGGTAAGCCTATCACCTGGTGATCCCTGGGTAAAGACTCCTAGTGCCCGTGACAGCTTGTGATGTCAAATCTCCTGACAGAGAAAATAGCCAATAGTAAAACGCCATGATACAGGTGATTTTTTCAAAAAACCCGCCATAACACGAAACTGCTGCGTTTTAAAGCAAAAGCGCCATGTTTCTTTCAAAGCCGCCACCGGCTTAGAGGCTTACATACCGCCGTTACATCGACGGCGGATTCACCTTGAAGCTTAAAATCGCCCATTAGCAAATCTGGCTGCTTGACATGCAAAACCGCCGGAAAAACGCGGCGATGAATGGCGGATCAAACACGCCCATTAGTAAATCTAGCCCCATGTCTGTTCTAGGTTGAATGAGGTTCTTTCGGTTTCAAATAGTTAAGGACACATTAATGCAAGATTTATTGTGAAGTTTACCTTTATTTTTACAATAAACATAAACATAAAATAAAAAGTAAATCAAACACTTAGCTTCCAGTATGTTGAAGTAACAGTAAATTTCCAGGACCCCTCTTTCACACGAAAGCTGGAAAAACAATAGGCACCTTTCTTCATCAAGGTCCAGTCATGAAGCAAGGGTCTCTCTGGCTGCATTTCAGTTTTATACTCAGAGAACAAAAGGTCTTAGAATCAATTTACATATAAGGGTATAAACATATTTTCAGACTCGCTATTGGTACATTACTGATAAGAAAGAATATATTCTCACTCATGTGCAGAAGCATCTGAGACACCGCCCTGGCATAATATGCAGAGATGTCACGGTCCAGCCTTTGATCAGATAAGCATTTTACAATACACAGAAAAGTATGAATACAAAAAAAAAATGGAGTTAAGTGGCCATTTTGATAGACCTGTTACAATGCCTAGTAGTGGATAATAAATGCTACATTCATTAGCAGTAGATGGGTTGAAATTAACATACAATTTTAACATATTTATGCAGCATTATGTAATATTAATTACTGTATATAGATTTGTTTGTGGAAATCATTGTCTTCACAATACTGTTTTTTCGCTCATGTTAGCAGTATAAATTCAAGGGACTACAGTGGCATAACCTTTATTGGTGAACATTGGTTATTATTCTTGATAATTATGTTTGTTCCATTGTAAACCATAGAGAGTCAAGGCCATGAATCACAAACTCAATATTAACAAATAATATTTTACTCATATCTGGAAAAGTATTGCATATTCATTTAATTTTTCTGAATAGTACATTTAAATGAATATTTACATGTAGTTTGTCTTGTTGAATGTTGTACCTTCATAGGCTTTTATTGATTCAAATGAGTGATATGAGAAAAATCTATCCATTATTGAACACCATAAAAGATCATGTAAGTTGTATTTTTGATTAGCTATGTAAATAACAGTAAAATCTTCTTTTGAAAAAAGCATTCGCATATTTGCTAGCAAACTAGAAAGAGAGTTATTCTTAAACAAAGTTAAAAGACACAAGTCAAAGTATGTACTTGAAATTGTGAGTAATGACAAGACAATTTTTCATTCTTGTGTTTGCCAAAAAGTTTAAACATCACCATTTACAGTTGTTGTAGTCAGGCTAATTGAATTTAAAAAATGATGGATATAATTATGTCAGGTGTTATTTTTTTATATTTTTTTCTAATTTCCCCAATGCAATCCCAACATAATAAAATAATTGATTTATCAAAATAAAGGCCATAGAATAATACACAATGCACCTGGAAGCCATAAAAAATTCAAACTGCTAACTGAACTGTTAAAAGAACCTCTAGTCAGGGATTAACGTGTAGGAAGACAATACAGGGTAAGAGCTGTTATTTCAACACCTATACAGTTCTTTTGACCTTATCAGTAAAAAGTATCAATTATGGCTGTTGGTGGAGAAAGATTTGGAGATATAGCATCTAAATCAGTTGTGGTGGGAAAAATATGGCCACATGCAGAAACCTTCTTTAGAAAAGATGATATGTTCTTTTGAAACTACAGTAGGAATCAAGATATTTAAACCAAAACAAAAAGATACACACACTAAAATGCTGAATATACAGAACCTTTTAAATAATGTTTCTAATTGTAATTGTTTGGGTAATGCAGATATTCTTCTTATGACCAAATACCCTACTTTTGTAAAAAAAAAAATACATGTACATGTATTATTAAATAAATATGTTAAAAATTCAAGTTAGAATATAGATGTTATGTTACTTAATTTGAAGCATGTACATACACAGAAATACCAGCTTAGAGCTGGGTACAGCCAGATGCTCATGGCATTTGTCATAGATTTAGATAGATAGATAGATAGATAGATAGATAGATAGATAGATAGATAGATAGATAGATAGATAGAGACCAAATTATTTTGTCATATGGTTTGTTCAGTAACAGCCAACCTTCTACCATGTGAAATAGTTCCTTATATCTGAAAGTTTCTAATTTTAGTAATACAAAGTAACTAATGCTTCAAATATTTCAGATGCTAATAAATCATCAGAGACCCTGAATTGTCATGGGCAAAATAACAATGAGAAAAGATAAACATAGCAGCCTTCAGGTAAGTTAATTAATCTTGAATTGTTTTAGCAACACACCACTGATTTTCATTTCACAAAATTCTTTGCATCTCCTCTATAAACAAAAGAAGTCTACAATATTTGATTAAGGTTTAGCGATTGCCACTAATTTAGTCTATGTATTTTATAATTAAGATACAAGAAGTTCTAATAAAATGGGGACAGTCTTCAAGAGTGAAGATAACAAGCTCATTCTGCATAGACCCTGGGGTCATTGTGAAAGCAATTAAATGCTCTCCAGGGTACATTATAAAGAGAGGGGTTTGATGGGTGAATGGCCTTTTCATAATCCCCTAATTCTTATATTCCATCTGTACTTTATTTAGGAGAAAAAATACATTTTGTATATTGCGACGAAAATTAAACATTTTACTGGCATTTTCAAGACTATTACAGTATTTGCAACTTATACACCAAACAGTAATATCAATTATGTTCTTGTTCCAGAGGGCATCCAGATCATTTCCAACATTTAATTTTACCTGTATATGACATGAAAGAAGCATTCAAACTAGCATCTATAATGACTTTGTAATAGAATGCTGAAAAAAATGAGCAGATGCTAGTTATATGAGCATAGCTGCAGTTTAAATATAAATAATTTTAGCTATGAAGTTTATGTGGATTTACAAGGCACAAAATACTAGGAAATAAAATTCTAAGAATACACCTATTATTGTATACCCACAAAACAGATATCATTTGGCGGGACAGATTCCCAATGAACTCTTGCTTATGGTCACAATTATAAGCTCTCAGAAATAACTAACATGAAAGACATTTACATGTTGAATCACTGGATGCTTTATGAGTGTATTAAGAAATTCACCATTTCATACTGTATATGACTGAGCAATCTAAAAAAGCATGATGAATGCAAAATTGTAAGGAAATTATGTTTATTATCATAACTATTCAGAAAGCATTGTATATTAATTGTGAATATAAATTGCCAAATTTTTGAGGACTTTTTTTCTGGATAATATTTAAATAAAACTAAAATAAATAAACTACATGAAAATGCTTATAATACACTCATGCACATTTAACATTCTAAAATATGTAAATATGATTTTGATAATATACAATTAACTATGTGAAGTACAATTTACATTAACATTCATTTATACATATGTAATATTATTATGTTTTCACATTAAAATGATATAAAAATATTTTTAACATTAAAATGAATATGAATAATTTCCATTTTATATTATATACTTGATGTGATGATATTTAATGCCTTTAGATATCTGCTAAATGTTCATATATTTTGTTTGAAGCTTTACATGTGAATTTACATAATTATCTAATTTAATTATCTAGTATATACCCCATTTATTTTTAAGTTGCAATAATATTGGTCAAAGTAACTAAAATATAAAAATAACTTGATCAACAATTAAAATTTTTGCCCAAAGAACATAATGTTCTTATTATGGGTTATGCTGTAAGATTTCTAATTTGCTATATTTTGATAACTTATTATAAGAACCCATCATGATGTGTTTTTTAAACTTTAAAGTCCTTTTTCAGACAAAAAAAGAGAAGGTAAGGAAACATTAAGTATAGGTCATACATTACTGCTCTGCTGCTGCAATATATTTAACTGTAAGAAAAAAAAGAAAAGAAAAGTGTAATATTTCCTTGTTGTTAGGCTAATTTATACTGTTAATATTTCCTTTACAATAGCAAATATACATGTTTACTTTTTATAAAACAACATTAGCTGTGAAAATATTCTGTTTTTTTTAAAAAAAATAGAAACTATGTGGTGAATTTATTATATGTTCAGTTCAAACAATGACTTTCAATAAATTAAATTCCTTTGTAACATATCAGGAAAGGATTACAAAAGTATATTATTCTAAAGGAAAAACAGCAAAAACATATTTTTAAATTTATTCCGACTTTTTGAAAGACATAGGCAATAGCATGATTCCATTAGATTTCAAGAACAGCTATAATTTTGGGTCTTATACAAAACTCAGAAATTAACATAAAAGACTTAGATGGAAAATGTATCAATTATTTTAAACACTGTGAAGCAATAAATAAAAAAATGCTTCTTAAGTAGGTCATCATGATGTCGTGTGACATGTCAAATGTCATTTTCCCCTATTAGAAAGAAGAATTCTTAAAGTTACAATACAGGTACATTTTTATTGCATTTAAAAGCTGCAATTAAGACTATGCTTTGTTCAACTCTTCATAAGAAAGACTTTTCTAATGCATTGTAAATTACTATTAATGTAATCCATGATTAACACTTAGGGCAGCCCAAATGTGTTCGCTCATTGTGTCCCTGTAAATTAAGGCAAATTATGTGTGATTTCTTTTTGTTGTTATTTTTTGTATGGGGTCTTGATGTTCAAGTTCAACAACTCTGACAACGCAGCCGCAGGCTCCCGACCCCATATCAAAATGGACTGAAACCAGAAAAGAGTAGCCTTTTGTGCAATCTGCCATTTGCCAAAACACATCACTTCACAAATAAATGTATAGTACTTTCTTTCACATTATTAAATTGTATCTGTCATTTGCCTTCTAAGATATCTACATGAATAAAATTCCACTTTTAGTTCCCTCAATGTTACTGAAATATCTGCCTCCATAAAAACATAACATTTGCTAAAAAGTAAAGAAAAATCAGACTGTGCCCATTAATTTCAATTGGCATGATATCTATCACAAAGATTTTTTTCTAGTACGATTCTCAATAGTTTAAGGTTGTATTGGATGAACACATTATGACAATTCATTTGGAAAATAGAAGGTAAGTGAATTAAAAAATATTTGTCACATATTACTCATCTGCTTCCAATAAAAGAATTGAGTATCCCTTTAAATTCAATATGGTCTAAAGCTCAACTTATTTATTTTAATCAATTGCTCCAATGCATACATTTAACAGATGAATGAAGTCGTAGTTTGATGAGAAAGACCAGACATCAGTCCATTTACTAATTGTATAATCTAGTGAACAATTACAGGACTGTGTTTTAATCCGTTAAAAATATTCAGGATGTCCTGACATTTGAAATGTCACTTATTAATGTACACAAGAATGTGTTGTAGAATTACATTTCTTTATTTATATTATTCAATTTACAAGAAGTAACATGCCAATTTAAATACTGAAAACAGTGTTTTCTTATAGTAACCTACCAATATTTAAGTTACTGATTAGATTGGAATATGTTTATAATTTGTTAACAAGACTATGCGATATACAAATAAAGTGATATGCTACAGTATTTTTTATTTTCTGTAGACATTTCCACTATAAATGATGGACATTCTCTTTTTCTCCAAACTCACTGTAGAGATAGGCACATTTTGTCTAATGTACAACATTCCTCAGTTTAAGACCTGCCAGTTGTGAGTGACATGTTTATTTGTGGATTCTTGCTGAGGTATGTAGAGTGATC
Source organism: Mixophyes fleayi (assembly GCF_038048845.1). Lineage (NCBI taxonomy): Eukaryota > Metazoa > Chordata > Amphibia > Anura > Limnodynastidae > Mixophyes > Mixophyes fleayi. The sequence goes on from NC_134405.1 coordinate 188,473,892, forward strand.
TGTGATTATCTACAGACAGTTGATATGTTCTTCCTTATACTTGTGTCCTACATATACATTAAACACAACTGTTGAAAACAACACTAGCTTAAAAAGTATACAAAATATTGTGTTAGTGCTACTAGAAGTGTGTTCTCAAATGTCACCTACATTTCAGTGTACATTGTACTTAATGGACCTATAAAAATATATTTTATTATGTTTTATCATAAGCAAATCAAACACTTCACATAAAATGTGTGTATACAGGTCCTTATTTTTGAACTATTCGTGCAAAGCACATTTGCTAGACTGCATTTTAAATGCTTAATATTAAGTCACATAGAGACAAGGCCTTAATAATTTATCATTTATGTGGGCACAAGTAAACAGCTTAAATTATCACAGTTCCTTATAAGGTTTAAAAATGAAATTGCAATCTGTGCCCTTAAGTATTGAATGGTAGCTTGAAGTATTTAAATCATGCAAACACAATTATTGCATGTACTGTATAGTATGTTAAACACTAACTCATTTTTAGTTTCTTCTTAACATCAAGACTGCAAATTTCACTATTTATACATATCTTGCTACTATAAATATAAAATCAATTCAAAAGAAAACAAAATGCTGTAAAAATGCCACTAAGGTTCTATCAAAAGCCAACAGAACACTGGAAATTTTGCTGTTAATATTTTAAATAAACCTTAAATGTCTGCTCCCCTCAAAGATTTTTGAAATAAAAATATTTGTAAATTTAAATGACAAATTACATAATTAAGTCACTGGTGACATCACATAGAACATTCCAAACATTGCCTCTTACATCACTGATTTATGGCATTACACAACAATCCTAATGACATACAACATTACACCCGGCATCAGAAAGATTATTTTGACACATTAATTATCATTTTTTAAGAAATAATATCTGATGTAATTAAAACTGGTGTATTGTTTTTCTGACAGATATCAATATAAACAGTGAAATACATGCGATATATAAAATGTACAACCAATAGTATGACAAATCATACAAATATAAAAGATATCATGTAGAAATGCAGTGAAGAGATGTAGACATATGAACAAAACACAAAAGGATATGTACAGCAGATCTAAGGAATACAATAAGTCAACATAATAACTTGAATAATATTAATATGGTTATTTAAGTTACGACTTTAAGCATAAGATAATAAAATAAAAAAAATAGTTAGAATTTGTAAAAATATGTTTTATTGATATCATTTTATTAGCATTTTATGATTTATTTTTTTGGAAACTTATTTGGCTCTTTACTACTAAGCATAAACAATGCCACATCTTCTATGTACCTTTGTGCCTAGAGTATTTTAGGTTCAAAGATATCAATCGCATTTAATTAATTTTTTTAAATATTAACAAATATTTCTCCATCCATGTTAAATTGATATGGAGATTAGGTGTGGCACACAATATAACAGATGCTCCTGTACATGTTACATTTACTGTTCACATTTACTCATGGACATAATCAGTGACATTTCATAGAAAAAGGGAGTGTGTCATAGCAATTATATATTTGCGTTAGTTTGCTAAACTAAACTTTAAAAATAGCGTGACCTCATGGGTTGCTGTGGGTGACAGTATATATTTCCTTTTCACCGGTTTTCAGAAATGTTTTGCATTGTGCTATTTGCGGTATAATGCACCATTAATCATTGCTATTATACTATATTTTATGTTATTTTAATAAGGTGACATGTTTAGTGAAGAAGATTGCTATTGTAAGTACATATAACGTAGATAATGTGTGATTTAATAGATAATTTTCTTGATGAAGTCACTTTTCATGTTATTTATGAATTATATATTCAGAAAATCATTGGGGCTGACATAAGTAAAAAAAAAATACACATCCTTATTAGCAACATTTCTTGTTTTGTATTTATTCTTTTCATAAAAGCACCTTATTAGAAAGTTTTTAATAAGTTCAAGTTCCTTTATGTGTTTATATTATAAAGTATATTTATATTTTAGAAATGAGGGAACAAATGTTTTCACTATTTCCCTTGCATTTGATTGGTAAAGCATTCCAATCAATCAATACAAGGTAAAGTTAGTAATAGTTTTAAAGCTTCTGTATGATATATTTGATTAATTGTTAGCTCCAGGCACTCTTGATTAATAGTTACAACTAAATAATACTAGTGAATTGGAGGGATTATTGTTTATCCATTTTTGAGGGGAATTATCCTTTTCTGCAGCCAATCAAATTAAGTAAACAAAATTGAGAATCTGGGCTTTGGGTGTTTTAAACTTGGTTGTACGGCAGTCTAACTTGGGCTATATCAGGTATACAAATTAAAAGTATATTTACTGTGATATTTTGAATAAAAGCTGTTGCTTATTTGGCACTGGCTACTAAATTACCTCTGACATAGGAAATACATATGTATAGAGAGACTTACTACCCCCATGCACTTTAATCAATCTGACCTTTACATACATTAATTCATAACGACTTTCTAACATGAAAATTTGCCTATAGATATTATCTCTTGGAATTTATATAGCAAACAAAAATGGGCATACATTTATGATATCAGTGTGCAAAGGTAGAATCTCATATGACAAGGTAGATATTAGCATAACGGGAGAGAAGGGTGCCCAGATAAATCAGATAGTATTCTGAAATTGGCAATAGTTCTAATATGTTATAAATCTATACATTTTTATTGTTTTTATAGGACTTTGCTAGTGGACACTCTTATTTATAAAGTTAGAATAAACAATGTTCACCCTTAAACTACACTACACTGCATCCAACGGTTGTTTACTAATTAGCAATGGAAAATACAAAAATGCAATGTCTGACATTGTGCAAAGGATTTAAACTGTGTATTGTACTGTGATGGGCTGCAATGATCTGTAATTAGTGCTAATCATTTAAAAAGGCTAACACGTATTAAAAACCCATATGTGAAAGAAAAAATAGCCCAAACTTATTTAAAATGTTACAGAAGTGGTAATCCAGTATGTGAAAATTGACCTTGATTAAGCGCAACTGCTAGAAATCAGGACTAGAGACTGAGAGTTGACACGAGTGCCTAAAAATGCAAGTAATTTAGTGCATTCTTTTTATCAGAGATCTGTGGCTTAAAGTTTAATACTACAGTGCTACCAAGCTGTAGTATTACAATTGCTCACCAGCTAGCTTTTTCAATTGCATGGCAGAAATCAACAATTCATATATGTAAAATTAATATATTTTATATGAAAATATACAAATTTTCTAATGTTATTTATGCAAAATATGTTTCATTCATATTTCTTAACATCAATAATACACTCAGAACTGATAATTATCATTGCCTAGGTCTATTAAGATTGATTTCAAAACTACTTGAAAAACAACATTGACAAGTGTTGGGATGCCTATTTCAAATATACATATTGCAATGAAGCTACTATACTAGGAATAGGGGGATTGGTATGGAACTCACTTCGTCCTAAATGCACTTATATAAAAATACATAATACAAATGTAGATGTATAGTGTTGGGGATATCCCCTAAAGGGTAATGAATCCTCTAGGGCCATATATGTAGGGCAAACATTTTGGTCAATCTGCAGACAACTATTCTTCACGTAGTGCATGTCTCAGCTATTGCAACTAGCAGCCACTAATTTCTCCACTCATTTTATAAAGTAAATCAAGCTATTCCATGTTTGCAGTTGGGCGATGTTGGAATTTCTCCCGTCATTTAAAAAGCACAAGTCACTACTTGACAAAGTTAGTCTCATGATGAACAATCATGTTGCAAGTCCATGTTATATACTTTTACATTCCTTCTCTGTAAATGGCCTCTTGGTGGGTTCTGTGAGTTAAATAACACTTTTTGTATACTGTAGCCTTCATCTGTTCCTTAAATGTACATCTCTCTATCATACTTGCCTCTCTCTGTCTGGCATTACTCAATGTATATTCCATTCATATTCATTCAGAGGAACAGTAATTAACATCCATATCTGAGTTGCCGATGTGCATATAGCAAACTTAGAAAATTAAATATATGTATATGTGCTTGTATATACAAATCCAACCTAAATTCTGCACATTAGACACTAAATACAAGGTTAAATTGGGTGAATAGCTGTAAAACTGTATAGTGTGTATGGAAGGTATAGTGCAGGGGTAGGCAACCTGCGGCTTTCCAGGTGTTGTGAAACTACAAATCCCAGCATGCCTTGCCACCTATTTGCTGGTTATCTACTGGCAAAGCATGCTGGGACTTGTAGTTTCACAACACCTGGAGAGCCGCAGGTTGCCTACCCCTGGAATAGCGGATAACCTGAACTGTTTATAGTGATGGAGATACAGTCAGTCTCTCCTCAATGTGGAATATAAAACGTTGCAATACAGGAAAAGGTAGTGAAAGCAACAAGAGGGGCTTAGCCTCTAGTGCCAAAGCAATAACAAAAATAGCAGCAGCGGGAATACTTGGACATATGGCCACTGCTCTCTAGGATTAATCTATAGTTATTCACTCATGTGATAAAGTACAACAACCATGGTACCCAAGGTCCATCACAATTTCTCCCTCAGCTAGTGCCAAATGGTGGATGCATGCCCAAGTTCATCGTCATAGATAAGCCTTTAATTGGGAACCATATGGACGTATGCATATTTAATTTATGCATAAAATATTAAATTTTGTACGACAAATGCACAAAATGTTTGTACGCATATGTCTGCATACAGATTCAGTCACATCTTACACTTATAACTCTTTACGCTTAGGTGGCGGAATGAGGGAGAGAAGGGAGTGCAAGTAAAGACATGTTTTTGCAGAAATGCAAATGCCAGACCTGGACACTGCTGTAAATACACCTGTCAGGAGGGGTAACTCTTGCAGGTGCTTTAAAAATATGCACTGATGATGATAACTATCATCAGCTTTAACTATCGGCTATATATATATATATATATATATATATATATATATATATATATATATATATATATATAATGAGCCTTGGGCTCCCATGACTCTGTCACCAGTTCACTGGATGTCCTTCCTTGGACCACTTACTGTAGGTTACCAACCACTGCATAACAGGAACCCAGGAACTTACCGTTTTGGAGATGCTCTGACCCAGTCGTCTAGCCATCACAATATGACCATCGTCAAAGTCTCTCAGATCCTTACGCTTGCCAATTTTTCTAGCTTTAACACATTAACTTCAAGAACTGACAGTTCACTTGCTGCCTAATATATCCTACTCCTTGACAAGGTGCCCTTGTAATGAAAACATCAATGTTATGCAGTTCACTTGTCAATAATTTTAATGTTTAATGTTGTGGCTAATAATTGTATATCTATCTATCTATCTAGCTATCTATCTATCTACAATGAAAGGGGGTTTACCACAGTCATCTAAAAATGTAATTAAATGGCATTAGATACAGAAGGTCACGTACCCCAAAGATATACAGGTGGAGGACATAGTTGTGACAGTATAATAGTATAGAGTGTGATTTAATTGACATCTTTTGAAGTGGTTTAGAAGCATCTTTTTCCACAGCTAACAGAAAACTGACACGGTGTTTCTGCAGTAAAGAAATATTAAACAGAACACATGCATAGAACTCCTTTTTAAAGGCAAAGATGGGAGTGTCACCTGTCCATGAAGCTAGAGCTGTGGGTGGAGTGTAAAGTATAAAAACCTGTCTATTTCATTGTTCAGTGCAAGATAGCTGCCGGTGTCTAGACAGATGGACTGTGTCTAGTCAGTGTTAGGTTGCCTGATGTTATCCCGATGTAATGTGTGCTGTTTATTTGTAAAAAATATATATATATATATATATATATATATATATATATATATATATATATATATATATAGTTATACACACACACACACACATATATATATATATATATATATATATATACCGTATATACTCGTGTATAAGCCGAGTTTTTCAGCACATTTTTTGTGCTGAAAAAAGCCCTCCTCGGCTTATACACGAGTGAACTCCTATTTTCCCGTCCCTCAGCTTTTAGCTTCCACAGTGGAACGTATGTGCGTTCCACTGACAGGAAGTTCGGCATTTGGAACGCAAACTTGCGTTCCAAATGCCAAACTTCCTGTCTGTGGAACGCACATGCGTTCCACTGCGGAGGAGGTCTCAGCAACAATAGCATCAAATGTAATTGGCATTAACTGGCGCAATGAGGAGACATGGACCTGGGGCTTTGACTTGCAGCCTATTTGCACATTGGACCCTTAATTGTGGACACTCATTATAAAAATCTAGCGATCCCAACAGCGCAGTGGAGAAGACCCAGAGGGAGGAAAACTCCATGATTCTGGTAAGGTGCAGCAACTTTAGTAGCCCGCCACAACCAGGGTTTTAATCACTACAGCATCAATTTGCTCATATTTCAGGCGCTGGTAGCAATGGTTGCTAAAAACAGGAACTAAAATGTTAGTTTAGGTAACATATTCAGGGAGATATTAGACTCCAATTTTCCCTACCTATCTGCCATGTCCTGCTGGATCCACCAGAAACTGTAAGATATTAGTTCCCCTCCATCACTTACATATGTCTCCTGTTTACCAGTAGCTGCTGCATTTCCCACCCTAGGCTTATACTCGAGTCAATAAGTTTTCCCAGTTTTTTTAGGTAAAATTAGGTGCCTCGGCTTATACTCAGGTCGACTTATACTCGAGTATATACGGTATATATATATCAGTAACATTATAAACTGCTCCAAAATTTGCAGTCTTATTCATACAATATGTGTCACAACATTTAGGTACCATTCTTGCATGTGATCATAAATTTGAAAATAAAAAACAAATGAGAAATGTGGTTCTAGATTCCTTTTCCATAAATTTTGCCTCTATATGAATTGTATAGAGCCTCCAGGTAGTGTTAAGTGAATCCAATGTGCTGCCTTCACAGGGTCTTTCTGCCTGTACTTCTGTTCTTGATACTACTGCCTTACCTTATTGTTTCCTTATGCAGTTTACTAATTTGGAGGTCAAGATTGACCAGTTTGATTCTTAATTATCATTGCTCAGGTATGTTAATATTGAATTCAAAACCATTTCTAAAACTGAATATTAAATATATAAATATTGTGGGATGCATATTTTAAATATATGTACTACAATGAAGTTTAATATACTAGGGAAAGGGGAATCCTACGGATTTCCTCAATGCCAAATGAATTTAAAAAAAAAATATATAAAAATTGAAATGTATGGTTTTTGTGGTATACTGTGATAAATACCCTAGGAACAGTGGAAATTTAAATGGGGCAGAATGTGAAATGTAAGTGAATGGAATATGATAGTTTTACAATGAAGGCAGTAGGAGAAGTGGCAATATGGCATACCACCATATAACCCCCACTTCAACCACCACTGAGGACCATATATGGAGGAGAAACATTTTGGTCAATATGCATACCACTCACCCTCTTCATATGTTTACTTTATGTAATACTGTCTTCCTATCAAATGTACTTGTTCTCTCTGTACTTTTGCCCAGCTTGTGCTCACTGTACACTAATGTTTTAAATTTGGTAGTATTTGCTGAACATTTTTTATGTCGATTTCCACTTGCCTTTTTTCCTGGTGATGTGTTTCCTCATAGTAGTTAACTATAGTGGAGACTGCTCTTTACATATTCTGAGTGGAAACTTCTGGCTTGTAAAATTTGTTACTGTCTTTTGATTTGCTGTAGCGACCAGATTTGTTTCTTTCCTTTCCTTCCCTTCCTCATCATATTTAAAAAAAAATGTACTGTTTGTGGGTAATGTATAGCTGTGAAAAAAATGTGTTTTTATTTTAAATGCAAGAAAGCAATCGTTAAACAACTCACAGACAACCCCACAGCAGGAAACAATTATTAATGAATTTCCACTATAATATGATATTCAGGATACATTGGAGTTTGCTATAGACATCCCCCTTACTTCCACCACATAGAGGTACTACTTTGCTTGTGATAAACAAAATATATATATATATATATATATATATATATATATATATATATATATATATATATATATATAGAAATGTATGATCTACATTGGTACAGAAAGGTAGGGGGCAGGTTGAAAATAAATGCTTTGTAAGCCAATCTCTTTAAATCATTGTATTTAATTTTGCCTAATAAAAAGATTTTCTTTACGTGGATAGTGGATTTTTAAAATATTTTTGGACATTAGGCTAAGTACGAGATGAGCAATGGTGGGATACCACCACTTATTGAAGTTAAATATACACTGATAAATATTAATCATGATTGTAAAGCAAATGCAAATGTCAAGCGCCATCCCTGCATCTCCTCCATGGAGCGAGAATGGCCACCTGTCATTTCCAGCCATAGATGTCCTGCTGCCAGGCAACATAGACGCAGCTCTTTCGGCCGTCTGGGCACAGTCAGGCACATGCGCAGTAGCGCGTTCCGTCGCTATGCAACGGAACACTATCCGACTGCCCTTCATCTCCCAGCCTATCACCTCCTAGCTTTCTCTATTTAAACCTGGCTTTGACTACATTAAGTTACCACAGTATCAGGTCTTACCTGTCTCCAGCATTCCTTGTCCATATTTTGAATCATATTACTGCTCCTCTTTGGTATTGACCTGACTTGTTCCCAAACCATTCTCCAGGATTGTTTATCCTGCTCTCCTGGTATGACCTTGGCCTCTCTCTCTCTGGATCTCCCTTAGTACTGCTTTTCCTAATTGGTTTGACCCAGATTGTTTGAATATTCTCACCACTGCTACGGTGGTAACTGTCCTGGACAACCGCTACCTGCACACCCTTTGCAACCATGCCCAAACCTTGGGGATCCCTGGTAAAAACCAGGAGTGCATTAGACTCTGCACCTCCTTGTTTAGCTGCACCAATACCAGTTAGTAACACCATCCATGTACGCAATCCTGACAGCATATTTGTATGGCAAACTGATTCTTTTATATGTGCTTATGTATAAACTAAGTTTATTTACAATACTTGTAATACAATATGAACAGCAAAGTCATCTTTTTAAGAAGGAAGTCGGATCACAGGTTATGCTGCAATGTCTTATTTGTTTTTTATGTTCACCCATCCCTGTTGGTTATAATAAACAGTTTTGTTCTTCTTCAGTTAAAAAAAATAAACCCTAAGCTGTAGAAACTACAAGAGAAAAATCTAAAATTCTAAATGTTATAGACTTATCAAGATTTCCTATAAATATGTTATAAAAATTCCCTCACTAGGCATTCCTTTAATACACATGTTATCATCTTACAGTGCTATTTGCAACATACAAGTATAACACTGTTGTCATATATTTGTAGGTCTGTAACTTCTGTCATTGTTGACAGCCACGTTATTGAGAGAAGGGGTGGACCCTAGAGGCACAGCATGAAAGCAATTGTGTCAGCTATGGGTGACTCACATGGGGGACCAGAGTCTATTGTAGATTGTAATCCTGCGAGCAGGGCCCTCTTACCTCCCTGTCTGTCTATAGTACCCAGTATTGTTTTATTACTGGGTTTGCTCGCAATTGTAAAGCATTATGAATATATAAATAAATGTTTATGATGATTAAGACTCTGGTTTCCCCGTGCTAGAGGTAGAGTGGCCAATTTTCAAGCAGGGACCCGGGAAGTAGGGGGGTTGTCCTAGGTCCAGAGAGATTGAAGTGCATGGCTAATGCAATGAGGTATGACACAGCGTGGAGAACCAGAACCCTAATAGAGTGGAAAAGTCCCCATATAAAGAGCTCTCTATATGGCAACAATGGTATATGGTAATCATCAGCAATCTGATAGTATTCTGCAGTGGGGAGCATGTAGACAGTTCCAGCATTTCATGTATGAGAGTCCCTGGAGCATGGATGTATGGAAGTAGCTGAGCGCCAGGACATTGGGACATTTTATGTATATCTGCCTGGAGAAAGTCTTATAAAAAGGGGAGCATTGACAGCAACAGCATGGTGACTGAGACAGTTCCTGGTGTAGTGGATGGTGAGCACATATGGAGGAAAGTCCCTGGATAGTGGGATGTGATACTACAAAGAAAGAGTCCCTGTTTGAGGGAATGCCGTGCAAGAATCTTTGAGATCCAGACTACTGTGTGCTTTTGTGTATGTGAGGAGCCGTGACCGGACATACAGTGGAACCACAAGGTATATGACTGGCATTAACTGTTTAAGCAGTTAACCTGCGTGGTCCCGACATTGCCGCTTTCAATTTTCATTCAGTCAGGTCGCGCTGACTTCAGACAGTGGTGCCGGAGAGCTGGCCAGTCGGAAGGAGGTCCTGTCATCCTTCTGCCTCCATCGGGTATCTGCAGAGTCGTTTTGGAGGTAAGTCTGTCAATATTGATGTAGTTTTCTCCTGAAATCGTTCTTTTCTTGCAGGTCTTCTGGCTGTTGGATTTTTCGTCATCGTGCAGCCATACCCAACCCACTCTGATAGGTCACACTTTTAAATGTACATAAATCAAACATTTTTAAGTTGGTATTGAATTTATACAGTCATGGCCAAAAGTTTTGAGAATGACACAAACATTATTTTTCACAAAGTCTGCTGCCTCAGTTTTTATGATGGCAATTTGCAAATACTCTAGAATGTCATGAAGAGGGATCAGATGAATTGCAATTAATTTCAAAATCTTTTTTTGCCATGACAATGAACTTTATCGCAAAAACAACATTTCCACTACATTTCAGCCCTGTAACAAAAGGACCAGCTGACATCAGGTCAGTGATTCTCTCATTAACACAAATGAGAATGTTGACGAGGACAAGGCTGGAATCTTTAAAAGGAGGGTGGTGCTTGAAATCATTGTTCTTTCTCTGTTAACCATGGTTACCTACAAGGAAACATGTGCAATCATCATTGCTTTGCACAAAAAAGGCTTTGCAGGCAAGGAAAATGGTACCAGTAAGATTGCATCTAAAGCAACCATTTATCGGATCATCAAGAATTCAAGGAGAGAGATTCAATAGTTGTGAAAAAGGCTTCAGGGCACCCAAGAATGTCCAGCAAGCGCTAGAACCGTCTCCTAAAGGTAATTCAGCTGCAGGATCGGGGCACCACCAGTGCAGACCTTGCTCAGGAATGGCAGCAGGCAGGTGTGAGTGCATCTGCACGCACAGTGAGGTGAAGACTTTTGGAGGATGGCCTGGTGTCAAGAAGGCCAACAAAGAAGCCACTTCTCTCCAGGAAAAACATCAGGGACAGACTGATATTCAGCAAAGGGTACAGGGATTGGACTGCTGAGGACTGGGGTAAAGTCATTTTCTCTGATGAATCCCCTTTCACAGATTGATTGGGGCATCTGGAAAAACACTTCTTCGGAGAAGGAAAGGGGAGCGCTACCATCAGTCCTGTGTCATGCCAACAGTAAAGCATCATGAGACCATTCATGTGTGGGGTTGCTTCTTAGCCAAGGGAATGGGCTCACTCACAATTTTGCCTAAGAACACAGACATGAATAAAGAATGTTAACAAAACATCTTCCAAAAGCAACTTCTCTCAACCATCCAAAAACAGTTTGGTGATGAACAGTGCCTTTTCCAGCATAATGGAGTACCTTACCATAAGGCAAAAGTGATAACTAAGTGGCTCGGGGATCAAGACATCGAAATTTTGGGTGCATCGCCAGGAAACTCCCCAAGCTGTAATCCCATTCAGAACTTGTAGTCACTGCTCAAGAAGGTGGGCAAACAAAAACCCACAAATTCTGACAAACTCCAAGCATTAATTAGGCAAGAATGGACGGCCATCAGTCAGTATGTTGCCCAGTTTTGATTGACAGCATGCCAGGGCGAATTGCAGAGGTCTTCAAAAAGAAGGGTCAACACTGCAAATATTGACTCTTTGCATAAACAATGTAATGGTCAATAAAAGCCTTTGACACTTATGAAATGTGTGTAATATTACTTCAGTATACCATAGCAACATCTAAAAGTCTGAAAACATTGAAGCAGCAAACTATGTGAAAACCAATACTTGTGTCATTCTCAAAACTTTTGGAAATGACAGTAGGCAGACCAACACACACTGCAGGTTTGATCAAGGTTGTAAATATTTACATTACAGTTTCCAAAGATATGGTCAGGTCTATACTTGCCTTGCTGTGTGAGTTTCAAATGCCCTGGAAGCTTCAATGTTAGCACACAGGGGTCACTGTTTAAAATCATGCCTCTTCTCCTGCACATCACAGCTGCTCTGCTGCCACAGAAGCAGGGTTCTTCATATCACCTGACAGAACTAATACCCAGATGGAACCTGGTGCAGCTTCTATGAAGAGAACCACGGCTTCACTCAACAACTTTCAGCAGGATTATGTTACCATTAAACCAGAACGGCGTTAGACTGTACATGGATATTAATACCACCTTCAGTGGGCAACCAGTTAATTTCAACTCTCTCAAACAGAAAGCCATATATACAAAATAAGACATAATTGACTCCCCTCACAATACTATATATGAAATATTTGTGTTTGTCTTTAAAATGTACTAGAACACAGACAGAACTTGAAAAATAATAAATATAAACATATATATAGTTTCTTATCCACTAAGAAACTTAGAGAACAACAGAACAGTATTAGGGAAGGGTTTAAACTTAGCCCTTAGCTGTCCAGTTAATAAATTTGAACTTTTTATAGATTTGAATAAGTTTATCAGATCATTGACTCAGCAGAGGCAGTTTTTTTGAAAAAAAAAACAAACAAAAAAAAACAACATATCAAATTGGCTGCTGAGAAGGAATGTTTAACAATGCAGACTTCCGTCTAGATTTTATTCAGCTGACTCAAGGGGGAGCCACATCAATATATTTTTTGACTTGCTTAAAAGCTATATTAGAAAATTAGAAAAAGGTTAGTACATAGATCATAATTTAACCAAAATGAAAAGGCAAAGATTTGCTACATTTTAGTAAGGATACTTCAATGGTAATAATGGGGGGGATAAAGGTGGAGGAGTTGAAGTTGAGGATAGGGGCAATTATTTAAGTGGAGCCAATAGGACTCTTAGTGATGTAGCTACATACAAAAAAATTATTCATGATCCTAGCCTCATGTATAAGAAAGAATTGTATATTTTGTTAAACAAGGCATTGATTGATAAAGTAATATCAGGTACTGAATTTGATTATATAATTTACACCTGGTAATTCCAATTTTGTACCATATAATGAAAGTCCATAAGACATTAGAATCTCTGCCTGGGCGTCCAATAATCTTGAGCATTAATTCATCAAGTGCAAATGTATCCACCTAACCCTCTCTCCACCCTCATTCTCTTCACTTCGCTCCTCCTCAGTAGTGGGGAGCACTTGCTCCCCTCCTCCGACTCCCTTTGTGCCTGCCGTCTGTCTACCCTCCCTATAGGATGTAAGCTCGTATGAGCAGGGCCCTCCTCCCTCCTATCTCGCTACCTTATCTTCTGCTTCACTTCAATATATTTGCCTTGCCTGGAGCCTCTGAAGTCTTGGTACTACTCGTTTATTGTTTTGTACTGTTATTCCCTGTACGGTCCATTGTTTGTACTGTGTATGGCGCTACGGAAACCTTGTGGCGCCTTATAAATAAACAATAATAATAATAATAATAATTTCATAGATGTAAATTTACAACCATATGTTTTGAAATTAAGGTCCTGTCTGAGAGACTCAGTTAGTTTTGCAGCTACTTGATGATTTTATGTAGCAGGATAGTCTGATTTGGGTTACAATCGACGTTCAGGCACTTCATACAGACATTTCTCATTAAAAGAGTATTAGCACAATTATTTTTATTTGAACAGGAATATTATTTACAGCTGTACGGTACATCTATGGGGTCAAAATTTTCCCCTAGGTATGCTAATATTTTTATGAAAGGTTGGGAGGATCATCATATTATAATTAATCAGAAATACAAGTTAAAATTAAATTTTACTAATGTTATATTGATGATATAATATTAATCTGGGATGACACCATTGAGGAGGTTGAGAAATTTATTTTGCAACTTAAAAAGAATAATTAGAATCTATCATTTACATTTAAAACAAATACTACTCCTATAGAATTTTTAGATCTTGTCTTAGGAGTTAATGAATTGAGTAAAATTGAGACTAAGACCTAGATTTACTAAGTTGCGGGTTTGAAAAAGTGGGGATGTTGCCTATAGCAACCAATCAGATTCTAGCTTTCATTTATTTAGTACCTTCTACAAAATAACAGCTAGAATCTAATTGGTTGCTAAAGGCAACATCCCCACTTTTTCAAACCCGCAGCTTAGTAAATCTAGCCCCAAGACTCATTTTAAGGAAGTGGATGCAAATAATTTTGTCCTTTCCAACAGCTACCATTTAAAAACATGGAAGACCAATGTCCCATATTCCCATTGTTTAAGGCTTACAAAAAAATGAGCAGTGTCAATTTTTGAAACAGAGATATTTGGATAGGGGTTATGATAAACAGTTGTTAGAAACAGCTATTGTAAGGGCTTCTAATGTCAATGTGGACATTTTATTGCATCATAAGAAAAATGGAGATGTTGATAGAACTAGGAGAAATATATATTGTAATTATAGCATTTTTTATTACAAGATACAATAATGATCGTAAAAATATTGAACGGACACTCAAAAAACATTGGGGTATTTTGTTACGATATCACATTTTGAGTCAACATTTACCTTCGAAGCCTCGAATGATCTACAGGAGAGTGAATAATATAAAGTCTATATTGGTGCCCAGTATTATTGAAAAAAGAATTGAGGTTGAACATCTCTGCTAGAAATTCACTTAATCATCCTTCATTGGGTGTTAAAAATGGGTGTTATCCTTGACAGCATTGCAACACTTGCAAACTTGAAAAATAATTAAATTCTAATAGCCGGCAAGTCTATTTGTACCCTGGGGCTTGCATCAGCGTGGCAAAGAGCTTGTATCAGCGTGGCAAAGAGCAGAAACAATAACGTCAGTGCAGCTTTCCCACTGTCACAATCTGACACTAAAGTATGGAACTGGTAGTGGATGGAGGCTACTTGCTGGTATTAGCACAACTGAATTAGGAGGCACAGAGCCTAGTGTGCCCTTTTTTCACCAAGAACCCCTGCAAGGAAGTATGGACCTAGCTGCAAGGACTGGCAGGTCGGGGTTCTCCTGAACAGTTACCAGCAACGCAGCAGATGGAAGAGCGGTGTCTCAGGAAGAATACTTTTTTTTTGGGGTTATGTTCTGGCTTGGGGGGGTCAAGCTGACAGACATTTTTTCTTTGCTTCATCACTTGAAACTATTTTTTGGGTTAATGTTTTTTAACATCACTTGGAATATATTTTTTTTTAGCAACAATCAATTTGTAATAAGAGCATTCAACACTGGATCCTACAGAAGATAGAAGAACAGAGTTGGTAAGTATGAATTAATATTTTTTATTTTTTAATAAAATTTGATGGTTTTAATGAGGGGTGTCTTTTATTTATATTGGTGCACTGCAGGACACAGCGGGCCCTGGGTGTCAAGGCAATCTGGAACTTGTGATTCCCCAAGTGCTAGCATGCCCTTGTAGTAACCCCCTGCTGCTATGGTACCACCAGCCCCGGTTGGCTAAGCCTAGGGCTGGTTGAATTGCGAGACCCCATGCTGTTTTATGATCCTGTGAGACCTCCATCCGGTAAATGGTTAATCAATGTGAGAACAAGAGAGGAAGCATAAACTCTCTGCAGACGCTTGGAAATAACAGTAATTTATTTTAATAATTTCTTTTAATACATTTTGAATACTATATAACTTGTGAAGTTTTATTAGAAAGTCATTACTATTGTTAAATTCTTCCTGTTTAAATGTCTATACACATGACAGTGAAAGGACGTTAATGCTACCCCAGGTGTGGCACTAATGATGGGGATACAGAGGATAGAGCTAATTAGTACAATGTAAAGACGGATATATGAATGCTGGACATCTCTGATAAGGTCATGTTTTGGATGACAAAACATGTCAGTAAGACATAAATCCTATACAGCATAATCTGCTTTCAATAATCAGAAATTTGCAACTTTAATATTGGTGCTTCACATTCATTGCTGCTAAACACTTACAGAGAGATTCTGCTTTTACCACCTAGGATCCATGTTAATCAGCAAGCTGAATACTATGGACAGATCCTGATCAGAAGTTACTCTGGACTGTGTGGAAGCAAGAGGGTGATATCTCCCCAAGCAGTTACTACTCCCTGACCATGTGAGATTGTTCCATACATACTTGCTCCAAAATGGATTTATATATACGCTTGTAACAGGGTTCCGTATGAGCGGGAATTGTTTGCTATTGAAACTAAATTAGGAAGCATAGAGTTCATTCCTATTTATTATTAACAAAAATTAAACTGGCCACTCACTTTGGAACTCATGATATAAATCTCAGCAACGCTATATATGAGAATTTATTCTACTTATTCATTCTGTTAAGGACGCAGTTCTGAAATGTATGTATATATATATATATATATATATATATATATATATATATATATCTTATATATGTAAAAGAAAAAGTTTGTTTGCTTGTTTGTAGGCGAATATCTTTGACACCCCTACACTGATTTGGATGAAACTAAGGTGCGAGGTGGTCCAAAAGGATCCCTGACAGATTTTAAGGGGTTTAGGGACCCGGTCAGACCTCACGCTGGTGTACATGGGCCAGAACTGTGACCCGCGGAACCTGTTCTGAGCCTTCCACTGGATGGATTTGGTTTGTTTGTATTCGGACACCCCTGCACTGATTGGGATAAAATCATGCAACTTGGTCCTGTTGAATCCTGTCCAGGTTTTAAGGGGTTTGGGTCCCGTTCAGACCTCCAGTTGATATACACTGGGCAGAACTTTGACCGGGGAGCCTGTTCTGAGCCTTCTACTTGATGGATTTGGACAAAAACTTCACAGATTGGTGACTTTGGATCTCAGAAGATATACCGGTGGTTGAGGTCCTAGTCAGACCTCCCATTGGTCACCACTCCTTCCTCTATTAGAAGGTGGCAATTGCCACAATATATAGTCAATATCACTTATAAATACTCTCTCTGTTGCCTAATGTGCATCTCTGGTGACTTTCTAATGTCTTACCCTCTCAACCTATGCATTGATTCAAGACTTTTTCATAACAGGCCCCCTTTTATGGATCTCTCTAACCCACCGTATCAGCCTCTTCTCAAGACTCAAAATCTATGAACAGATTCCTTTCTTTAGAGAAGCCTATGTCTCTTTTTCTTGTACATAGTCAATGTTCTTACACCAACACTGCCTAACATTAGTCACTTACACTTTCTTCAGCAGAAGCTACAATTGTTATTTTGCTACTTTATATACCATGTGTTGCCCACATGTCATATATTGTAAGTTTGTTTGGGCAAAGCTAACTTTACATTATCTTTCAATCATTGTATGTAATTTATCTGTATCATGATGCCCTCAAAATACAGTATTGTATAATATGTTGGGCCTCTAATAATAATAAATATAATAAAAATAATAATAATAATAATAATAATAATGGTAGAGATGATTCTAAAGGGATTAACATTTTCTCTATAAACAGTACAGTACATAGCCTTATAGCAGGAATTTATTTTACAGAACTTTATTATATTATTTTACAATTTCATGGGACTCTTTGTGGCTCTAACATTAAATGCAAGTATTGCATTATAAGCATATATAAAGGAACTACATACCATCAGACATGACCATTGCACATAATTGACACTAAAACACTTGCTTGAGGCTCTGGTTTGAACCCCATCATCCTTCATCCTCCTCTCTTCTAGGTACTAAATGTAAACCGGAAGCTTAGCTAGACAGGGAAACTGCTTCAAAAAGCGTATGCAGCTTATACAAATGGATATTTTATATTCTTCTTTTTATTATTTATATTGTTATTATTTCATGCTAAATAGATTATTCAGAAAAAAAAAAATCTCTGTATTTGCGATCAGTATTCATTATTCATTTTAACTATTTACTCCACTTTTACAACAGAACACATTTATATAAATTGTGTGTGTAGATATATATATATATATATATATATATATATATATATTAATGTAAAAATCCCTATATCACTAATTAGACTGCATCTTTAATTTGGGCAACCTCATTAACAGGGCATTGAATAGCAAATAAAGGTAATAAGGGTTAAATTAGAAAGAAAATTTAGAAATACAAAAATTGTTTACTTCGATAGAAATTATGCCTCAAAGGTGACCTGATTGACATCTATATATATATATACTGTACTTCAGGTCAACACAAAGATTGCCTTGCAAACTTCTCTTATCAAGTATCATACAGAGAACAAGAGGTCATCAGTTAGGAAAAGCAATTTCACCACCAGCATAGGAAGAGATTATTTACTGTGGTTAAGCTATGGAACTCCCACCACATGAGACAGTGATAACAAATTCACTAAAATAATTAAAAGATGGATCGAATGAATTCCTTGCAATAATTGGTATTTGTAGTTGTAATAAGTGGAGGACATTATGGGGGTGACCAATTCATGGAATGTATCTATTCTTGTAGTATTTGTGGTAAGGAAGTATCTTTTCCCTTCTGATGCTAAACGGGAAACTGTCTCACTAGAGGTTTTGTTTTGCTTTCTTCTGGAATGGCAAAATTAGAATGTATTGAACTTAGACCTGTGTCTTTTTTCAAGCTATCATTGATGTAAATATGGTATGCTAAACATGGTAATAAAAATCAGCACAGGTAAGAATATCTTCAAAAAACAATTCAACGTAATAGAGAGATAAGAATAATCCATCAATTTGTGTTTTGAAAAATGCAGTTTCATGGTTCGTGCATTGCATTCAACAACCAAGTGCTGTCATCAGTAACAGGCTGACAGTGTCTTTATTGCTGTTTACATATTGGTACCACATTGGCATGGATTTGCATAATATATTGTAGCTCTATGCTCCAGGGATTTGCATTGTAACATATTGGTGCTTAATGAACTCTGAAAAAATTGATTTTCCACAGAGTAAATTAAGAAATGCATTATAGCTGTTAAAGCAATCTTAAGGGAAATCTGAGGCTTCCACTGCAGCACCATGCTTAGTAAGTAATAAATTACATGTTATACTTATTTGCCTTAATTCATGCTAATTTTGTCCAATTAATGTATCACAGTAATTCAGAAGCCTGTCACAGGAGAGCTAATTATTTATTGGATTTTTGTGTTCAGCTCCCTAGGAGTCTACCAGCAAATAAACTTGCGACTGTCTTTCTGTTTGGCCTTCAGTGGCATTCTTACATCTAACTGTGGACAACTAAGGTTCCTGTTCTCTTATTAAAAAAAATGGTCTGCTTTTTATTTTTGTTTAGATAGATAAATAGACACACACACACATACACACACAAGTTATCACAACAGATTAATAATGCAGTAATCCAATCTGCAACCTTCTACATTGGTATTTGCACATCTGTTGCAATACTCTCTAGTACATGAAATGTAACCTGTCCAGACAAAAAGGCTTATCTTTTTGGAGTAATTCTGCTGTATTCTGATTTATTTCGGCTTGTCATGGCAAATCATTTAGTAATGTGTATATAGGATTACATTTTTAAATTAGATGACTTGGGAGAGAATAATAAAGTAAACAATCACTGAATTAAACATGCTGAAGATAAAGGGTTTCATGAAGAGTTGGGCACAATTTCTGACACGCAGACCTATATTGTATAAAAGTAATTTTATCGTTTTCAAATAAGCATTGCCCGAGCGATTGTATTGTGTTTCCGAAGCACAAGCAATTTATTTAGCAAAAGCAATTTGTTTAGCAGTTCAATAAATAAGTACAATACAGTACAATATAGCCGATACATGATATCTATTAAAGATGTTACATTAAAGCAGGAAAGTATAAAAACACTGAATACATTACATCTTCCTTATAGGGTTCACTCAGGTTCAATAATTGCAGCCGTGCGGTCACATTTCGAGCTTCAAAGAGAGAGAGAACAAAAACCAGCGTGCTTGTATATACTTGGCCAGCTAACACTTAGTAAGGTCTTCATTGGTCTGGGTGCTAATGGCATTCCAGTTCCTTGCAAGTTATAGGTCAGTTCATTTGATCCTTTCATAGGGTGAGGGGAACATCCCCCACCCTATTGTTCCCATGATTTGACTCTGAATGACCAGTTCAAACTGACCCACACAAAAGTATTTAAGAGCATTAATCTCATATTGCTTGTATCTTGCGATTGCTAGTTGCGATCGCTATTCTGTCCACACCGGGTTAATGCTGGTGAAATAAGCTTTAATATGAGACCAAACTCTTTATCTTTTAAAACACCTGAACCATAAAAACCTTTACTACAGTATTATATATGAATAAATATACAATCTAATACATTTTACTAATAAATTAATGTGGATTGGAACCTTAATAAATATGAAATATATAAATAACTAAATGTTGTAGTGCGAGTGTGTGCGTGCGTATTTTACAGCGTGATAGCGCCATGCCCCGTGTAGCGTGGCATACTGAGTGCAATCGCACGATAAACAATATTAACCAATATACTTTTGTTCATCCAATTATACGACTTCGACAGTTGCTTCTGAAAAAAGGCACAATCTACAAAGTATGTTGAGAAGAACGCATCTCAGGAAGTGTCCAGATCTGAATAGCTTGCATATAGACTTTGTTGACACTTGGAAAAAGTAGAAGCAAATAGATAGGGATTAGGGCCAACCAGTGTTTGTATCAAATAAATTAGCATATTTGTAGGCATAGTGTCATATACATAACACACTAGTGTTTGGACAATGTTAATCATTAAAGCGAAAGTTGCATTTAATACAAATATTCGCTTTCTTTTAAAGTCAAATGCTAATCTTCTTTTCTGCACCAGTCAAAATGCAAATAAGTAATGTGAATAAATTGCAGACGTTAACATAATCGCATAATTGCATCTGCAGTAAAATTTTAGATTAAGTTAGTGTGAGGGCTATAGATACATTCAGGAAATCAGATGGTAGTAACAGATCGTCATAATTATCAGTTCATACCTTACACTAGGGATAGAGTACCCATAATAGATACATTTTCTGACAGACTTATCTGTGCATAGGTCTACATCTGCCGCACTCTTACTGTACTTGACCTATGCTTATACACCCCTTCACTCCTCTTTCAATGTAAGGAGCCGTAAGCAGGCGGAAGTGCAAGATGCCATCTAATCTGCATTTGGTCGTTAACATAAGTTTTGCTTTGTGAGCGTGCACACTAGTAAAATGCATATTATAAGCAGAAAACCACACATGGCATCCAAATCTACATGATCACCAAAGTTATTAATAAATAAGTCCCCTATCATCAAAAAGACTACAGTATTTTATTTTTTCCTAATGATTTCAGAAACTTGATGATATGTGAAGATGACTGAATGGTCTTTTAAGTTAGAACTGGGAATTGTTCTGTCTCACAGCATGTTTCCATCTTCTTCATCAATGTCACTATAATTTAAGTATAGTTTAACATCTATTCAGCTATGTAGATGTGTGTATAGAATAATCAGTGTGTTGAAGTGTCTTAGAAAAATTAAATTTTTACTTCTTCAGGAACTATACAAGTAATTCAGTGAAGGTTGAAGGTAAAATTACAAAACAAGGTTTTGTTGTTTATTAAATAGAGAGTAGACATTGAACACTGTTACTTCCCCATCTGGGAAATAAACATTAAATGTGACCCTCCCCTACACAGAGGACTCCCTGGGACTTTCCTGGAAAACTGCAAGAAGAAACGGGTGATCAGGTGAAGCCTACCAGCCATGTATCGCTGTCCAATTTCAGCACCTGACACACTACTGTCAACCCTAGATGATTGCCTACATATCCTCCTATTAAATGTTGTACCTGATGTGTGGTCCTATGCTGGGTTTGTGCCTGTTTATATCGGCAGGCACGAGTTTTAAAGCACTGTGCACTGAGCAACAGGTTATATTTGTCCACTGTTAAAGTTTTAAATGTTAGTCTGATTATCTATTATCCATTCAACCTGTTTGTTGGCCATCCTTGTCTGCTTGTGACCCTCATCTTCAGATCATATTCTGACATTGAACTTATGCTCAGGTTCTCCCTACCAGAGGTCATGTCCCAGATACTTGCCCTTTTTTTTTTTACTAGGACTGCGGCTTGTTACTTTTCTTTTTTCTCATGTAAGCAGTTAGATAATGGGAAGAACCTTAGGCCTGTGACATGTGAGTGTCAATCACCTCCATGTGGTAGTTCACTGGTGCAGACCAGACATATTTAGGCTTTGTGTCTCAGGTGAGTCGGCTCCAGCCATTAACAGTACAGTTAACACATTCCCAGAGCTTGTGACAACACTCCAAATCTATGATATTTCCCATAGTGACAGTTTGATCAGACCTTGAACCTCACTGATGATACATAACCTACTATAGCCATCATGGACCTGTCTGAGTGAATGAAGAAGACAAAACAGCACTACATAATTAAGTTTTGCAGGGACCCCACCATTTTAAGTGCCATCTCTATTCCTGTACTATTATACCAGTTCCTCTCCTCTCTGGGCCTGATTCATTAAGGAAAGTAAGGCAAAAAAGGAGTAAAGGTTCTGCTGGACAAAACCATGTTACAATGCAAGGGGTGCAAATTAGTTTATTGTTTTGCACATAAGTTAAATACTAGCTGTTTTTTCATCTAGTTCACAAATACTTGATAGCTTTGTTTTTACACTGAAATGTAAGGTTGATCTAGGACATGCCCTTTCCCAATTATAAATCTGTCCTGACATTTTAAATGTACCTCCCCCTCCAATGCAACATGGTTTTGCCCAGGTGCAGAGTTACTCCTTATTTATGCTTTGCTCTCCTTAATGACTCAGGTCCTCTGTCTCGACCCTGTGTATTTCTTTTCCGCCTTATTACAATTGTGATCCTTTGGCCTGTGTGGGTTTTCTCAAGCATTGTGTGTGAAAGTTTAAAATACAAACTGTAGCCTATATCATATCTCTTGTTTGGGAAATATTTTGCCCGGGTCTCACTCCTCTGGGAAAGGAATGATTCTATTATACACAATGCTAATGCTTTCATCATGGTACTTTATAAAGCCTTTGATAAGCCCGTTAGGGCTTCTCTGTTTTCCATAATTATAACGGCTCCAACAAAATCTTCCAGTCATCGCATGGAGGTTCAATAAAACACTTTGTGGGGAACTTCATATTTAATACATGTGTAGAAATATAAAACCTGCTGTTTTGAAGTTTTAGCCATCTCTATATTTGAAGTATTAACAATTTGTGGATGTCTATTGTGAACACAATGCTTACACTATTCAATAACGTCTTATAATTGTGCCATCGATTTAATCCGTGTAACTAATACTCTCAGATACCTCATATATCCTCCTTCTGTGTCTGACACCAGAGCAGTGTTAGACAGAGCATCTAAAAAGGGGATTTATTAAAAAATCTACTTCTCTTGTTGATGCTAGGTTCTTCTTCATATAAAAAAATAATACTGTCTACAGACAAGTGGTAGTACACCATCAATACTGACAACTGCAGTTTCATCAACTTACAAAATAAAAGCATACTGGATGATGCAGCATTCTTATAGAACACTTATTGCACACTCAGCACTTCTGCTAAAGGTCAAAACAATCAAGACTATGGGGGTATCACCATAAACCTGCAGGAATCAGAGTATATAAGCAGAGCTGCATGACTGGATCCAGTCACAACAAATCCAGCTGGCAAGCTTCAGTCACCGGAGTGGAGAATTATAAGGCAAACAAACACCCACCCATTTGTTACTGGAGAGTAGATCACCATATCTGGCAGTATGATGGACAAATCTGGATTTGGCTAATTCCAGGAGAATGCTTCCTACCTAAATGCATACTGCTAACTGTAAAATTTATGGAGGAAGAATGATGGTCTGGAGCTGTTTTTCATGGTTTGGCCTAAGCCCCTTAGTTCCAGTTAAGGGAAATCTTGTGCCTTACCTCAATACTGCTCTTGTGGCTTTGGTTCACCAATACAGATTTTAAGTTCATTCGTAAGATTAGTTTAATCTACATGTTGATGTTCCAATGCACTGAAACACCTCCAAAGTTAATTTGACATAATTTATTAGTTCGGGCTTGTGTTAATAAACTATCAAAATGCATGATTGAATTTAATATATATATATATATATATATATATATATATATATATATATATATATGTTTTGGTGTGATTGTCGTTTCATATGTATGTATGTAGGTAGTTTTTATAAATAAAGTTTTTTATTGATTTGCTCCTATTAGAATCGTAGAAGATCCTATGGATGTTAGTAAGATGATTAAGCAGAGTGCCTAATCAATGAGTTTGGATGTCTATGTAACATGACTAGTAGTATTTTTTTAAATTTCACTAATGACATTGCACTTATGCTATGAAACGTGTAAGGGTATTATTAAAACTGTTTGCAATCTGGAGCTGCCTTCAAGATATTTAGCAGAACACATAAATTAAATTATTACAGGTAGTGTCAACATGGAATCATTGCTGATTACTACATGATGATCGTCACTTGCCGAGTGAGGAGCACCATTTAAGAAATAGGACCTCTCCTATTTGTGTGATCTGTTAGCTGTGCATTACTGCTGCAACGGTGCACAGAATCAATATTGCATTTCAGCAATGCAGCTGGTTGCTAGGTATATAGTAATAAGCTTCTCTTCAGCTCCCAGCCTGGCAGCTGTGCTAGTAATTACAGCACCCATGCATTTAATTATTCCTCAGTTTCAGATTAGTGATGTGCTTTTATAACCCTCTTCCTGCCACCATATCAATGCTTATGATAGTTCCTGCTTGACCTAGTGTGCCTTGTATCCTGACCTGTTGTATTCTCTGTATTTGATTCTGATTGTTCTAAGGATTCTGCTGACTTCTCCACTTCTGACTCTTGGCTTTATTAAACAGATTTGCTCTTATATGGCTGCCTGCTGTTACCCCTGGCTTGTTTAAACAATTCTGCTGTCTTCTCTACTTTTAACCCCTCCCTGCCTTACTCTGAGTTCTCCCAAATACATTCTAGTTGCTCACTACCTGCTACAGGTGAACATCTTGTTAAGAGTTTCTAGCAGTTGAGGATCTCACGCTACTTTGCCCTTGACAGCGGTAGGATGGATTTTGTGCCTAGTGAAGCTAAAAAAAAACTCCATACAGGGAGTACCATGCTTATTACATCTTAGTGGATAACACCAAACCAATGAGGACATTACATTACACATTTTGTGTAAGTATTATCTTTATTAAATATTAGAATTTACCTCCTGATCACCTGGGGCCTGATTCATTAAGGAACTTAAATTCAGAAGTTTCTTATTTAAGTCACTTGGACAAGACCATGTTACAATGCAAGGGGTGAAAATTAGTTTTCTATTTTGCACATAAGTTAAATACTGATTGTTTTTTCATGTAGCAAACAAATATCAACTTTAAATTTCAGTGTACAAATAAGCTATCAAGTATTTATGTGCTACATGAAAAAACAGTATTTAACTTATAAATTTAAACAAACAAATTGAACAGGGTGCGCCAAAAGGGATAAAGTAAAAATTATTTTTTAAATGATATATAGAATAAAAATATCAATAAAGTAGGCAGATCTCATATATGTGACACATTGTTGATTCGTCCTTGGAATATGTATAATACAGCTTATTTATAACATATGTAGTGTAATGAGCTCAACAAATAAAGTGTAACACATCTCTCGAGAGTCTTATTAGATAGGTGTCTGGCCAGTACACCATAAAAACAAAATAAAGCACAGATCTGTAATAAAAGACCTTATTCCAAGTAAAAAAAAAAGGGATGTATGTATATGAATGCTCTCATCCGTTTATAATTTTCCTCTATAATGTTGAGGTATAATCTCTCTTGAATGGTGATTATATAATGCGGTGGTATCCGTAGTGAGACTGCGAGATCTCAAGTTCCACATTACCCGATACCAGGATATTTATATGTGAGTCTCTTAAAGATTCCTAGTATATAATGAGAGCACTCGATCCTCTGTGCTCCGCCAAAAAGACCGGGATATGTTGTAGAGTTTCTCAGTCCCGTTATTAGAAGCGATCACTCAGCAAATGAATTATGGACATTCCATCCAGATAGTATTGCCAGATCATAGTAGAAGCTTTCAAATACTCGTCTTCTCCGGCAACGCAATCAGATGTTGATTTCCTGCTTGTCAGCTGTCAAGCTCCTAATTATCCACTCTGCAGCCACGGTGGTGATAAATGTATAATATCAATCCTCCTCAGAGATATATGGATGAATCTACTTAGAGAAAATAGGGGTGATATAATGAATAATGGTTTTCTTTCATTCCAAATAAAGTTTCCAGATGATAGGGAATCATAAAAACTAACGTGTTTCGTTAGCTAGTGGCTAACTTTTTCAGTATTTAACTTATGTGCAAAACAGAAAACTAATTTTCACCTCTTGTATTGTAACATGGTTTTGTCCAGGAGACTTAAATAAGAAACTTCATAATTTAAGTTCCTTAATGAATCAGACCCCTGGTGAGAAACCTTTCGTTGCATTATACCTGGAAAGAATGATAATCTTGTTATAATAATAAGCACTACTATTTGCTGCGGTCTCCAGGCAAATACCAGATTTATTGGATTAATTGTTGGTGAAATATGGGCTCTTGAGCGAAATAGGTTATTTTATTTTCATGTAAATGCATGTTTATAAAGTTGTGATACATAATTTTTAATAATAAATATTTGATTTTATTACATCCACTGTTCTTTAATTCATAAGTGTAACGAATAAACTGGATCTTCGTGCTAATCATGATTAGCACTGGCTTACCAGAGCTGCGGAGTCTAACAAACTCCCTGGGGTTTACCAAGAACAGCCGCAAGTCGGGATGGGCTAAGCTTCCGGTAGTGTGCAGGTCGCGGTCCTCTGCTCTGCCTCTAGATGTAGCACTACGGAGAGATGAGCAGGTAAGAATACGTAGTCAGCCATGCGGAACTGGTACACAATTGGGCAGAATGGTACAGAATCAGCAGACAGCCTCAAAGTTTGGGGATTCCTAGGTTCAGTACACAGACAGACGACAGAGGCAAAATCAAGAGGCAGAAGCAATGTCAAACAAGCCAGGTCAGGAACACAAGATAACCGCGGTGGATAGTTAGCGAGCCAATTCGGTACCCAAACGCAGAGGAATCAGAATGCTCAACAGGCAGAACTGGTACACGGGAATCAGATCAGGAACAGAGACACACAGAGTCACAGAGATCCACAAGGAATTAGGAGCAAGGAACCATACAGATTGCTCTGACACTCACAAAGTGTCAGAGTGAGGTTTAAATAACCAGCAGATCTAATTTCCCGACCCCGAGCTTAGCGATCATGTGATCGCCGATACCCGGAAGTGACACTTCCGATCGCAGGGAGCGAGGACTGGTAATTTTATAACAGTATTAGTATTTTATACAGGTAATGATAAGCATGCTGCACCAACAGAAGAAATCAGCAATAGGTGATCCCTTCCAATTCAAGAAAAGTTTGGCAGGACACCCAGGTGTAGATTTTTCAAAACTTCTAAGAATGAAAAATGGACATGTTGCTCATAGCAAGCAAACAAATTTTGGCTATTATTTCCTAGAATGTATTAGATCAATTGTAGTTAGAATCTGATTGGTTGCTATCCTTTCAGAAGGTTTAAAAAATCTACCTCTCAGTGTTATCAACATCATCAAATTGCAAGCTCCCTTCAAAGTCCAGAACCAGAGCCAAAAGATAAACTCTCTCAAGAAATGAAGCTGCTGCTCTCCAATTGGGTGATAGAAATTAAGCTGATGTTTTACACCAAGATTAGTGCAGCAATCATTGAATTGAAGCCTCATTGAGCAATTGCACTGATACAGTGGTGGCTAAGGTTGACAAGATTTGTCAGTTTAACTATATATTTGACCATGATCTCACTGATCCATGCACCAATATGAAGTGGGATATAGAGAAATTGGAAGATTTTAAGAATCAGGACAAAATGGAACATATTACTAATTAAATCTTTCTGAATAAATCAACATAGAAGTTCTACCTCAATATCTGCAATTGCTCTTCCAGCAGATTCTGCAAGACGCCACACTGGACAGCCTAGCTTGTTATTGAGCTCATCGAATACTGCGTCCAAAAGAACCAGAAGATCAACTAGTCTGGGATGTGATCACACGCCTTCACGTATTATGTACTGATGGAGCCATTTATGACTGCAGTGAGAGAATTATGGAATTTTTACCTTTTACATGTAAAAAAATGTTAATCTGACCTGACCCCCTTGGAAATCCGCAAAAAATGATAGATGATTTGTGATACAGATGGGTTTCTACGCCCAACTACAAGTCCATTTTGAAGGAATGGTTAAGTCGGCCAAGACATATGATCATAGTGTAGATCTGCTGAGACAATTGGAGCAGCTGGAATATTGTTACCAAGTACCCCTGATGTAGTTCACTTTATCAATTTAGTGTTGAAAAAACATATCTAGATGGATTCCCATAGGCACTCACATGTTTAAAGTTTGAGTTTTATAAATATTTTCTTCCTTAG
Organism: Mixophyes fleayi; assembly: GCF_038048845.1. Lineage (NCBI taxonomy): Eukaryota > Metazoa > Chordata > Amphibia > Anura > Limnodynastidae > Mixophyes > Mixophyes fleayi. Next base: position 188,502,545 of record NC_134405.1, read on the forward strand.
GGGTGTATGTCACTACATTTGATTAGTTTGATTAACTTACTCTCATCCCACACACAATTCAAAGTCGAGGCACACCGCCAATGTTTGGTTATGCCCATTGTCTCAACATGGCAGTTTGTAGCCACTCACAATTTTATCTAACATAAATGTATCTATGTTTTTTTGTTCTACATGTAATACACAGCTCCTCCCTGTTCAGGGCTCTCTAGGTATGAAACACGTGTGAACTACGCTGCACCCCACCCCTCTTTTACTTTTCCATCCTGTCTGTGGAGGAAGTATCTGGACTGCTGCTTTGTATATTGCATGCTACATCTGAATATCTTCCGTATTTTCAACAACCATGAATCTGAAAGTAATTTCTGTCAACATTAACAGACTAAACTCACCTAAAAAGCATGTCCTGGTTATATCCGAGAATGAGAGCAGACCTAGCTTTTCTCCAGGAGACACATTTTAGGAATCAAGACTTCTCCCATGCTGCTCCCACTTATGGAATTCTATACCATGTCCAATCAGGTTTACCCACAGCCTTCAGATCTTTAGAGGGTCTCTAAAAACCCATCTCTTTTATAAAGATTACCTTATGATACTATTCACACTAATACACCCTCACAGATGTCCCAATCTCAACTCTAAGCCACACTTGCTCCTCTTGTTTCTGCTGTGCCCTCTTCCACTTAGAATGTAAGCTCTCTAATGAGCAGGGTCCTTCATAGCCTTTATTTTCATGTCTGCAATTATTTTGTCTACCTTGTATGTCCCAGTTTTTACTTTTTCCTACTGTACGGTGCTGCAGAGCAGTGTGGTGCCTTACAAATCTACACTGATAATAATAATAATAATAATAATAATAATAATAATAATAATAATAACTGTTTAGTATGCATCAATGTAACCTTCCATGGTTTCAAGAATAAAAGATTTAATAAAAAATAGCATACTTTTGTTAGCCTTATTTAAACAAATGTGACAAATTTTGTCTCAACCTGTCCTGTATGTGCTCAACATAGGACCAATTGAAAAGCTTCCCATGGTCCTCTTACTATTTAAAACTGTGGACCAATATATCTATTTATTACCAGTCTTAGACCTCCTTTGGATATGCATTTATCTGCAATGTAGTAAATCAGTTTTCAAAATGGGCCACTTCATACCTCTCAGGTCTTTGTTAAATAAATGTTCTATCATCAGAGACTGCATGATCATATTATATCTTACTGTGGAGAGCAAATTGTTTTTATATTTTGGTTCTAGAAACAATATTAAAGTGGACACTTCTGTATACCATAGCTAAATTAATATACAAATACAGAGGGTTAATCATATCTTTATACACTATTCCTGGAAATATATAATTGCACATCATGTTTATGAATCTACACAATAAACTATTTTTTTCATTGTGACTGGTACCCAACCTAAGCCACCAGCAGCATTTCATACTCCTTCTAGATTTCCTGCTGTTGATTCCACCATATTTTTTCTCCAATCTGGTTAGAGACCTATGATTTTCTCCCTAATGCCTCTTTAACAAAACATATGCTGACAGACATTGCTTTCCAGCATCTCTGCTATGTCTTGGAAATAAATTATGGTTATCTACGAAAAAAGTCAAACTGCCCTCCCTGAAACTTGCTCCTCGATTCATTAGCCATAAAATGTTTTGGAATGTGTCAATTCTGTTTTGATTGCCGCCTGATTGTCCATGCATTCCCACCATCTTATATGTTTTCTAACGCAAACCTGTGGCAACTGTAATTTCTCCTTCAGGGAAAATCACTTTTTATCAGTCACCAAGAAGTACATAAAGTAAAACTAATATTGCACTTCAAGATTTTAAAGGTTATTGTCTGCTCTAACAGACAATACACTGTAGGATACGTTTAACACATATGTGGAATATAAAGTCCCAAAAGAGCGCACAGAAAAATGTAAACAAATTCTGTTAAAGTCACCTTGTCACAGCCGTCTGTTTTTCTCTATTTGATTCGGGACCTTTGAGTCTGGCTGAAACAGGAGTGAAGCAAAACCTGGAAGCCTTAATAAACTCTCTGCTTATCTAGAGTACTCTGAGTAGCAATAGCAGTATAGGAGTCTAGGACTGTAGTCTGAACAAGAGTACGGAACTGGCATCCACCGAAGCAATACTCTGGAACTGTTCATGGGAACTCAGCCTCAGCACCTGTAACCAGCCATACAGGAACTGTAGACAGAAACTCAGAACCATGACAAGGAATGGTGAACTCAAGACTGTGAGACAGCCACAGACCTGGAACCCACACAGATACACGGAACTGGAAATGAGCCACAGAGACTTAGAACCAGCCCCAGGTAAATAACTGGTAAAATCCCAGATACTGCAGAATAAACACTAGTTAGTCTAAACTTCTTGCTGAGATAAGCACTCTTGATGATGTGGAATACTTGCAGTAAGATGAGCAGTTTGGAAGTGCAGAGTACTTGCAGAGTGATGAACTCCGGGTAATGCAGGATACTCGTAGAAAGATATGCACTTTGGAAATGCATGGCAATCAGGAACAGTGCTGGAACAACAGGAGCCTGGAACCAAGAACTATCCTCAAGAGAGAAAGTGTGTTGTTCTAGTAATGAGCAGATCTCAGCAGCAGGTTTAAATAGGGTGTTCCTAATAGTTATTGCTTTTACAGATCATGCAATCCCAGCTTCTGATTCTAGTTGGTCTGAAGTGGTCACCTGACTGAACCCAATATGGCCACGCCCATGCAGCAGAACAAACAGTATGGGCCTGATTCATTAAGGATCTTAAATTAAGAAGTATCTTATTTAAGTCTCCTGGACAAAACCATGTTACAATGCAAGAGGTGAAAACTAGTTTTCTGTTTTGCACATAAGTTAAATACTGACTGTTTTTTCATGTAGCACACAAGTACTTGATAGCTTATTTGTACACTGAAATTTAAGGTTGATGCTTGGATGCATCTTTTTACCTTTTCTCTTTAACTTCATTCTTATTTGTGGAGCTTATCGGAGAGAAAGATTGTATAGAAACAAGGACAAGGAGCGCAAATGATTGAGTCAGTGAAAAATACAAAGTGAAAAATACAAAGTGATAATGTTTATACCCCTTTGCAAATATGAGCGATCCGGCATAAATATCCAATACTTCTTCCCTCACTCTCCCTATGGCTTACCCTACTCCTTGGTAGTTCCGTGGGATAGGGGGTGAAGAAATAAGGTAATTCCTCCCGAGATGTTGAGCGCACACGTCCCCTGTAAGTTCCGATGGACGCTGTGCAGACTCCCTCAACGGCAGTTCCTGTTGCTACAGTATGCTGGATGGATCAAAAAGCAGGCAGATCAACGCGTTTCATCCACTAGGGACTTTGTCAAGATACTACTGCACTGCTGTAGAAGGTTTTTTATCCATTCATCTTTAATTACTTTATTAACTAAAAATTTTTAAAAATCTGTAAAAATGTAATAAAATGTAATAAAATGTACAATGAGTATTTCTGCACATATATATATATATATATATATATATATATATATATATATATATATATATATATATATATTGTAGATGTGTGCACATATATATATTTATTTCTGTGCATTTAGAGTAAGTACAAAAAGGTTTAAAAACTCAAAAAATCTAAAATAAAAGTAAAAATAAAAATAAAAAAAAGCTCCACTTGATATAATCAAGTATTGCAATGAACAGGCTGGCATAGAAATTGATCATAAAAATTGACTCAACTCAAAGTCCAGATTCAGGCCACGTAGGGCACATGTTTGTGCCTAGGGATATTGCACAGACGAGCCTTGGCAGTGAACCCACAGCTAAATCAAAATCAAGAGGGACCCTCTCGATTTTGGGTCCCTCTCGATTTTGCCATAGCAACAAACTTCTGTGAGATTCTTATATTATACCTCACCTTTGTGAGTACATTTCCAACAAGGAAGATAATTGCAAAATCTCTGAATATCATTTGCCAATTTTGAATAAAGAGATGTGTGGAATTTATGTTCACTACTGACAAACAAGTAAGAAAAAACATTCTTTAAGCAATAGCAACAAACTTCGGGGGTAAATGTACCAAGCTGAAACTTTTCCAGCGGGTTTGAAAGTGGAGATGTTGCCTATAGCAACCAATCAAATTCTAGCTTTCATTTAGTAGAATGTACTAAATAAATGATAGCTAGAATCTGATTGGTTTTTCAAACCCGATGGAAAACTCTCAGCTTGATACATTTACCCCGAGGAATTATCTGCAGTTAAATTCTATGTTTCTATGACTTTAAATTATATGGATGATATATTCTGAAAAAGTGACTAAGGGGTTAATTTATCAAGCTGCAAGTTTCCGTCAGGTTTGAAAAGTGGAGATGTTGCCTATAGCAACCAATCAGATTCTTGTTATCATTTAGTATATTCTACAAAATAAAAGCTAGAATCTTATTGGCGAACATATGCACTTTTCAAACCTGCTGGAAATGCGCAGCTTGATAAAGGTACCCCTAAGTTTATTAGAGTAATAAGAACTGTCTTTTTTAATATTTAAGGCGGAAGTTTTGCCTTTTTTGCATTTGTTTGACATTTTTTTGTCTGTGATAGGATTGTGTACGAGCGGCATCTTGCGCCAGTTAAGTGTATCCCTGATTGTATAGAAGACCATGTTTCGCCTGGTTCCAGAGGGTCGTTCTATGAATTAGGCATCTGGAATCACAACTATATGCTTAATTTTGAAGACACCTGTAAAAGTTGGATTTTTGGGGGAGTGAGATTATTAAAATGAAAAGAATTGGGAAGTTTGCAATTTTTAGGGGTGATCCTGGAGTTGGGGAGGGGTAACCAGCCATTTTCACTTCTCAAAAACACTTCCTTATTTAAAATTAGGTGGTTCAAATTATTATTCACTGATAGGATTCACTGAATTAACGATTTTACGATTACCACCAAGCAGCAATATCTAGCTGTTTCTGATTGACTGATTGTGTATTGAACACTCCAACTGACGTTTCAGTTATATATTGTCAAGTTGTGGCTGTCTATTTGTTTTTCCCTTTGGACTACTGCAGGAAAGAAGATTCCCAATACAATTATAAAGCAATAAGCAACTGTCAGGCTGTATCCCAACTCTAAAGTTTGAAGTAAGTATGCATATTTGTACACCTGATGTAAAATTACTACTGTATTTAGCGTTGGACGTACCTTAAGAAACGTGACTCAAATTAAATGTTCTCATTCAGTTGTTGAGTCACCGGCAGGGAAAGTTTAAGGAGCCTAGCACGAGCAAGAAATTCATTAATGGCATCCTAGAACCCAGTTGTAAACTGTCCAGATTATATAATGATGATGGTGAAACTCTTTGCTGATAACATCTGGGTTATAAGTGAGGATGCCTGAAGAAGTTTTAAGGGCTAATATGTTGTTTTAAGATCTAGTCACCAGCAGCTGAGAGGCCAAAATTATATCGGCTTTATCTCCTCTTTCATAAAAAGTCTGCTTCAACCGTTTCAGTCGTAGCAGTACAGCTTTAATAATCTTGTCACAAACTATAGAGTTTGGAGAAAGTGGTTGTGTTGATGTTCTTTAAGTTGAATAGCTCAGGACAAATATTGTGAAGCTGTGTGCTCTTTGTGACAGGAGGCCACCCTTATGACCACCTTATGGACTTCCCAATGGATAATAGGGAAGGTATCAGGGAGGTCATTATGTTGGAAGTAATCAGTCAGAAGAGTCTGAAGTTGATGGAGATAAGAAAGTTTGTAAAGAAGAGATTCATTTATACTCCATGTAGAGCAACAGCGACGACATGCAATATCTAAGAGGTCTGCAGTGATCCGACCAGAAAATTGGATGAATTTGGGAGGATTGAAGCTTGAAAGACAAATCATGGCTAATGAGTATCATGTCAATCGAGAATTAGTATTATGAACAGCAGAGAAAAATGTATGATCTTTAGTAATGGATTCTTTAATGCACCACAAATTGAACAGGATATTGGCCGCTAAAGCTTTGGATTTGTGAAACTCATAGCTGTTGTTGGAAGGGGGATGTGAGGATGACCTGTCAAGAGTACCGCCCGCAACCACAATAAAGGCACCGGCCATATTCACCTCGACTCTACGCACTTGGGAAAAATGGGAGTCAAGCTTAGCAAGTTTTGATTGGGGGCATAAACATTCACTAAAATACGTAAAGCACAATTAAATGTATCTAAATGTATATAACCTCTGTGTCAGCATAAGAATCTAACAATTCAAAAATAATATGTGAAAATATAAGTATTGCTATGGAAGGTAGTGTAAAAAAGTCTGGATTTCAATTCAAACTGCATACACTGTGTAAAATGTGTTTGCTGTAGGAAAATGTGATCACCCCTGTGTTGTTTAAGTACTAAAAAAATTTAGCGCATTTCTGCGAGCTATTCAATCCTTTGACGTTGTGCAAAAGGATCCTAAGAACCATACTTGACAACTGTCAAGCCTATTTTTACATTGGGCAAAGTGCACCTACAAGCACACTTCTCTACTAAAGTGCAAATGGAATGGAAAATAAGTGTCTCATTAATGGTATAGGACAAGACAACGATCTCTTGTAACTCTGAGTTGGTGTAAGTCACGTGTTTTTACGGAGCCATGTAACTATGAGCCATTCCACAATGTAATGAATACCCCTTAAAATGAGCTCTCTTCACTTTTTTATCTCATTTTATTAATCTCGCTCCCTAAAACTGAATCTTTTGTTTACACTGTTCCAGAAAACTATGTGCATCTATGTGATGACTCCATACTCAGCAATGAATGCTCCTGCTCTGCTCAAATTCTCTTGTTGGTTGGTATGATCTTCTGCTCCTCCAGCAACTGAACTTGCATATTCAAGCATTTTGGTGAAAAACTGGGCACATCATCACAAAGCACTTAATAAATTACCTCCTGGGTATGTTCAATGCTTATACTTATTATAATTATTTTCCCATGAATGAAAACTGTTATCTCTTCTGTTCCAAGTTATAGCACTGAAAGGCAAGAAGGAATGCCTGCATTAAATATTGTCCCCATATAAAAATGTATATAGTAGACAATATTCTGCTTATATACCAATGTTTATTTGAATACAGTATAAAAAAAATTTGTTGAGTGATACCTGGTCTACTATTTCGCTGTCAGAAAATCAATTGACCATTGTGTAGTTGATTAGGCAGCATACTTTTGTTACTGCAGAAATAATTTAGGTGCTGTAAAAATGATGGAATGTACATTAACAGCCCTGGCAAGGACAGTGGAAAATGCTAATTCACTGTTTTCATCTAACAAAGGATATTTTGTGATGAACTATTTCACTGAAGCTGAAATGTATATTACAAAAGAAACTGAAAGAAGTCCAAGAAAAGGTAAAGAGGAAATAACATGCAGTCAACACTTTTAGACATTCCATAAAGATGTTACACAATGTATTTTTTTGACTATTGTCTTTAAAGACCAGTAAAAGTTAACACTTGTTTAGCAGATTACAAATTTCAGAAGTATTGTAAACTCATGTTCATCTTTTTGTTATATATGTACAATTAACAGATTGCTTTCTCAATAAGATACCAATATATTTATATAATTGACTAGTAAAAGATAAATAAAAAGCAAGTAAAAAAAGTTGGTGGTTTCTAAACACTTGGAACAAATGGCATAATTAGAATAATAAATAATACCAAGGAATAATAACAGCTATGAAAGTGTTCAGGTGCCAGACCCACACCCTACATGATCCCTTTCACATTGTCTATCTTCTCTGCCCATAGACACATAACACACTCTCTCTCTCTTTAGCATATGGGCAATGATCATTAATCCTAGTTTCACAATACACCTGGCCCTTTTTTGCCCAGAAATGCAAGTGATCTTGCTCCCACACTTTACTAATAACTACTACATGTGAATGGCAAAGTAAATGGAGTTACAATTGTGAGATTCCTATTAATCCCTATATACAGCCACTCTAATAGTTCCACCTATGGCAATATACTCACCCTGAATTATATGTATATTAGAAGTTTATAAAACAGAGTATGCAAAGTTGTACATTGAGGTGAGTGAAGTTTTCAAAACAGTTCTATGAAATATTTTGCAAATTGTCAGCAAAGTGTTGCATGTTTACCAGTGAAATTTGGCCTTAACTGTTCCCAGTCCTATCATAACCACACCACACAGCAAAATGAACTGACCTCTGTCATCCCAGTTGTAGTCATAGATTGTATATAAATTTATAAATACAGTGCAAAATTGCATTTAGCATAATGGTGAAGCAAATGCAGAACTCAACAAACTTTATACCTTAATGAAATGTCCTATTTGGCTGCAAAACTTGATTTGCACAAGAATTCATCACAATTCCGTTCATCTCTACTTTAAAACTTATAGATGGATGCAAATCTGTTAGGTCCCAATTATTTGGTTCAAATACCTGATTTGGTTCAAATACGAACTGATAGAGAAAAAATGCCAACTACCCACCTGTGACATCTAAGGAAACAACATTACTTTCCTACTCATCATTTAAGAGTTTGGTGTCAGTTGCCATCCAGTGTTGTGCAATCTTTATATTGATGGATTTCTCCTCTTCTGATACTTATCATTTACAGCTGTATTTTCACAATAAAGGCAAATTAAAAAGAAATTAAATTAAAACAATGTTTTGGAGACATACTTTATAACAATAGCAGCTTGAGCCTTTTATTTTATTTTAACCTTAGCATAAAACACCACTACAATAATATTTTATCTTACTGGGAATTTATTTATTATTTTGCTTAACCTTTTTGATTTATATATGTTCAGAGACATTTACAGACAAACTATCAAGTTTAGTTCTGTTTTTTTTGGGATGAGACTCTCCGGAGTAATATGGAGTCCATTTTTGTGAGTTTAGAGTAATTAATGATGAAGAAATTACTCTTTGGTGGGCATAGAAAATGGCACCAAAGGGTTTGAGATGAAATGTGCCGCTTAATTCTAATAAGGAAGATCAAAATTAATTACAAGACTTGGATAAATTTTTAGATCACTGTGCTTTGGTACAACATAGTTTATTTTAAAGAGATGGAAATGCATATTAACCAAGTTAAATGAGTATATTAAAGCAATTAAAGAAAAAAATATTCACATTTTCAAAATATTATAAGACTACAGGGAACCTTTTTTGATTTTAACAAAACATGAAATAAATATATATATATATATATATATATATATATATATATATATATATATATATAGCCATTTTCAGATTTCATTAAAATGAGGTGAGCCATGTTAATCTTTAAGTGCCCCCAACATTACTGTGGTGGAACAGACACTATCTGATGTCAGTTTCAGACAAATAGAGGAAATGACACACAGTGGGAAGATGTTCATACAGCTTGGAGACCTTATTACAATTACCAAAGGACATAAAATTACAGTCATCCCTATTATTTTGGGTATACATAACCATCATCAACCTAGCTTAGGTTAGTTAATGTGAGAACTTGGGATTTTGTATCTTAGGGGGAATACACTGGTAGATATATGGATGCGATACAAAGAGAGGTTTTCCCACCAGAATACAATGAGGTGTTTGACACCATAGGCAAAATGCTGAGGGTACAACTGGGTACACAACATGTGGTGGTTTAGTAACGTGCAACAGAGTAAACAATAGTTTGTAGGCACTGCCTGCTCAGTGTATAGTGTGTACACTGAGGTTTTGGCACTGGCTGAATACACGTAGCATGAAGTGGTGGTAGTCTTTTTTCCAATAATGATAAGCCCGACAATTACTAACGCGACATAAAAAACCTGATGCTTACATGGCCGACCATAAATAAATATAGACTGACCTTAAAAATGACACCTAACGTATCTGACACTGTTGAGATCAATTTCGAAGAGAAGAAATGTGGTTTTAAAGTGGCAATGTCGGGTCACGCCTCCTAACTAATCTAACTAAGTGTTTGGGTTAGGTTTAGCAGCGGGACCCAGTATTGCTTTAAAACCTTGAATATGATAGAAGCACTTTTAACTGACGTCAAATCGGCATCTCTGCATTTCTTCTCTTCGGAATTTAAAATGCATCTATATTCAATTCAGTTAGAACTCAGATCTCTTGTTTAAACAATCTGACAAAGGTGATTATATTGTCTTGTTTAACAATGATGATTACCATAAGCAATTATTTAAGTTTCTTAGATATACCACTACCCATTAAAAAACTTTCTGATGACCCCATGAGTCCATATTTAAAATAATAATAAAAAAATAGGTTGAAAAGGAAAGCATCTGGAGATAACTATAAATTAAAATGGTGTTTCCCTTTCCAGCTACAGGCATACATGAACATCAATCCACTATTTGCTAAATCAATCAACTAATGTCAGTCCATCCTCTCCAAACTTGGCATCCAAACTTAGTCTGTGGCGGAATCTGCCAGCCTGACACCTCAGCTCTGGAATCCCCCCTCCCCTGACTGGCAAAAATTGGCTCACCATTCACCCTGGGATGACAGTGTCACTGTCTTCCTCTTTTAGGCTTATGACTGCCCAAGCAGCCAGACACACTGCAGTTCTTGTTTTCAAGAAATAAGTATTGTATAAAATAGTTTTAGAGCATTGTTGTTATTCCATGTCACTGATACTTCAGTTACTAGAAGGTTAATTGGTGGTTGACAATATGGACCATAGTGTCTGTGTTTATGTGTGTGTGTTTGTGTGTGAGTCCTTGTGGTAGGGAACATAGCGCTAATATATGGGCACTATATAAATAACTGTTAATAAATAATAAATAAGAATAAACTCACCTGCACTTTAGGTCATTTTAGAAAACCTTGTTACTGGTTCACAGAATGTACTGTTGCAGGTAGCTACTTGAAGTTAGGACAGGTTCACATGTTTTTCTTGGTTGTCTCTTGTTACAGATGACTGTCAAATCAAGGTTTATCTAAAATGCCATGCAGGGAGAACCGTCTGGACCATCAACTCAACATAGCTTGGGAGAATCTTTCAGAATCAGTTGGGATTGTCCTTTATAAATGTTTATCTTCAATGTAAATTTGTGATTACTCTCTCCCACCTTCCTCTTCTTCTAAGCTTCAGAGTCTCCCTCCCCTTATCCTTCTTTTTTTGTCTATCCCTTCTTCTTCTTCACCACCCTCTCCCCCCTCCCCCTCTCTCCCCATTCACCAATATAAAATTGGTCAAATAGTATATATACTAAAAGTTTCTTCCATGTGCCCCCTTTGAATACTGTAGGTGCTAGGTAAACACCCACATCCACTCTACACACATCTTTCCATCATACTCTACAAGTACATAAGCAATCACAATGCTAGACTATGCAAAGGAACCAGTGTTTAAAGGTTCACGTGCAATTGAGCTCCTTCCTGCATCTTTGTCCCTCCTACTTCTATTTACTCCCTTCAACGCCTCATTCATCTCCCTATTCATCCCTATCCAGGATAGTCCCTTGCACCTGCTTATTCATCAGAGTCCACCCTCAATCTGGCCTCCATATAGTGTTACAATCATTATCAATAAATGTAAATGGACTAAACTCCCCAAAAAGCATGCACAATAGTTCTGGGACACTGAAAGAGAGAGAATGCAGCTATATATAATTATATATAGTTTTCTTAGAGGATACATATCTTACTGGTACACACATCAGAGGCAAACAACTTTCGCAGACCTCTTTCACATCAGCTGACTTTAAGAAAAAAGAGATTGTGATACATAGCAAAATAATTTTCACTTAGTCCCATACTTTTGCTGATCCAGAAGGGAGATACCTAATTGTAATTGGTGCCCTTTGATAAGGATCTGCACTCCTAATGAAAATCAAACCAAAATGTTCCAGCTTGTTGGGCAAGTTATGAAAACATATGTAATACTGGGAAGGGACTTTAATGTTATTTTCAACCCTCACGTGGTGTCTCAAAAACTCCAACACCAAAGATCCCTATTCTGACCCCATCACTTGCACAACTGCATACACATGTGTTGAGGTCTTTTTCTCACACACAAAAGGGTCTTGAAGCAGATATAACACATATTTTAGGACAGACCTTGTAAGTTTCTCTGTGTTCCTTGACCTTTTTAAGCTTGTGACACTTTCCCCCCCTTGGTACCTGGTTCTCGTTTGAATATTTGCTACTACCACCAAGATCTAGACAATTCCTTCTTTTGAATATGCTCTTGACACAAAAATGAAAGCTACCACTAATATTTTTAAAATTAATCTGGCAGTTGCATATTACAAATTTCAACGGGGCTATGTCAATAACATATAGGGTGACCAAGTACATCACAGTTATATAAGGACACATTTACAATAAGATGGTTAACTTTTCCACCAAGCAACGGGACTTTGTCACCTTCACAATGCCTTGGGGATCTAGGGAACATCACAAGTTCATTCTTTTGTTCATATTTTGTGAAGCAAAAGGCACCAAATAAGTAAAATTTTAAGCAACTCCTCATTTTGTTATGTATGTTATAACAGATAGGTGTCTCTTTCTTTGATTAAATATATTGTACAACAAGATTAAGGATAGTGTGTGGCCTTTTTTAATTTTAGAGGACAGGTTGCAGAGCTTTTGAAACTGCAACATTCAATTAGATCTTCAAATAGGAATTTAGTTTTGTAAAATAATGATAACAATGGAAACACTAGCAAATAAGTGTTTCCAATTAGTGCTCTACCAAAACGTAACAGAGGCAGCTGCAAAAAAAAAGTGGAATATATGTCAACATCAAAATATTACATATGACCAACATAATAGCAGCAAAAACTCAGAAATATAGATATTTTATGAATGAATCAATAAAACCTTAATTAATAAATAAATGCTTATTTATTAAAAGTGAATTATCGTCAATATATAAAATATTCTCTGGGTGACGACACTGTTATAAAAACAATATTAATTTATTAAATACCCATTTCTAAATGTATAAATGTTAGGCTGAACGGTCTCGTAATAAACTTACAGAACTAGCAGTAGAGGTCTTTGCCGATAGCAGCCACCTTTCCTGTAGAGCTTGATGTGCTCACAGGTACTCGGATGCCCCGAGGTCTTAATTTCTATTGTAGTGCAAGTTATATAGCAAAACTGCAGCTGCAAGGCCGGAGGAAGGAATCCAGATGATAACGGGTGGTCAGACGTAAGCCGAGGTCAGGGGTCCGAAGCAAGCAGAGTAGTCAAAAACAGGCCAATACATCAGGGCTGGCAGCAGGCAGGGATATCCAAATAGCAAGCAAAGGTCAGGCCAATCAGAGTTCAAGCAGGTCTAAAACAAAGCCAAGGTAAAAACAGAAAATCTATCAGGAGTCAGCAACACAGCAAGTCAGCTATCCACGGGGAAAAACGCTATATCCGGTAGGAAGGCTAAGCCCTCCCTGCCTTAAATATTAAATGTAGCCAAACACAGACAGGGATTTGTATGACATGATCAGCCCCCAAGCGCTGCTTAATTAATGTCATCACACCTAATCAGCCCGCAGGCTTTATTGTAATTAAGGCGCACGTGTCCAGCTGCACTGTGTTGCCGGGGCGCTGCGATCTGACAGGTCGGCGTCTGACTGTTGCCCTAGCAATGGTCGGGCCAGAAACCGTAAGTGACGTCCCGGTCGTCAAGGAGACAGCTGAGACAGAACAGAGGAAAGCGAGACGTGGCGGTGCCCGCAGCCAACGCGGCTCGTAACAATAAATAACACTTTATTCATATAAAGATGAGAAAATGCTGCTGCATTTATAATATAAACTTAATCATTTTATATAGGTTTAAAATATATAATTTCACTATTGAAATGGACTGTATTATTAGACCTGTTTCAGCCTCTTTAACATTATGTGATTTTGATCATGTGATGACCATATTGATAAGTTTATATTTGTCTATCTTTCTGCACTATGTGAGCCTAATCATGTAACAAGACATGTGATTGAGCAGAATGTTACATCATCATCATCATCATCATCATCATCATTTATTTACATCTCAACTGATTTTTCTTTTTAGATTTAATGAGAATTTTTTTTTCTTTTCTTTTCAACATATTTAAATGTTTGTGATTGCATCATAGACTAAACACCTTATCAACCGAGAAGTTTGAAACTAGTTGGTCGGTCCTAGATGCAAGTTACTTTGCTACTGTGTTACACTGTGTTTTTATCTATTATCTTGTGAGTTTAACAATAAATTATTATTCCAAACTGTCAGCAATGTTGCTTTCTCTTACACTTGCATGTTGATGCAGATACATTATGCCATAATTATTTGGTCCAATCACCTTAATTTACTAACTTAAGAGGAGAAGGCCTAAGACCTTACCAGTGACATCTAAAGTGAAATTATCCAGAGATAGATAAGCAGCTCTGAGGAGTTTTTTTTGTATGCAGAGGATGTGGACCTGACCAGCCAAGCCGAAGGAGCAGAGGTGAGAATTCAGGTCCTGTGAACATTCCAGATCTTAGGACATCCCTACCTCACTTTGAAAGCCCTGTGACATCTGAGAGACAAATCTGTCCTTATTGACAGCTAAACTGCAAAGGTGGGGGTGAGAGCTATGTAGAGAAAGGTTTACAATTTTCTGCCTTAGAAAATAACGTGTGCATTTTCATGAGAGGGTCTATCGTGGTGTCAGAAAAGGTGTATTCATTGCTAAGTGACTAAGGTGATGCCAGTCACGTCCAGCTGTTCAGATTGCTGTATCTGGGACAGACTGGGCATTCGTGACACTCCATTCCCTTCACAGGGAGGCCTTCAGTACTCGCCTATGAAGTTCAATTGCAAGAAGGTCCTGAAACTCCATAAGGCCAAGCAAAAGAGACAGGTAAGTGTGCAGGAAACTGGAAAGTCAGAATAGGGCAAGGTCAGCCACGGTAGGTCATTAGGCCGATACGCAGTGAAAAGAAGTACTGAAAAAAAAAGTACAAGCATTGAAAGGGGAATGAAAATTAAATCCGAGAAAAAATATGCTATATATAAAATATATGCTATATATGTTCATCATGATTCAGCTACATAATCACAGCCCCATTTTCCGCCAGGCTACAGCTCACTCCTCCAGTTCCCTTAACAAAACATAAACAAACAACTGCTGTTTTGAACATGTCAGACAGTTGGATTCCTATTCAATTAATCTTAGGAAGTAGATATACCATATGTGTGAAAGGAGTATGCAAATGAAAGTGCTAAATAAAACATGATAGTGGGGATACCCCAGTACATTTAAATTCTGATGCAGGTTTAAAGGGATGATCAGAGTCCTCACTTTACTCCTATTCATGGCAAAAGTAAATGTGTTGTGCCTGGTCATACTGGCCCTAATCACAATCACATATGAAAAGTAAAGCAGGTAATGTAATAAAAGCAAAAACATTAATAAAACTGTTTGTGGCACTAATAATGTCACTGATCTGCTAAAGCAGTGATAATCCAATTCATTACAGGTTTTAAGAGCCAATTAACACATGTGGAAAGAAAATGCCATTTAGAAAACATATAATCTAGGGTAAAAACACAATTAATGAAGAGATTTTGCCTAAGAACTTAATTAAAAGGTTTTGTCACGTTGCTTTAGAAACAATTATGCACTCAATATCATACTTTTTTTTAAAAAGCATACATTTTCTATATTTATCAGGTTATGTACATTCCTACAGTATTTAAAACAATCTGCCAAAGCTTTGTTTCTGGTAACAGGTGGATCCCAGCAGTAAAGTGGACAACCCATTTTAAGAGAAAACTACCCTTTCAGCTATGTAACAGTAAAGTTTTTCATTTTTGTTCTTGTCACTGTAGTGAGGTGCGTAAATATCCTTAAATGAAACTATTAGCATATTGGGAAAAAGTTGTTCTATAGAAGGTTATCAAATGCAAATAGTATTATAATCAGATATTTCATTTAAAAAATCAGGATAAATCATTATTTCTAATTCATATATTCACTTAATCAGGTTTGCATTTAATCCCAATAATAAAAAAATGCACTAAAGCACATGTATATATAAAAAACAACTGCTTTTGTTTAAGACAACTTCAATGCTATTGATTTAAATATAATGGGTATTTTTATTTAAGGTTAATTCCTCATTCATGTATAAGGCATACTGATGAATTGGGAATTACCAATAAATATGAATACCCACATAATGTAACAATTAATGCAGGACATTTTATACATCTCGGAATATTGCCTAAGAGTTTGGATTAGGTACATGTTTTGATATTAGTTACTTTTTGTATCTTACTAATATATTACTATATCACTAATAACGTCTTGTCTCTTGTGTGTATGTGTGTGTTGTGTTTTGTTTATCATTATTAGTAATATATGAATTTAATTTGATAAATTCTAATGCACTATTTTCAGCAACATTGACACGTTTCTTTGTATACCAGTACTTTTCTCACATCTACATTATTATGTTGACATGCAATTAACAATATCTCATTGCTAATTCCCGAATAAACAAATTTACCTCAAGATAACAAAGAATTGTATGTGTATTAAAAATGAAAAATAAGAAAAATAGGATAAACATTGTGTATGACAACCGTACAATTTGTTTATTAACAATGACAATATCTTTCAACATAATATATATTCCATTGCATGAATCTCACTGCTGGGGAACCATTAGGGGGGCTTAAAGCATTTATGAAAAAACTGCCCTTCTTGAGATTCACCAATTAGGATACAAAGGTTTGTCAATAGCACTTTATGCACTTTGTTTCACTTTAATTTATTTACTTCATTGATTTACAATTTTAGTATATTCAACCACATATGAGGAAAGGCTATTACCTGAGGAATTAACCTTTGTAATTATGACTGAAAAACTACCAATGGGATACTCTGGGATATATCCCCTCATTATACTAATTACCACCAAATTATATGCACCTGCAATTATTAACTGCACTATATATATACTGGTGAGGATGGCCAGTAAGCATACACTTATCCCTGAGGAAGCCCACATTAACACGAGGGGTGAAACGCATTGGGCATAAAACAATTCTACCATACTATCCTCTACAAAGTACTATCATCTTATTACAGACCACTACGAACTGTATTACTTCTCTAGATCTGTATGATTGCCGGGAGAAAGTTAAAACTGCTGCAGCCTCTGGCAGCTGACAGCCGAAGAAACAACTACAATTGACAAGTGTGCATGCGCACACTTCATTCCGGCTCCGGGACCACAAGCAAAGGCAGCCCAACATTATAAACAATTAGGAAAAGGACTAGACAGCCCTAGAGGGCTGCTCCGCTACAGTCTCATTTCCTCTTATTAACAATAAAAGACTTAAAAACATTGACAGAATACTACCTTTTCTTACTCAATATGCTACCAAAACTCATATCCATTCTCTCATCATCTCCCGTCTTGACTATTGCAACTTCCTGCTATCTGGCATTCCTGACACCCATATATCCACACTTCAAGCCATCCTAAATGCTGCTGCAAGACTGTTCTTCCTCTCTCACCGCTCCACATCTGCTGCACCACTTTGCAAATCCCTACACTCGCTCCCTGTGTTCTCCAGAATCAAATTCAAATTACTCGCCGTTACCTAAAAAGGCCCTCAACAACACTACCCCTGCATACATCTCAAATTTCATATCAAAATACTCTCCCTCCCGCCCTCTGAGATCTACCTCTGACCTGCGCCTTGTCTCGTCTCTGGTAACCACCTCTCACTTCCACCTACAAGACTTCTCCCGTGCTGCTCCCCACTTATGGAATTCCCTACCATGCTCAATCAGACTTTCCCACAGCCTTCAAATCTTTAGATGCTCTTTGAAAACCCAGCTCTTTTTAAGAGGAGACCTTATTCTCGATAACACTATTCACACGAATACACCCTCACAACTATCCCAATCTCCACTCTGAAACACATTTACTCCTTTTGATTCAGCTGTGCTATCTTCCACTTAGAATGTAAGCTCTCCAATCAGCAAGGTCCTTCATATCCTTTGTTTTCATGTCTGCATTTATTTTGTCTACCTTGTATGTCCCTGTTTTATGTATGTTCTGTTTTCTCTACTGTGCAACACTTCAGAGCACTGTGGCGCCTTACAAATCTACGATAATAATAATTCTAATTAGAGATTTGCGAATTACTCGCTGACCTTTATTGAGTCTTTTGTAGTTGTTCATCCATAGATTAGGATTTGCAGAGTGAGTTGTTGTAAAGGATAAAAAATAAAAGTTTTTGGTACACATGTAGGCAAGTTGTTCCTTCTGTATTAGCTAGGTTATTCAAGTTGAAATGATACTTCATAGCAATTGCCTTTGTAACCTATAAAACAGGTCTTTGTACATATTCACAAATTGGACGGAAGTGTCTGAGGGCTATGTCTGTTGTCATGCTACTCAATTATTCATCTTCCGCTCTGAATACAATGTATATATACTAGCATGCAACGTTTTCAATTGCAAGTTACATTTTTTAAATGCCACACAGATTTTTTATAAATAAAGTAACAATATTGCACTATGACCCTCCCTTTCTTTTACCCTTAGTTCTTACAGAAAGATCAGGTATTTCAAAGGGGAAGGAGCAGATCCGCAGGGATTGTAGAGCATTGGAGAACAATCATCTAACATTTTGGACATTATTTGTGGTATTAATTATGCTTTGGCACATCTTAAGTATTTGTGAAATTGAAGTTCTTATTGTAAAGTGGCATACTTTATTTTACATGTGTTAATAATTTATTCATGAATTTCTGTAAAGAGCTGTGGACTTTGTGGTACCATTAAGTTTTAGATTATAATATATGTACATGCCTATTAAAAAAACAATTTTAAAACAACACAATTAAAAACATATTTAATTGTGTCCATTGTTGAATGCTTTGCTTCATTCATTTAACATACAGAAAAATACTAAACAAATAAAGTTTGCATTGATAATACAATGCTATACTAATATTCACACTGATAGCAGGAGGAGGTATCATGCAATCATTAGCAGCTCTTATGTATGTAATTTATTGCTAGCTGGGATGCTGATTATCAAACATTCTGAGTTTCATTTTAAGTAGGATACTGGAAATGCTTGGATAACATTGTCACAGTGTGCAATCAAACACAGTAGTTTGGTAAATCAGTAGCAGGCCTGAAGGAACAGTTTAGCCAGGAAACAGATTTCCCACAAACGAATCATCTCTTAAACTAGCAAGCGTGAACTGGGAATTTAAAGATCGACACCACTCAAAATGATGTTGACTAATTAAAATCATTATGCTGGATTCTACAACTTACTGGGATTACTATTGATACTTGAAATATGACTCTGACTGAAATTGTCTGTTAAAATCTTAGAAACACACAGTTGCTTTGACAGTTACATTGTGAATAGCTGACCATCATTTGCAATATTTGTAACAATGGAAACAAACAGTAGACTTCCCTCATTTTCTCCATGATTACAGATGTTGCTAG